>NW_027612070.1:0-556359 GCF_964261635.1 Lissotriton helveticus
ATCCATCAAATTCCCAACATTCACATGGATTAAGCCAATGCACAATAACATAGTGACAAATTCCTCTAACTCACAATAAAGTTGAAGAACCCACCCTTTGCTAACAAAAAAGACACAAAGCAAAATACCTACAAACTCATTTTATACCCAAGTCAGTGAATCCATAAAAATGAATTCACACTCCTCATACTAACCAACATAGATAATTTATGCAATAGTGAACCCACCGCCTCATCGTAGAGATTGCATTGAAAAATAACATTGCGCCTATCAAACACTCATCTTCCTCAACAACCGCTATGCAAACCAAAATGACCACATGGTCTTCAGTCTACCAACATAGCCAAAGAACATGATACATCCTTCATCATACACTGAATACCATTGCTTAATTTGTAAAACAAATACTACAGGAGCCCCAAGTTTTCTTAGGAGCCTGCTGCAGCACTACTGAATGTGACAATTGCCAAATACTAAGGCTGGTACTGCCTTGGATCCACCTCATGCACCTTTCTTCCACTGCTCTACACTTACTGTCTTTATCTCACTTGTGGAAGTTGGCAGATATTACTGTTAGCATGAGCTGAAGCCATTTTGTTTGTGGCCTCCATTTTAGTTAAGCCACGTGTTTGCCATGTGGTTCCCCGTCTTCACTTTTGCCTGCTTCTCTATTTCTACTGAGTCATCATCTATAGTTAACTCCTTCAACACTGAGCTAGAGCCTTGCGCATGCTCAGAAGGGCCTGTAGCTGCCAGAATGCATCTGTCCTAATATATAACTGTCAAGCTATTTTAAATGATGTCTGGGACACTGCTTGGAAGCGCCAACACTGGGATATTGTGCCGCAGAGGATTTTCCTGCTCTTGCCTGCATCTGAGGTGACTGCTCGCGGAACCCGCTTCGCGGGTCCCGCTTCGTGTGGGGGCTTCGTGTTGCTTCTGGGTGACTGTGTTGTGCGGGGCTGCGAGCGAGTGCGGGCGCAGGACTCCAAGTCCCAGGAGCGCCCGCCAGACCCAATTGCCACCACCTGGGCCGCTCTCCCTGCACGCTCCTCCCCACCATTTCAATTTAAAAACCTTCTATCTCTGGCTGCTTGTCGGGACACTGCTTGGAAGCGCCAACACTGGGATATTGTGCCGCAGAGGATTTTCCTGCTCTTGCCTGCATCTGAGGTGACTGCTCGCGGAACCCGCTTCGCGGGTCCCGCTTCGTGTGGGGGCTTCGTGTTGCTTCTGGGTGACTGTGTTGTGCGGGGCTGCGAGCGAGTGCGGGCGCAGGACTCCAAGTCCCAGGAGCGCCCGCCAGACCCAATTGCCACCACCTGGGCCGCTCTCCCTGCACGCTCCTCCCCTCTCACACTGGTTGTATAAATCTATTCATCCAGCCACGCTGCGCGGGAGCGTCCTGGGAGAAGCCCGGGACAAGGGCGGGGCCGTCTGTGGCCGTCAGGGGCTGAAGGAGGCTGGGCAGGGCCCAGTCTCTGACATCTTCTCCCTGAATTATTATTTTCGGTGACTTGTCTCTGTGGTGTTGTAAATTGTGTGGTATTTTATCTTTTATGCTTAGTCTTTGATATGTCTAATCCACTCCCATCATGTGTTGGTGTATCGTTCCTCGGGCCTCTTGATAAATACTTCGAGAAGGCAAACAAGGCGATTGATAAAGAGCTGTTATTAGCCGAGAAACGAGCGGAGCGTCGCCGCTCCATAGAACACCTAAAAAACATACCACTGTCCACTCAATCGGATTTACACACCTTACAAGATATTGCCAATACAGGGGGGGGGGATAGGAGATGTCGATATACTTAGTACAGAGCAAATACCTAGTATCTTTCGGGCACCCAATACCTCCCCCCCCCACTCTGTAACAAATAGTGAGGGAAATATTAGTAGTCATTCCATTGTTTCTACCAGTTTTATTGATCTTAACTCTCCTGTTGCCCAGTCTATAAAGTCCAACTTGCACACAACACTTTCCAATCGCACTCTGGATAGTGTTGGTCTCTGCGACAATATCCGGTCATCCACTAGTAGTGAGACTGGTCTTTAGGTAAAGAACCCTAAGAGGGCTGTGTGTTCCCCTCCAAGGAAAAAGAGGAAAAAGGGTGGTGTCAAAAGGAAAAGAATCAATAATCAGATTTCTTTCTCGCCTCCAGTTAACTCTATTACTAGTCACACAGTTCCCCTTGTGACTGAAGCACCCCCAGGTACTCCTCTTCTAGTTACCTCCTCTCAAGATAGTGTTACTGGGTTCAACAAGGAGTGCATCGATATATTCGAGAAACTCCTCAAATCATATATGTTCCCCCTGTTGGAGAGGGTTAGGATCCTGGGTGAAAAAATAGATTGTATTCTGGCTACAGCTGCAACGCCACCCCCACTGAGCATCATTACTCAGCCTATCCCACCATTAAAATCTAGTGCTAACACTGCTGGTCCTAGTAATCTCCATAAGAAAAATAGCAATTCCATCTGTAACAATAAACCTAATGTTTCCCAACTGATATCTAAAATATCTAGTCCTACTACCCTTGCTAAGGATAAGCCCATGCCAGTTTCAAATAAGTCAACTTTATTGGGAGAAATACAACCTGATAAGCAAGGGGTTTCGAAACCTGCTAACACCACTCACAGATACAAACCAATGCATAAGAACATAGTAGATCTCCCCCCTGACTCAGTTAGTTTTGTCATTGTTTTGACGGGTGTGCCTCCAATTTTAAATGGCAATCGGGAAAACAATGTTAATTTGAAAAACAAAGTAATCTTCTGGCTGAAAACTAATATACCCCTTCCAGTCCACCTAAATGGGGACATTATTTCAGTCAGAAGATGTGAATGGGTGGGTCCACGTCCTAAGGACATAGAGGGAGACATCGTGATCATTAATTTTAGGGATCATAGAGTTGTCTCCCACATTAGTGATTGGTATTTGGGAAACAATGTGGGAGGTATCTCCACACGGAATCTTACTTACATTTATCCAGAGAGCTTGACTAACCCATATGTCCAACCTTCTTCCAAGAAAGCACCTCATCTCTTGAAACGGTCTACTTATACACCCGGCTCCCAAGGTCCACCTTTAAGCATGGAGGCTCGGTTTGGACCCTACGCTCAACCTAGTTATAATAGTTTTATACATGTTCCAAACTGGGTTAGTTCCAAACCTTGTTTCCATGAACACCCCCCTACATCAACCCTCCAACTATCTCGTCAGCCACATACTTTGAATTTCTATACAAATGATTTAGGCAATTATTCCAACCCGACTGCATACTGGAACATTCCATTGAGCAATCTTTATGAACCACTTTCGGGGTTGGAATACAATGATTGACCATCCATCCTACCTTATTTTTCTAGGGCAAACAAAGATTGTACGGGTAATGTTGAAAACCCAGTTAATGCATCATGCAACATCGATGATTCAAGGGGCCAGTCAGCTCAAAGTGTCAAAGGGTGTTCTGTCACTCTGAGTGGGACCGGGCATACGATTTTTGAACTAGATCTGGCACCACAAGTTGATTTAATTGTTGAGAATGTTGTAAGGGGAACTGCCAATCAGGGAGGGCTCATTTGTACTATTGGCACAAGGAGTGATGATGTCTTAGTTGATGAGGCCTCCCTGCCACACAATGTAGTCCATTCTCCTCCTAAAGTCAAATCTAGCGCCCTGGTAGGCCCAAGTGGTTTCAAGCTTGGAAGTTGGAACATGGCGGGTCTGGAGTCCCGCATGTACATCCCGGATTGGGTGAACTTTGTAGAGCAAGTTGACGCATGGTCCTTCCAAGAAACCTGGGCTCTTTTACCATTGTTTCTTACTGGTTACTTGAATTTTAGTAAATCTGCTAGTAAAGGCCATAGAGGACGAGCCATGGGTGGCCTGACCATTTGGGTACGACAGTATGAGGGTGTGATAGCTGAGGAAATATCTATTGATAGTCCCGATATATTAATGGTTAATATTAAATCCACCAATGGACTGAATATCCTTTTGACTAATATTTATGTTAGGGGCATTCAGGGCGGAAGGGTCTCCCCAACACTCCTAGTTTTTGATGACTTTTTAAGTGGTGTATCGCTAGAAGGTCATAGGATTGTTGTAGGTGACTTTAATACCTGTTTTGAACCACTGAGTATGGATGACGGCTTAATTACTGAGGCCGAAGATTTGGCCTGGGGGATTCCACAGCTCGAGTTACCCCCGATAAAAAAATGGTCACAAGCAGCTATTTTTATTAAAGGACTGTGTCTGGATCAGGGTTTGCGTGCTTTAAATGGTAGAGTGCGCTCTGATAGGTCGGGCAGCCATACTTTTTGCAATGGTAGATACAGTAGCCGAATTGACTATATTTTAATGGATGTTAAGATGTGGGCTGTTGTAACAGATATGGAGGTTAAGTCTCGTCCAGAAAGCGATCACGACCCACTGGTGGCGGAACTAAGGTATTTTAGCTTCTCTGGGCCAGTAATAAGCATGTCCAGCTTAGTTCAGGATGAAGTTGCACTCACCAACGATATGAGAAGGGTTCGTTGGCCAAAAATTTCTGTAGATGTTGATGCACGTAAAATGATTAGATCTATGGTTTCTAACTCACTGGTTGATATCTCAAAATGTGATTCTCAGGAGGGTATAAATGCTGCCATTACTGACATTCACTCCAATCTCTTTACAGAACTTAAAAAACTGTTTACAAAATCTATCTCCAAACGGGGTAATAGGGGTAAAATGAAAACTATTAATTGGTTCGATGATGAGTGCCGTCGGACCCATGAAGACCTGTTTAAAGCACTAAAGCTTAAGAATCATACTTTAATCAGGTCTTGTAGGAAGGCATTTAATGTCGCTAAACATACTGCCAAGGTAAAATGGGATGATGAACGGTGGGTTTTGCTGACTGAAGCCTGCAGTTCCAGGAACCTACAACGGTTCTGGCACCTATTAAAATGGGGTTCCTCGCAGGAAGATCGACCGAGCTCAGCATCGGTGGGCCAACAACAATGGGTTCAATATTTTGAGGAACAATTCAGGTGCCGTAGTAGTGCACAGGAATGTATTCTTTGTCCTGTGTCGGCTGATCCACTAGAGTTTACTAGTGGCGAAGTCAAAACTGTACTGCAATCCTTACCAAGGGGCAAGGCACCCGGCCCCGATTGCATTCCAGTTGACCTATTCTTACAAGATCAGGATTTATGGGTTCCTTACCTAGTACAACTGATTAATGCTTTGGCCACTGGAGCAAGGGTTCCTGAGTCCTGGGCGGGGGCTGAAATCCTGCCAATATACAAGAAAGGCGATTGGTCTGTTCCTTCCAACTAAAGGCCGATCAGCCTTATAGACGCGGTGCAAAAAATCTCAGCCCGTCTTGTTCTTGGCAGGATTCAGGACTGGATGGATGAGTATGATATCTTAACTCCGCTCCAAGCTGGTTTTAGGTCTCATGTGAGTTCCTTAGACCAGGCCTTCCGTTTTACCCTTCTCTATTGGAAAACTGTCCTCCTAGGAAAAGGTAACCTCTATGCAGCTTTCGTGGATCTTAGGTCTGCCTTTGATCTTGTTCCGAGGGCTGGGATGTGGAAATGTTTAGTAGAAATGGGTATGCCAGCTCCCCTTGTCCGCCTCCTCGTGAATTTACATGCACACACCTATGCCCAAGTACGCTGGGGCAAACCAGGGGAGGTAACGGTCAGGTTTCCAGTGACCAAAGGTGTAAGGCAAGGATGTGTACTGGCACTTACCCTTTTCTCTTTATACATTAACAGGGTCATTAAGTATTTTGATAACCATCCGACTGATGCCCCATCCCTAGATGGAATGAAAATCCCCTTGCTCATGTTAGCTGATGATACTCTTCTAATCTCACAGACTAGACAGGGTCTTCAACAGGCCCTGACGAGATTTGAATTGTTTTGCAGCGAACATGAGCTTGAGGTGAATGTGTCCAAGACTAAATTTATGGTCTTAAGAGGGAATAAACCTGTCTCAGCAAGGGTTACCATGGGGGGCACCTCCCTGGAACAAACAAAGTTATTCACATACCTGGGAGTAACATTCAGCGAGACCCTAAATTGGTCCCACCAGGTTGATATTATGGCCCTTCAGCATACACAGTTAGGAGGAGCCCTGCGAGGCGAGGCCTCCGGGTAGTTATGCGCTATAGAAATGTAATTTTTCATTTCATTTCATTTCATTTCATTAAAGAACACAGAAGTTCATACACCCGGCCAATCTCTCCGCTAGTGAAAATCTATGGTTCTAAGGTTCTTCCCTCTGTTTTATATGGGGCGGAACTATGGGGCTATAGTAACCTGGATCCCCTGAGAATAGCTCAAAATAAATTTCTTAGGGTAGTAACGGGTCTTCCACAATCTACCCCAAGGATTCCACTCCTGTATGACCTTGGGTTTCAGCCTGTGGAGGACCAGGCTAGGTTTCGTCCACTAGCATTTTGGCGTCGCCTTTGGATAACGCCGGAACTCCACCTCTATGCAAGAGCCTGTTTGGAGGTTAGAGAGCGCCCGGGTGCCCATAACATAGGCTGGTTTAAGGACCTAAGAACTACTCTGAACTCCATGGGGATGGCGAATTGTGGTCAGATCCCGCAACCGTTGCATTCCCTTCAAAAAAGGCTTTGAAATTATGCTATTGGGAAAGGACGGTTCAAGCCAGACATTCGAGACTGGGCACTAGCACTCTTCCTAGTTTATTTGTGTCCATTAAAGACGTTCCCAATCTTGAAAAATACTGGGACACCATAACAAAGCCCTTGGACCGCAAACTATTCCACCAATTCAGATGCGGCTCATTGCCTCTAAAGGAGTTTACTAAAAAATGGGGCTCGGGCGGGACAGGACACTGTCCCAAGTGTATGGGTCAAGATGAAAGCCTAAATCATTTTCTGTTTCTTTGCCCCTTGGATGTTGCTCCGAGAGCCAAATGGTTAAGTCCGGTCTGTAGAAGCCTGGGAACACGCTCGGCTGTTACTGCCAGTAGAATACTAAAAACAAATGTGTCACCATTAATTGTAATAGGCGTAGCAAAATACCTAGGCTGGGCCTGGATCCTTAGAAACAGGTTCATTAAAGTATCCTAGATGTTTATTAAAATTCTATGCTCTTTTTATTCTCTGGGCAGTTGTATTAACCTGTGATACTGTGATACTTTTTAGTGATTTTGTATATATATACATCTGTTTATAAGAACTTTGTTAAGTAACTTAATATGGTCTTAGAGGTTTTTTTTATTCTGTCTCATATTAATTGTACATTTTATGTATACTATGTAATGTATGTCTTTTATGATGAATCAATCGAATAAAGACTACTTGAAACTTGAACTTGAAATGATGTCAGCAACTATGTAACTCCTCCTACTTTGTTGACTAAGTGATATGTGAAAAGCTATTTGTGTGTATACTTGTACCGCCTCTTTTTGAGTCTCCATGCTTACTCTGCAGTAAAAGTTGTATATAAGCACCTTGGTTTCTGTATTCCATGTACTACCTCATACATTGCCTGAGGGTTTGTATCAATATAGTCCCCACTCATGAGTTTCAAATAAACTATTGTCTTGGTATTACAGCTTCCATGCCAATCTCTATTTGTCAGTCCGAGGACACGAGTACGCAGAAGTGCGAACCCCTGCACCAGTGGGCCCCTGAAAAGGCTCGCTCCCACACATTCTTGGAAGTTCTTTTTTGCCCTTGCTTTATCCCTTTGTCACTGTTCTCCGATTTTCTCTTCCTTACTTTTGGGCCTTTCTCTCTTTTGTGCTGGATGAGAGCCTTATGGTGGACAATAATCCCAGGTCCCTAAAAGTGAGTGCAAGTGCCATTGTCTGCAAACACTGCCATAAGCTAGACACTGACGAAACCACCATGCATTACCAGTGACTTTAAGAACCCAATTATCCTAACACTCTTTACAGTAAAGTAAACTGTGTTAGCGACAGCTAGTAGGAGATAGCGACCATCTTGGGCCCCACTTTGCATGTCAGTGATATTTATCACTAATGACATGCAAAGTGGGCGTGCCAAGATGTTAGCGACTGGAAACAGTCGCTAACATCGCTATCTCCTATTACCAACTTTTGGAGATATTCACGCTAAGCGCGAATATCTCCAAAAGCTAACACCTGCCCTGAGCAGTTCTTAGCCATGTTATCCAATGGGAGGTGGATAACATGGCTAAGAGCATTAGCTCGGTAATGCATGAATATCGCTGACTTTTCAGCGATATTCATGCATTGCGGCCGCTTTTTATCGCATTTGCGATAAACCTTGGTAATACCAAGGTTTATCTGCGATAAAAATCACCGCAGCTCAGCGGTAAAATTTTCTCTCTAACCAAGCAATACCGATAATTATCGCTATTGCTTGGTAATATGCCCCTAAATTCGGCCTTACTGGGCCTCATTTTTAAGTAGGACTAAAAAAATACACCCACACAAAAAGTGAATCTGGTATTCCTGTAAAGCCCTCTAATGCCCACGGGCCAAGTTTGCGCTGTATAAAACGGCAAAAAAGAAAAACCCACGAACTAAATAACCGACCAGCAAAGAGCGTACAACCAATCTGCAAAGTGACAATGCTGACTGGAATTGAGACAGAACTACCTCGGATAATGGACGAAGCAATCAGTGCAGGAGCAAAACCACCTAGAGACAGAAAGAGAAGGGGGGGCCAATCGGCCCCCACGCAAGCATGGCGGGGCCCGGCCCCTCCCACACCCCGTGCCTTTCGGGGTCGCTTGCCCCGCGCCCTCACCCCGGAAGTAATTGTGCACTTCCGGGGTGAGGGGGCGGGGCCGCGGCGGCGAAAGGGTTAAAAGCCTGGGGAGCGCGGGAAGCGGCCTCTTTGTGCCCGCGCTCCCAGGCTCGCTCCTCGCCCCACCGTGGGGCTGTGTAATTTTCTCCTTTTTTCTCCTTGCAGGATGCGGCCAGCGTGGAAGTATCGCGAGTGATGGGAAGCTGGAGCAGGACGTTCGGCACAGGAAGGGTCCGAGAGAGAGCCCAGGAGAGGTCGGGAGCTTCTCAGCGTTTCCACGAATGGAGTCCGGGAGAGTAGCAGATGATTTCCCCTTTCGTCGGGGGACGTGTACCAGCCTGTCTCGAGCAGCGACCCGGGAAACATCAGCATTTCGGTCTAATGTCATCACAGAATGAAGAACCAACGCCGGGGTTGCTGTACTCACGAACAGTCTGTGTAAGTAGTAGAAAGGTCGGCCCTGTAACCGGTGTAATGACCTTGAAGACTTCCTGGGGAGGTGTGGTGTGGTGTAGCGGTCAGGTCAGCTGACTTTGGAGCACGGGGGGCAGGGTTTGATCCCCGGCGGCAGCTCAGCTCAGCACAGCACCATCTGATTCTGGGCAATAGTTCATTACAAGTACAGTGTCCTTGTTCTGTAACAGTGAGGGTTAATTCCAATAATTTAGAAACCTCCCTTTCAGTTTGCTTCATGAGCAGGGGGGGTGATTTTGCACGCAGCAGGGGTTGCATGCGGTATACGGGCAACGTTGCTACGAAGCTAAGCAGGGCCAGCTATGGCAGTGAGCGGATGGGAGACCAAAGGGTGTTTTTGCATAACAAAATCTAGCACTGAACAATTTCAGGGGTATTTTGCTATTGAGAAGGCACATGTATATCGTGGTGTGGACTAGCAGATAGAATAGCATGCTTGGGAACCGGTGTATTATCTTGCAGGGTGTTTTGTAGCAATACAGCTGTATGCTCACACAAGTGGGATAGATGAGGGTTTAAATATCAAGTTAATGCTATTTATATACCTTGTATGGGTGTTGTCTAGCAGTGCTTTCTTTATGCTGTTACACTGGCCTTCAATGTTAAACGTATAATATTTACATATTCTTCCAGGGCTTCTCCTATTTCTCGGGGTACACCTATAGTTGTATACATTTTGCACTGGTACGGTATGCCCAGTATCTTTGGCCATGACATATGTTTTGCTTGATACACCATCCACCCAGAATTTACAGTATGTGTTGGTGTTGCTCATGACCATATTGTGTTTTCCTTCGTTGGCACTCGTGCCCAAGTTCGTAGTTATTTTTAATGACAAGAGGGAAATTGCATGTATGCGGTACAGCAGTTACAGGCTATGCCTATGATAGGGAACATTTTAGTTGCAACGTGTCTCTCAATGAGATTCAACATCGTGTTCCACAGGGCTGTTAATCCGGATTGGTGTATGTATTCACAACTGTATCTCTCACACACACACACGTGCGCAAGCGTGCACAGCCTTTCTCGCCTCGGAAGGTTTATGATCATTGAATCTCCAAACAGACTTCTTCTATAGAGGGAGAGACGGACATGCATATCTCGGGCTACGTGTGTTTTTATTTACAGATATATCACCCAGGCATATGTTGCTGGTTTGTAGCACATTATTGAATTGTGTCATTGCAGATCGCTGGGAGGGTTCCCACTGTGGCGCCTTCTTAGACTTCTTATATTGCACACAGAACATACTTGTCACGTCTGGACATGTACGCACACACCCGGAAGCCATGCTATAATTATTATAATTCCAACCAATGTTCTTTTCAATGACCAATAGCGCGCAGTGATTCATGCCGGCGCGCCGAGTGTAAGGGTTTAGGTTTGAGGGTACTCCCTGTTACTTGGGTATCTTCTTGGTTAATAGAGCCGCCCGTAGCCTACTGACTGGAGATGTGTGCAGGTATGCGTTGCTTGTGCACACCTGTGTAAAGTATGTATGCTCATGTATTGTGTTGCATCTAAATGCAATGTGAGGGCCTTTTAGAAGTATGAGGGCTATCAAAGTTCAAGCTGAGCAGTTCGTGCTGCTGCCCTAGGACCCTGGATACCCAGGCTTGAATCCTAGCCTTGGCGATAGACAACATTGGGTGATTCTGGGCAAATCACTTGATCGCTATGTGTATAATTATGTGTAAAAGGTATTTTGTGTAATCCCCAGGTGATGTACACGATCTTGTAGATGTGCAGTGTCTTTTTTGCTTCACAGTTAGGTTTGCGCTGTATAAAGAAAATTCCTACATTCATAAAACAAGTATTGCAAAGCGAGATCGACTGGCTTTGCCGGTGCCTGTTACTAATGCCAGGAAGCAGAGAGGTTAAGCTGGCTTTGATGATGCCAGTCTGGACTTTTGGCCCATAACACTGCGTTTATAATTGTTTAAACCGAATTGTCTCTGCAAGGGCCAGGTGCGCCTCACAAACATCATTGTCATGCGCAGGCAGGGCTGTTGGGCAGAGGCGAACGAGAACCCTCTAACCACCAAATATTGCTATACGAGTACTGGTAGCTTGCAGACAGCAGGGCATGAGTAGAATGGTGCAGTAGGTGCGTCTTGTATAAGTTAAAAACAGATCTGCTCTGAATACACAACTTAAAGTAATGCGACGAGGGTTAATGCTCAAGGAGTTTGATGCATAGAGCACTGCCTATGGACAGGATGAGAAATGCACAGTGTGATGTTAATGTCCTCTTCCCCTATCAGTGTCCTTACATTGCCATGATTCTTACCCTTTAACTATTGCGATCCTGTAGCGCTTTGGTTATGATATCGCCGTGATTATAATAGATTGAGCCAAGGACACCAATTAAATGTTAAGTTCCCCGCCTCCCTCATGCGGGTGTAAGGAGGTTGGGCAGATATATGCTATGAGGTTGATCTATGGGTTAGGGATTGTCATTTAGGCCCCCACCCTTCCTTTCTCATCGGTATGGAATAGCATTCTGCCGTGGAGTGTTAGTTAGTAGAATTTTACGAACTACAACAGCAGCAAGTCCATGGTTTTGTTTTCTTGCTCCGTTTACTGGATGGGACTGGCCCAAAGCTCAGGATGGCTCTTGTATTCATAGTCGAATGTGGCTCATTCCTAGGGTGGGTGCGTCATGTGGTTATCTCATGAACATCCAACTCTTCTCTTCTGAACCTTATGCATTACCGAATGCAACGAATCTCAGGTGATTATGACTTCCAGGGCTTGGCCACTGGGACCGAAAAGGGAGTCCTCAAGTGGATTCTTTAGTGAATCTTGAGTGAGAATATGGGGTGTTGCCACTCTTGTGGTCGGCATTGCTTACATTTTGTTTGTAGTGTTCCTCCTTTTCCTTGAGAGGATTTGTAGGTGGTCCAGAAGGCCTTTAAACATTGATCTAGCCAGATCAGGGAGCCAAATTATGTGTTAAATAACAAAGCGAGAGAGTAAGGGATTTTACACTTTATCAATGTGAGTTTGAGAACTCCTGGTCCCCAGAATTACTTACAAAAACAATAAAGGAGTATCCACTCAAAAACAGAGAGAACGTAAAAATGCGTTCCTCTGGATAGGGGCTAGGGTGCTCAGTTCAGCACCATGTGCCTCAGCCTGTTTTCGGATAATGCATATCCTTATAGAAGACCCCTCACTCACCAACCTAGTTGGTGACATGCTTCATCATCGGGGTCCCACCCCATAGGCCGAATGCCTATAGGGTGTGCTGCGACACCTGATTACAGTGGAGCTGGTTCGTTTTTTTCTTTTATATGTACAAGGCGATCAAACAAGTGGTTTTAAAAAGGGCCAACACTACTCACTGCAAGTAATTTATTCTTGAGTGCTTGAACCCTTAATTAAAAACATGTTGCACCTATGCCTAATTAGGTAGGCTTCGGTGGTATAATTAGTGTTTGATAAAAATAGCTAAGTGTGCTATGTGAAGTGTGGTAAATACTATAAATTTAAAAGGGTCTACATGTTTCAACCATCATATTATTCATTGGTTTTCGTCAGGACCATGTGACTGAACTGGGTGGTCCACACACGCTAAGGTGCGTCCTGCCCTAGTCCAGATTGGAGTGCACAAATTGTGGACTCGTGTAAAATAAGTGCTTATTCTTTTGTTCAAAGAAAAAACCTGTAAAAACAGGGAAACAAAAGACAAACAGGACGGGGTCACATACTAGGGTAGACAATACATATACGTCACATTTAACATATATAGCCATACCAAGTCAATAGTAGATGATAATCCTGAGTTGGAACAGAGGGATTCATCTATTTTATTTACATTGCTACAGTGCTATGATAGGACTGTGGCTGGTCGCTACTCGAATAATGCCAAAGAAGTGGTGTCGACCTAGTTCTGGCATTTTTGTGAATGGCTGGTGAAAAATAATCGGCGTGCTATGAGTGAGTGATCTCTACTTGTGATCACGAAGTGAACGGCTGCTGGAATATGTGGGCAGTCGTGACGTCGCTTTTGGTGAATTGCGACTGGTATTGTTTTTAGCTTACGCTTCTTTGCGGTTTTGCCGCTTCATGGGCACCTGCACTTCCAAGACGGCAAGAGTCCGTCTCCTTAAAATCGTTATGTAGAAAAAAGGAAGAAAAAGAAAGGAAAGATATGCCCGGTTATAGTTGTTCTGATCAATTGAATTTGTAGCCTTGCCCGCCGGCTTATCAATTCAGAAATACGAGGAACCTCTTGTTCCCGCATTAAAACGGTTGCGCATCACTTACTTGCTGCTTCTGTTCATCAGGCGGTAAACCTACTTGGTTCCGGCTGGTGGTGCCCCGAGGAGTAACCGGTGCTCGCTGTGGCTACCGGTAAAGTATCGTTTGGAGCGCTTCCTGGTTGGGCGTGGCCGTATCACGTGGGGTAGTCACGTGACTCTGCCATTGGCCAACCAGGGAGCTCCGAGGGCGGCGCTTTCGGTTGGTGTCATCTGTATCTGGCAGACGTATTCAGAGAGAGTCTCTCGTCTACGTTGCCATGGATACCAATCGTTTTTCTTGATAGATCGTTTTGTTGTAATGTTTCGAAGGGTATTTCTTATTTTATTAGGGCTTAAATAGGGGTAGCTTCATTGCCAGTGCAAAAGAGAGGGGCAACTCGTAACGGATCTGCGAACAGAGTCAGAAATCGACTTTATTAACAGTATAGTTGTGAAGTCTTCATTTTATGCGATGTTCTGTGCAAATTTCGGTACATCATGATAATGTTTGTGAATAGTGATTCATGCCAATACACTATTCCACGGGATATTATCATTCAATCCCGACTTGTGGGTAGACAGCCTGTATACCCATCTTTGCTCTTTTTCGAAAAGTCTTTTAGTCAGATTCGTTCCTGGCTTGACTTGCTCAATGATGGTCCATTCCAAGTCATCTGGTTTATGGCCTTTTGCAAGAAAATGCTCAGTGAGTCTTGTGTTAGTCTTTTGGCACCTGATAGTGCTTCTATGTTCTCCTATCCGGAGTTTTATTTTTCGGCTCGTCATACCCACGTATCTTAGGTTACACGGGCATGTCAGCATATAGACAACATTCTCACTGTTGCAATTTGTATGACTCCTGATAGTCCAGGTTTTATTTGGTTCCAATTGCAACGTTTTTGTGTTCCTCGTGAAGGGGCAGACACTACAGGTACCACATCTGAAGTGGCCTGTCACTTTTGGTAAATCCCATAGAGTTGTTTGTGTCTCCCTTTCGGGGTTTGTCTTTATTGGTCTTGTGTTGACCACCCTGTCCTTTATACTCTGCGCCCTTTTGAAGCTGAACAAGGGTTTTTCCCACTCTAGGTTGCCAGTATTTAGGATATTCCAGTGTTTCCTTATTATTCGGGAGACATCATTGGAAATGGTGTTATAGGTAGTAACACATGTCAGGGGTATTTCTCCAGCTGCTTTGTTTGTATGTTCTAAGAGACCGGAACGTGGTTGGTTCCGCGCACGTTTTTGGCTCTTTTGGAGAATCTTTTTTGGGTATCCCCGGTTCTGCAGTTTTTTTGTGAGATCCTCTGCCTGGTTCTTGTAATCAGCGAGTTCACTGCAGTTCCTACGAAGCCTCAAATATTGCCCATAGGGTAGGTTTTCACGCAAAGGTCTCGGGTGGAAGCTATCGAAGCGTAGCAGGTTATTCTTTGCAGTTGGCTTATGATGGGTCACAGTTGTTAGTTTACCATCTGTTTTTGTGATTGTTATATCAAGAAACACAAGTGTATCTGGACTTTTTTCAAAAGTGAAGCGTAGATGTTCATCACAAGTATTTATCCAATTAAAGAAGGAATTCAAAGAGTCCTCAGTGCCTTTCCATATGGTCAGCACATCATCAATATACCTGCGCCATATTAGGATGTTTGAGCTATAGGGGTTTGTTTGACCAAGGATGTACTTCTCCTCGAAATCGTAAACATACAATCCCGCTATGCTTGGAGCAAAAGAACTGCCCATGGATGTCCCACCCGTTTGTAGGAAGATCTGGCCTTCAAACTCAAAATAATTTCTTTTGAGAGCCAGTCTGGCACATTCTAGAACAAACTCTCTAGGGGTTCTCGATGTCCACTCTTCTTTTGCAAGGGCTCGACCTAGTACATCCAGTGTTGCGTCTTGGGGAATACTGGTGTACAGGCTTTCTATATCGAAACTCACCAGTATAGTGTCATTCGCAACAGTGAGTTGATCCAGAATTTGAAGCAAACTTTTTGTATCTTGGAGGTAGGTGCTTGTTTTTTGTACCATTTTTTTAAAAAATACATCACAGAATTGTGAAAGGGGTTCCAATACCGACCCTATGCCAGACACAATCGGTCTGCCAGGTGGTGGTGTCTTGTTCTTGTGTATCTTGGGGAGGGTGTAAAAATACGGAATCTTTTTTTCACTCCCGCACAAGAAATCAGCCTCTTGTTTAGATATAAAGCCTTCCGACTCGCCATGTTCCACTAGCGATTTTATCTCGCTTTCCAGATCTTCTGTTGGGTCCACTGGTAGTCTGCGGTAGCTGGTTTGGTCTGCTAGTAGTCGGAGACATTCTTTTTGATAGGCTGTGCGATCTTGCACCACAATACCTCCGCCCTTGTCTGCAGGCTTTATCACAATAGTGTCACAGTCTCTCAGGTTGTCAAGGGCACTCCTTTCTTCCCTGGTTAAGTTCATAAAGGGTTTTTTTGGCGTAGTAGTCTCAATCTCATTAAAGACGGCCTGCTCAAATGTGGAAATTTCCACTGGAATCAAGTGTGGTGGTGGTAAGAACGTGGACTTAATCCTAAGTCCAGTTTCGTTCATGTCCAGGTTTTCTTCATTGTTAGTTTTTTTCTCAAAAAAGGCTTTTAATCGTAGTTTACGAAAGAAAGACGACAGTTCACAGTGCAGCCTGAATTTATCAAGGTTGGCAGTGGGTACATACCCCAAGCCTTTGTTCAGTACTGAGTTTTCAGCCATACTCAATTGTCTGCTTGACAGGTTTGTTATCAAGTTTTCCGACTGCTTGGGCCTGCTTGTTGGGGGTTGTTCCTGTTCTTGCTCGCATTCGGATCTTCCGGTGCCCAATGTACTTGGCCCCCTTGATTCTGGGTTTTTCTTCTTCCCCGTCCTCTCCCGCCCCGGTATAAAAAAGGCGGTCTGTAGGCATTCGGTTGGAAGAAAGGTTGCTGGAACGGTGGTTGCCAGCCATACATTCCCATATTTTGTGGGTTGTAGTAGGGATCAATATACCCTTGCATCGGTACTGGGTTCATGGGTGGCCAGTTGCCTTGTCCTCTACCCCGTCCTCGCCCTCGTTGTTGTTTAGTGCTTCCGCCACTCGAGTTAGTACTGGTGTTGGAGGTATTGCTAGAAGCATTGCTGGAGGCGTCAGAATTATCATCTCCTTTTGACGGCGGTACATACTCAGGATCCGAGTATGGGTAAGCCTTTGTCATGGAGAATCTTTTTAAGTCTTTCTGAAATTTTTGTACTTTCTGTTGTGACAGGTTCTCTTTATACTCTGTCATCTCCTTGTTTAGTTCGTCCAGCTTTTTCTTAAAACCTGTGATGGTGGTTTTCATAGTTCCTTCCGCCAGTTGGATATCCACCTGAATTTTTTCAGAGAGTCTTATGGCTGTCTTTAGGATTAGGACTATCCAATCATGCGTGCAATGCCACGCTATGGCTGCCCAGTCTTTCCGAAATGCTTCATCCTCAAGAAAAATACGTGGTGCATTAGAAACCAATAACCCCTTGGGTGCCATGTTATTAGTTAAATATTGTTTGAGTATGGTTCCATGTAGGATGGTTCTGATTCTGTTTTTCTTCAGTTCCGTCAGGTTATCCCAATCTTTTGTCGTGGAAATGCTTTGTGCTATGTTCACATCCGCGAACACTGATAGATCACTCATAATTTCATCAATTTCAGCCGAAGTATATGACAGGCCCTGGTTCTCGGCCATGTTTACAATAGAGATTGCCTGTGTAGTGATATGGTATCTATTGTGTTAAACACTCTCGCAGCTGTGCGCTGCCTAAATCTTAAATAACAAAGCGAGAGAGTAAGGGATTTTACACTTTATCAATGTGAGTTTGAGAACTCCTGGTCCCCAGAATTACTTACAAAAACAATAAAGGAGTATCCACTCAAAAACAGAGAGAACGTAAAAATGCGTTCCTCTGGATAGGGGCTAGGGTGCTCAGTTCAGCACCATGTGCCTCAGCCTGTTTTCGGATAATGCATATCCTTATAGAAGACCCCTCACTCACCAACCTAGTTGGTGACATGCTTCATCATCGGGGTCCCACCCCATAGGCCGAATGCCTATAGGGTGTGCTGCGACACCTGATTACAGTGGAGCTGGTTCGTTTTTTTCTTTTATATGTACAAGGCGATCAAACAAGTGGTTTTAAAAAGGGCCAACACTACTCACTGCAAGTAATTTATTCTTGAGTGCTTGAACCCTTAATTAAAAACATGTTGCACCTATGCCTAATTAGGTAGGCTTCGGTGGTATAATTAGTGTTTGATAAAAATAGCTAAGTGTGCTATGTGAAGTGTGGTAAATACTATAAATTTAAAAGGGTCTACATGTTTCAACCATCATATTATTCATTGGTTTTCGTCAGGACCATGTGACTGAACTGGGTGGTCCACACACGCTAAGGTGCGTCCTGCCCTAGTCCAGATTGGAGTGCACAAATTGTGGACTCGTGTAAAATAAGTGCTTATTCTTTTGTTCAAAGAAAAAACCTGTAAAAACAGGGAAACAAAAGACAAACAGGACGGGGTCACATACTAGGGTAGACAATACATATACGTCACATTTAACATATATAGCCATACCAAGTCAATAGTAGATGATAATCCTGAGTTGGAACAGAGGGATTCATCTATTTTATTTACATTGCTACAGTGCTATGATAGGACTGTGGCTGGTCGCTACTCGAATAATGCCAAAGAAGTGGTGTCGACCTAGTTCTGGCATTTTTGTGAATGGCTGGTGAAAAATAATCGGCGTGCTATGAGTGAGTGATCTCTACTTGTGATCACGAAGTGAACGGCTGCTGGAATATGTGGGCAGTCGTGACGTCGCTTTTGGTGAATTGCGACTGGTATTGTTTTTAGCTTACGCTTCTTTGCGGTTTTGCCGCTTCATGGGCACCTGCACTTCCAAGACGGCAAGAGTCCGTCTCCTTAAAATCGTTATGTAGAAAAAAGGAAGAAAAAGAAAGGAAAGATATGCCCGGTTATAGTTGTTCTGATCAATTGAATTTGTAGCCTTGCCCGCCGGCTTATCAATTCAGAAATATGAGGAACCTCTTGTTCCCGCATTAAAACGGTTGCGCATCACTTACTTGCTGCTTCTGTTCATCAGGCGGTAAACCTACTTGGTTCCGGCTGGTGGTGCCCCGAGGAGTAACCGGTGCTCGCTGTGGCTACCGGTAAAGTATCGTTTGGAGCGCTTCCTGGTTGGGCGTGGCCGTATCACGTGGGGTAGTCACGTGACTCTGCCATTGGCCAACCAGGGAGCTCCGAGGGCGGCGCTTTCGGTTGGTGTCATCTGTATCTGGCAGACGTATTCAGAGAGAGTCTCTCGTCTACGTTGCCATGGATACCAATCGTTTTTCTTGATAGATCGTTTTGTTGTAATGTTTCGAAGGGTATTTCTTATTTTATTAGGGCTTAAATAGGGGTAGCTTCATTGCCAGTGCAAAAGAGAGGGGCAACTCGTAACGGATCTGCGAACAGAGTCAGAAATCGACTTTATTAACAGTATAGTTGTGAAGTCTTCATTTTATGCGATGTTCTGTGCAAATTTCGGTACATCATGATAATGTTTGTGAATAGTGATTCATGCCAATACACTATTCCACGGGATATTATCATTCAATCCCGACTTGTGGGTAGACAGCCTGTATACCCATCTTTGCTCTTTTTCGAAAAGTCTTTTAGTCAGATTCGTTCCTGGCTTGACTTGCTCAATGATGGTCCATTCCAAGTCATCTGGTTTATGGCCTTTTGCAAGAAAATGCTCAGTGAGTCTTGTGTTAGTCTTTTGGCACCTGATAGTGCTTCTATGTTCTCCTATCCGGAGTTTTATTTTTCGGCTCGTCATACCCACGTATCTTAGGTTACACGGGCATGTCAGCATATAGACAACATTCTCACTGTTGCAATTTGTATGACTCCTGATAGTCCAGGTTTTATTTGGTTCCAATTGCAACGTTTTTGTGTTCCTCGTGAAGGGGCAGACACTACAGGTACCACATCTGAAGTGGCCTGTCACTTTTGGTAAATCCCATAGAGTTGTTTGTGTCTCCCTTTCGGGGTTTGTCTTTATTGGTCTTGTGTTGACCACCCTGTCCTTTATACTCTGCGCCCTTTTGAAGCTGAACAAGGGTTTTTCCCACTCTAGGTTGCCAGTATTTAGGATATTCCAGTGTTTCCTTATTATTCGGGAGACGTCATTGGAAATGGTGTTATAGGTAGTAACACATGTCAGGGGTATTTCTCCAGCTGCTTTGTTTGTATGTTCTAAGAGACCGGAACGTGGTTGGTTCCGCGCACGTTTTTGGCTCTTTTGGAGAATCTTTTTTGGGTATCCCCGGTTCTGCAGTTTTTTTGTGAGATCCTCTGCCTGGTTCTTGTAATCAGCGAGTTCACTGCAGTTCCTACGAAGCCTCAAATATTGCCCATAGGGTAGGTTTTCACGCAAAGGTCTCGGGTGGAAGCTATCGAAGCGTAGCAGGTTATTCTTTGCAGTTGGCTTATGATGGGTCACAGTTGTTAGTTTACCATCTGTTTTTGTGATTGTTATATCAAGAAACACAAGTGTATCTGGACTTTTTTCAAAAGTGAAGCGTAGATGTTCATCACAAGTATTTATCCAATTAAAGAAGGAATTCAAAGAGTCCTCAGTGCCTTTCCATATGGTCAGCACATCATCAATATACCTTCTCCATATTAGGATGTTTGAGCTATAGGGGTTTGTTTGACCAAGGATGTACTTCTCCTCGAAATCGTAAACATACAATCCCGCTATGCTTGGAGCAAAAGAACTGCCCATGGATGTCCCACCCGTTTGTAGGAAGATCTGGCCTTCAAACTCAAAATAATTTCTTTTGAGAGCCAGTCTGGCACATTCTAGAACAAACTCTCTAGGGGTTCTCGACGTCCACTCTTCTTTTGCAAGGGCTCGACCTAGTACATCCAGTGTTGCGTCTTGGGGAATACTGGTGTACAGGCTTTCTATATCGAAACTCACCAGTATAGTGTCATTCGCAACAGTGAGTTGATCCAGAATTTGAAGCAAACTTTTTGTATCTTGGAGGTAGGTGCTTGTTTTTTGTACCATTTTTTTTAAAAATACATCACAGAATTGTGAAAGGGGTTCCAATACCGACCCTATGCCAGACACAATCGGTCTGCCAGGTGGTGGTGTCTTGTTCTTGTGTATCTTGGGGAGGGTGTAAAAATACGGAATCTTTTTTTCACTCCCGCACAAGAAATCAGCCTCTTGTTTAGATATAAAGCCTTCCGACTCGCCATGTTCCACTAGCGATTTTATCTCGCTTTCCAGATCTTCTGTTGGGTCCACTGGTAGTCTGCGGTAGCTGGTTTGGTCTGCTAGTAGTCGGAGACATTCTTTTTGATAGGCTGTGCGATCTTGCACCACAATACCTCCGCCCTTGTCTGCAGGCTTTATCACAATAGTGTCACAGTCTCTCAGGTTGTCAAGGGCACTCCTTTCTTCCCTGGTTAAGTTCATAAAGGGTTTTTTTGGCGTAGTAGTCTCAATCTCATTAAAGACGGCCTGCTCAAATGTGGAAATTCCACTGGAATCAAGTGTGGTGGTGGTAAGAACGTGGACTTAATCCTAAGTCCAGTTTCGTTCATGTCCAGGTTTTCTTCATTGTTAGTTTTTTTCTCAAAAAAGGCTTTTAATCGTAGTTTACGAAAGAAAGACGACAGTTCACAGTGCAGCCTGAATTTATCAAGGTTGGCAGTGGGTACATACCCCAAGCCTTTGTTCAGTACTGAGTTTTCAGCCATACTCAATTGTCTGCTTGACAGGTTTGTTATCAAGTTTTCCGACTGCTTGGGCCTGCTTGTTGGGGGTTGTTCCTGTTCTTGCTCGCATTCGGATCTTCCGGTGCCCAATGTACTTGGCCCCCTTGATTCTGGGTTTTTCTTCTTCCCCGTCCTCTCCCGCCCCGGTATAAAAAAGGCGGTCTGTAGGCATTCGGTTGGAAGAAAGGTTGCTGGAACGGTGGTTGCCAGCCATACATTCCCATATTTTGTGGGTTGTAGTAGGGATCAATATACCCTTGCATCGGTACTGGGTTCATGGGTGGCCAGTTGCCTTGTCCTCTACCCCGTCCTCGCCCTCGTTGTTGTTTAGTGCTTCCGCCACTCGAGTTAGTACTGGTGTTGGAGGTATTGCTAGAAGCATTGCTGGAGGCGTCAGAATTATCATCTCCTTTTGACGGCGGTACATACTCAGGATCCGAGTATGGGTAAGCCTTTGTCATGGAGAATCTTTTTAAGTCTTTCTGAAATTTTTGTACTTTCTGTTGTGACAGGTTCTCTTTATACTCTGTCATCTCCTTGTTTAGTTCGTCCAGCTTTTTCTTAAAACCTGTGATGGTGGTTTTCATAGTTCCTTCCGCCAGTTGGATATCCACCTGAATTTTTTCAGAGAGTCTTATGGCTGTCTTTAGGATTAGGACTATCCAATCATGCGTGCAATGCCACGCTATGGCTGCCCAGTCTTTCCGAAATGCTTCATCCTCAAGAAAAATACGTGGTGCATTAGAAACCAATAACCCCTTGGGTGCCATGTTATTAGTTAAATATTGTTTGAGTATGGTTCCAAGTAGGATGGTTCTGATTCTGTTTTTCTTCAGTTCCGTCAGGTTATCCCAATCTTTTGTCGTGGAAATGCTTTGTGCTATGTTCACATCCGCGAACACTGATAGATCACTCATAATTTCATCAATTTCAGCCGAAGTATATGACAGGCCCTGGTTCTCGGCCATGTTTACAATAGAGATTGCCTGTGTAGTGATATGGTATCTATTGTGTTAAACACTCTCGCAGCTGTGCGCTGCCTAAATCTTAAATAACAAAGCGAGAGAGTAAGGGATTTTACACTTTATCAATGTGAGTTTGAGAACTCCTGGTCCCCAGAATTACTTACAAAAACAATAAAGGAGTATCCACTCAAAAACAGAGAGAACGTAAAAATGCGTTCCTCTGGATAGGGGCTAGGGTGCTCAGTTCAGCACCATGTGCCTCAGCCTGTTTTCGGATAATGCATATCCTTATAGAAGACCCCTCACTCACCAACCTAGTTGGTGACATGCTTCATCATCGGGGTCCCACCCCATAGGCCGAATGCCTATAGGGTGTGCTGCGACACCTGATTACAGTGGAGCTGGTTCGTTTTTTTCTTTTATATGTACAAGGCGATCAAACAAGTGGTTTTAAAAAGGGCCAACACTACTCACTGCAAGTAATTTATTCTTGAGTGCTTGAACCCTTAATTAAAAACATGTTGCACCTATGCCTAATTAGGTAGGCTTCGGTGGTATAATTAGTGTTTGATAAAAATAGCTAAGTGTGCTATGTGAAGTGTGGTAAATACTATAAATTTAAAAGGGTCTACATGTTTCAACCATCATATTATTCATTGGTTTTCGTCAGGACCATGTGACTGAACTGGGTGGTCCACACACGCTAAGGTGCGTCCTGCCCTAGTCCAGATTGGAGTGCACAAATTGTGGACTCGTGTAAAATAAGTGCTTATTCTTTTGTTCAAAGAAAAAACCTGTAAAAACAGGGAAACAAAAGACAAACAGGACGGGGTCACATACTAGGGTAGACAATACATATACGTCACATTTAACATATATAGCCATACCAAGTCAATAGTAGATGATAATCCTGAGTTGGAACAGAGGGATTCATCTATTTTATTTACATTGCTACAGTGCTATGATAGGACTGTGGCTGGTCGCTACTCGAATAATGCCAAAGAAGTGGTGTCGACCTAGTTCTGGCATTTTTGTGAATGGCTGGTGAAAAATAATCGGCGTGCTATGAGTGAGTGATCTCTACTTGTGATCACGAAGTGAACGGCTGCTGGAATATGTGGGCAGTCGTGACGTCGCTTTTGGTGAATTGCGACTGGTATTGTTTTTAGCTTACGCTTCTTTGCGGTTTTGCCGCTTCATGGGCACCTGCACTTCCAAGACGGCAAGAGTCCGTCTCCTTAAAATCGTTATGTAGAAAAAAGGAAGAAAAAGAAAGGAAAGATATGCCCGGTTATAGTTGTTCTGATCAATTGAATTTGTAGCCTTGCCCGCCGGCTTATCAATTCAGAAATACGAGGAACCTCTTGTTCCCGCATTAAAACGGTTGCGCATCACTTACTTGCTGTTTCTGTTCATCAGGCGGTAAACCTACTTGGTTCCGGCTGGTGGTGCCCCGAGGAGTAACCGGTGCTCGCTGTGGCTACCGGTAAAGTATCGTTTGGAGCGCTTCCTGGTTGGGCGTGGCCGTATCACGTGGGGTAGTCACGTGACTCTGCCATTGGCCAACCAGGGAGCTCCGAGGGCGGCGCTTTCGGTTGGTGTCATCTGTATCTGGCAGACGTATTCAGAGAGAGTCTCTCATCTACGTTGCCATGGATACCAATCGTTTTTCTTGATAGATCGTTTTGTTGTAATGTTTCGAAGGGTATTTCTTATTTTATTAGGGCTTAAATAGGGGTAGCTTCATTGCCAGTGCAAAAGAGAGGGGCAACTCGTAACGGATCTGCGAACAGAGTCAGAAATCGACTTTATTAACAGTATAGTTGTGAAGTCTTCATTTTATGCGATGTTCTGTGCAAATTTCGGTACATCATGATAATGTTTGTGAATAGTGATTCATGCCAATACACTATTCCACGGGATATTATCATTCAATCCCGACTTGTGGGTAGACAGCCTGTATACCCATCTTTGCTCTTTTTCGAAAAGTCTTTTAGTCAGATTCGTTCCTGGCTTGACTTGCTCAATGATGGTCCATTCCAAGTCATCTGGTTTATGGCCTTTTGCAAGAAAATGCTCAGTGAGTCTTGTGTTAGTCTTTTGGCACCTGATAGTGCTTCTATGTTCTCCTATCCGGAGTTTTATTTTTCGGCTCGTCATACCCACGTATCTTAGGTTACACGGGCATGTCAGCATATAGACAACATTCTCACTGTTGCAATTTGTATGACTCCTGATAGTCCAGGTTTTATTTGGTTCCAATTGCAACGTTTTTGTGTTCCTCGTGAAGGGGCAGACACTACAGGTACCACATCTGAAGTGGCCTGTCACTTTTGGTAAATCCCATAGAGTTGTTTGTGTCTCCCTTTCGGGGTTTGTCTTTATTGGTCTTGTGTTGACCACCCTGTCCTTTATACTCTGCGCCCTTTTGAAGCTGAACAAGGGTTTTTCCCACTCTAGGTTGCCAGTATTTAGGATATTCCAGTGTTTCCTTATTATTCGGGAGACGTCATTGGAAATGGTGTTATAGGTAGTAACACATGTCAGGGGTATTTCTCCAGCTGCTTTGTTTGTATGTTCTAAGAGACCGGAACGTGGTTGGTTCCGCGCACGTTTTTGGCTCTTTTGGAGAATCTTTTTTGGGTATCCCCGGTTCTGCAGTTTTTTTGTGAGATCCTCTGCCTGGTTCTTGTAATCAGCGAGTTCACTGCAGTTCCTACGAAGCCTCAAATATTGCCCATAGGGTAGGTTTTCACGCAAAGGTCTCGGGTGGAAGCTATCGAAGCGTAGCAGGTTATTCTTTGCAGTTGGCTTATGATGGGTCACAGTTGTTAGTTTACCATCTGTTTTTGTGATTGTTATATCAAGAAACACAAGTGTATCTGGACTTTTTTCAAAAGTGAAGCGTAGATGTTCATCACAAGTATTTATCCAATTAAAGAAGGAATTCAAAGAGTCCTCAGTGCCTTTCCATATGGTCAGCACATCATCAATATACATGCGCCATATTAGGATGTTTGAGCTATAGGGGTTTGTTTGACCAAGGATGTACTTCTCCTCGAAATCGTAAACATACAATCCCGCTATGCTTGGAGCAAAAGAACTGCCCATGGATGTCCCACCCGTTTGTAGGAAGATCTGGCCTTCAAACTCAAAATAATTTCTTTTGAGAGCCAGTCTGGCACATTCTAGAACAAACTCTCTAGGGGTTCTCGACGTCCACTCTTCTTTTGCAAGGGCTCGACCTAGTACATCCAGTGTTGCGTCTTGGGGAATACTGGTGTACAGGCTTTCTATATCGAAACTCACCAGTATAGTGTCATTCGCAACAGTGAGTTGATCCAGAATTTGAAGCAAACTTTTTGTATCTTGGAGGTAGGTGCTTGTTTTTTGTACCATTTTTTTAAAAAATACATCACAGAATTGTGAAAGGGGTTCCAATACCGACCCTATGCCAGACACAATCGGTCTGCCAGGTGGTGGTGTCTTGTTCTTGTGTATCTTGGGGAGGGTGTAAAAATACGGAATCTTTTTTTCACTCCCGCACAAGAAATCAGCCTCTTGTTTAGATATAAAGCCTTCCGACTCGCCATGTTCCACTAGCGATTTTATCTCGCTTTCCAGATCTTCTGTTGGGTCCACTGGTAGTCTGCGGTAGCTGGTTTGGTCTGCTAGTAGTCGGAGACATTCTTTTTGATAGGCTGTGCGATCTTGCACCACAATACCTCCGCCCTTGTCTGCAGGCTTTATCACAATAGTGTCACAGTCTCTCAGGTTGTCAAGGGCACTCCTTTCTTCCCTGGTTAAGTTCATAAAGGGTTTTTTTGGCGTAGTAGTCTCAATCTCATTAAAGACGGCCTGCTCAAATGTGGAAATTTCCACTGGAATCAAGTGTGGTGGTGGTAAGAACGTGGACTTAATCCTAAGTCCAGTTTCGTTCATGTCCAGGTTTTCTTCATTGTTAGTTTTTTTCTCAAAAAAGGCTTTTAATCGTAGTTTACGAAAGAAAGACGACAGTTCACAGTGCAGCCTGAATTTATCAAGGTTGGCAGTGGGTACATACCCCAAGCCTTTGTTCAGTACTGAGTTTTCAGCCATACTCAATTGTCTGCTTGACAGGTTTGTTATCAAGTTTTCCGACTGCTTGGGCCTGCTTGTTGGGGGTTGTTCCTGTTCTTGCTCGCATTCGGATCTTCCGGTGCCCAATGTACTTGGCCCCCTTGATTCTGGGTTTTTCTTCTTCCCCGTCCTCTCCCGCCCCGGTATAAAAAAGGCGGTCTGTAGGCATTCGGTTGGAAGAAAGGTTGCTGGAACGGTGGTTGCCAGCCATACATTCCCATATTTTGTGGGTTGTAGTAGGGATCAATATACCCTTGCATCGGTACTGGGTTCATGGGTGGCCAGTTGCCTTGTTCTCTACCCCGTCCTCGCCCTCGTTGTTGTTTAGTGCTTCCGCCACTCGAGTTAGTACTGGTGTTGGAGGTATTGCTAGAAGCATTGCTGGAGGCGTCAGAATTATCATCTCCTTTTGACGGCGGTACATACTCAGGATCCGAGTATGGGTAAGCCTTTGTCATGGAGAATCTTTTTAAGTCTTTCTGAAATTTTTGTACTTTCTGTTGTGACAGGTTCTCTTTATACTCTGTCATCTCCTTGTTTAGTTCGTCCAGCTTTTTCTTAAAACCTGTGATGGTGGTTTTCATAGTTCCTTCCGCCAGTTGGATATCCACCTGAATTTTTTCAGAGAGTCTTATGGCTGTCTTTAGGATTAGGACTATCCAATCATGCGTGCAATGCCACGCTATGGCTGCCCAGTCTTTCCGAAATGCTTCATCCTCAAGAAAAATACGTGGTGCATTAGAAACCAATAACCCCTTGGGTGCCATGTTATTAGTTAAATATTGTTTGAGTATGGTTCCAAGTAGGATGGTTCTGATTCTGTTTTTCTTCAGTTCCGTCAGGTTATCCCAATCTTTTGTCGTGGAAATGCTTTGTGCTATGTTCACATCCGCGAACACTGATAGATCACTCATAATTTCATCAATTTCAGCCGAAGTATATGACAGGCCCTGGTTCTCGGCCATGTTTACAATAGAGATTGCCTGTGTAGTGATATGGTATCTATTGTGTTAAACACTCTCGCAGCTGTGCGCTGCCTAAATCTTAAATAACAAAGCGAGAGAGTAAGGGATTTTACACTTTATCAATGTGAGTTTGAGAACTCCTGGTCCCCAGAATTACTTACAAAAACAATAAAGGAGTATCCACTCAAAAACAGAGAGAACGTAAAAATGCGTTCCTCTGGATAGGGGCTAGGGTGCTCAGTTCAGCACCATGTGCCTCAGCCTGTTTTCGGATAATGCATATCCTTATAGAAGACCCCTCACTCACCAACCTAGTTGGTGACATGCTTCATCATCGGGGTCCCACCCCATAGGCCGAATGCCTATAGGGTGTGCTGCGACACCTGATTACAGTGGAGCTGGTTCGTTTTTTTCTTTTATATGTACAAGGCGATCAAACAAGTGGTTTTAAAAAGGGCCAACACTACTCACTGCAAGTAATTTATTCTTGAGTGCTTGAACCCTTAATTAAAAACATGTTGCACCTATGCCTAATTAGGTAGGCTTCGGTGGTATAATTAGTGTTTGATAAAAATAGCTAAGTGTGCTATGTGAAGTGTGGTAAATACTATAAATTTAAAAGGGTCTACATGTTTCAACCATCATATTATTCATTGGTTTTCGTCAGGACCATGTGACTGAACTGGGTGGTCCACACACGCTAAGGTGCGTCCTGCCCTAGTCCAGATTGGAGTGCACAAATTGTGGACTCGTGTAAAATAAGTGCTTATTCTTTTGTTCAAAGAAAAAACCTGTAAAAACAGGGAAACAAAAGACAAACAGGACGGGGTCACATACTAGGGTAGACAATACATATACGTCACATTTAACATATATAGCCATACCAAGTCAATAGTAGATGATAATCCTGAGTTGGAACAGAGGGATTCATCTATTTTATTTACATTGCTACAGTGCTATGATAGGACTGTGGCTGGTCGCTACTCGAATAATGCCAAAGAAGTGGTGTCGACCTAGTTCTGGCATTTTTGTGAATGGCTGGTGAAAAATAATCGGCGTGCTATGAGTGAGTGATCTCTACTTGTGATCACGAAGTGAACGGCTGCTGGAATATGTGGGCAGTCGTGACGTCGCTTTTGGTGAATTGCGACTGGTATTGTTTTTAGCTTACGCTTCTTTGCGGTTTTGCCGCTTCATGGGCACCTGCACTTCCAAGACGGCAAGAGTCCGTCTCCTTAAAATCGTTATGTAGAAAAAAGGAAGAAAAAGAAAGGAAAGATATGCCCGGTTATAGTTGTTCTGATCAATTGAATTTGTAGCCTTGCCCGCCGGCTTATCAATTCAGAAATACGAGGAACCTCTTGTTCCCGCATTAAAACGGTTGCGCATCACTTACTTGCTGCTTCTGTTCATCAGGCGGTAAACCTACTTGGTTCCGGCTGGTGGTGCCCCGAGGAGTAACCGGTGCTCGCTGTGGCTACCGGTAAAGTATCGTTTGGAGCGCTTCCTGGTTGGGCGTGGCCGTATCACGTGGGGTAGTCACGTGACTCTGCCATTGGCCAACCAGGGAGCTCCGAGGGCGGCGCTTTCGGTTGGTGTCATCTGTATCTGGCAGACGTATTCAGAGAGAGTCTCTCATCTACGTTGCCATGGATACCAATCGTTTTTCTTGATAGATCGTTTTGTTGTAATGTTTCGAAGGGTATTTCTTATTTTATTAGGGCTTAAATAGGGGTAGCTTCATTGCCAGTGCAAAAGAGAGGGGCAACTCGTAACGGATCTGCGAACAGAGTCAGAAATCGACTTTATTAACAGTATAGTTGTGAAGTCTTCATTTTATGCGATGTTCTGTGCAAATTTCGGTACATCATGATAATGTTTGTGAATAGTGATTCATGCCAATACACTATTCCACGGGATATTATCATTCAATCCCGACTTGTGGGTAGACAGCCTGTATACCCATCTTTGCTCTTTTTCGAAAAGTCTTTTAGTCAGATTCGTTCCTGGCTTGACTTGCTCAATGATGGTCCATTCCAAGTCATCTGGTTTATGGCCTTTTGCAAGAAAATGCTCAGTGAGTCTTGTGTTAGTCTTTTGGCACCTGATAGTGCTTCTATGTTCTCCTATCCGGAGTTTTATTTTTCGGCTCGTCATACCCACGTATCTTAGGTTACACGGGCATGTCAGCATATAGACAACATTCTCACTGTTGCAATTTGTATGACTCCTGATAGTCCAGGTTTTATTTGGTTCCAATTGCAACGTTTTTGTGTTCCTCGTGAAGGGGCAGACACTACAGGTACCACATCTGAAGTGGCCTGTCACTTTTGGTAAATCCCATAGAGTTGTTTGTGTCTCCCTTTCGGGGTTTGTCTTTATTGGTCTTGTGTTGACCACCCTGTCCTTTATACTCTGCGCCCTTTTGAAGCTGAACAAGGGTTTTTCCCACTCTAGGTTGCCAGTATTTAGGATATTCCAGTGTTTCCTTATTATTCGGGAGACGTCATTGGAAATGGTGTTATAGGTAGTAACACATGTCAGGGGTATTTCTCCAGCTGCTTTGTTTGTATGTTCTAAGAGACCGGAACGTGGTTGGTTCCGCGCACGTTTTTGGCTCTTTTGGAGAATCTTTTTTGGGTATCCCCGGTTCTGCAGTTTTTTTGTGAGATCCTCTGCCTGGTTCTTGTAATCAGCGAGTTCACTGCAGTTCCTACGAAGCCTCAAATATTGCCCATAGGGTAGGTTTTCACGCAAAGGTCTCGGGTGGAAGCTATCGAAGCGTAGCAGGTTATTCTTTGCAGTTGGCTTATGATGGGTCACAGTTGTTAGTTTACCATCTGTTTTTGTGATTGTTATATCAAGAAACACAAGTGTATCTGGACTTTTTTCAAAAGTGAAGCGTAGATGTTCATCACAAGTATTTATCCAATTAAAGAAGGAATTCAAAGAGTCCTCAGTGCCTTTCCATATGGTCAGCACATCATCAATATACATGCGCCATATTAGGATGTTTGAGCTATAGGGGTTTGTTTGACCAAGGATGTACTTCTCCTCGAAATCGTAAACATACAATCCCGCTATGCTTGGAGCAAAAGAACTGCCCATGGATGTCCCACCCGTTTGTAGGAAGATCTGGCCTTCAAACTCAAAATAATTTCTTTTGAGAGCCAGTCTGGCACATTCTAGAACAAACTCTCTAGGGGTTCTCGACGTCCACTCTTCTTTTGCAAGGGCTCGACCTAGTACATCCAGTGTTGCGTCTTGGGGAATACTGGTGTACAGGCTTTCTATATCGAAACTCACCAGTATAGTGTCATTCGCAACAGTGAGTTGATCCAGAATTTGAAGCAAACTTTTTGTATCTTGGAGGTAGGTGCTTGTTTTTTGTACCATTTTTTTAAAAAAATACATCACAGAATTGTGAAAGGGGTTCCAATACCGACCCTATGCCAGACACAATCGGTCTGCCAGGTGGTGGTGTCTTGTTCTTGTGTATCTTGGGGAGGGTGTAAAAATACGGAATCTTTTTTTCACTCCCGCACAAGAAATCAGCCTCTTGTTTAGATATAAAGCCTTCCGACTCGCCATGTTCCACTAGCGATTTTATCTCGCTTTCCAGATCTTCTGTTGGGTCCACTGGTAGTCTGCGGTAGCTGGTTTGGTCTGCTAGTAGTCGGAGACATTCTTTTTGATAGGCTGTGCGATCTTGCACCACAATACCTCCGCCCTTGTCTGCAGGCTTTATCACAATAGTGTCACAGTCTCTCAGGTTGTCAAGGGCACTCCTTTCTTCCCTGGTTAAGTTCATAAAGGGTTTTTTTGGCGTAGTAGTCTCAATCTCATTAAAGACGGCCTGCTCAAATGTGGAAATTTCCACTGGAATCAAGTGTGGTGGTGGTAAGAACGTGGACTTAATCCTAAGTCCAGTTTCGTTCATGTCCAGGTTTTCTTCATTGTTAGTTTTTTTCTCAAAAAAGGCTTTTAATCGTAGTTTACGAAAGAAAGACGACAGTTCACAGTGCAGCCTGAATTTATCAAGGTTGGCAGTGGGTACATACCCCAAGCCTTTGTTCAGTACTGAGTTTTCAGCCATACTCAATTGTCTGCTTGACAGGTTTGTTATCAAGTTTTCCGACTGCTTGGGCCTGCTTGTTGGGGGTTGTTCCTGTTCTTGCTCGCATTCGGATCTTCCGGTGCCCAATGTACTTGGCCCCCTTGATTCTGGGTTTTTCTTCTTCCCCGTCCTCTCCCGCCCCGGTATAAAAAAGGCGGTCTGTAGGCATTCGGTTGGAAGAAAGGTTGCTGGAACGGTGGTTGCCAGCCATACATTCCCATATTTTGTGGGTTGTAGTAGGGATCAATATACCCTTGCATCGGTACTGGGTTCATGGGTGGCCAGTTGCCTTGTCCTCTACCCCGTCCTCGCCCTCGTTGTTGTTTAGTGCTTCCGCCACTCGAGTTAGTACTGGTGTTGGAGGTATTGCTAGAAGCATTGCTGGAGGCGTCAGAATTATCATCTCCTTTTGACGGCGGTACATACTCAGGATCCGAGTATGGGTAAGCCTTTGTCATGGAGAATCTTTTTAAGTCTTTCTGAAATTTTTGTACTTTCTGTTGTGACAGGTTCTCTTTATACTCTGTCATCTCCTTGTTTAGTTCGTCCAGCTTTTTCTTAAAACCTGTGATGGTGGTTTTCATAGTTCCTTCCGCCAGTTGGATATCCACCTGAATTTTTTCAGAGAGTCTTATGGCTGTCTTTAGGATTAGGACTATCCAATCATGCGTGCAATGCCACGCTATGGCTGCCCAGTCTTTCCGAAATGCTTCATCCTCAAGAAAAATACGTGGTGCATTAGAAACCAATAACCCCTTGGGTGCCATGTTATTAGTTAAATATTGTTTGAGTATGGTTCCAAGTAGGATGGTTCTGATTCTGTTTTTCTTCAGTTCCGTCAGGTTATCCCAATCTTTTGTCGTGGAAATGCTTTGTGCTATGTTCACATCCGCGAACACTGATAGATCACTCATAATTTCATCAATTTCAGCCGAAGTATATGACAGGCCCTGGTTCTCGGCCATGTTTACAATAGAGATTGCCTGTGTAGTGATATGGTATCTATTGTGTTAAACACTCTCGCAGCTGTGCGCTGCCTAAATCTTAAATAACAAAGCGAGAGAGTAAGGGATTTTACACTTTATCAATGTGAGTTTGAGAACTCCTGGTCCCCAGAATTACTTACAAAAACAATAAAGGAGTATCCACTCAAAAACAGAGAGAACGTAAAAATGCGTTCCTCTGGATAGGGGCTAGGGTGCTCAGTTCAGCACCATGTGCCTCAGCCTGTTTTCGGATAATGCATATCCTTATAGAAGACCCCTCACTCACCAACCTAGTTGGTGACATGCTTCATCATCGGGGTCCCACCCCATAGGCCGAATGCCTATAGGGTGTGCTGCGACACCTGATTACAGTGGAGCTGGTTCGTTTTTTTCTTTTATATGTACAAGGCGATCAAACAAGTGGTTTTAAAAAGGGCCAACACTACTCACTGCAAGTAATTTATTCTTGAGTGCTTGAACCCTTAATTAAAAACATGTTGCACCTATGCCTAATTAGGTAGGCTTCGGTGGTATAATTAGTGTTTGATAAAAATAGCTAAGTGTGCTATGTGAAGTGTGGTAAATACTATAAATTTAAAAGGGTCTACATGTTTCAACCATCATATTATTCATTGGTTTTCGTCAGGACCATGTGACTGAACTGGGTGGTCCACACACGCTAAGGTGCGTCCTGCCCTAGTCCAGATTGGAGTGCACAAATTGTGGACTCGTGTAAAATAAGTGCTTATTCTTTTGTTCAAAGAAAAAACCTGTAAAAACAGGGAAACAAAAGACAAACAGGACGGGGTCACATACTAGGGTAGACAATACATATACGTCACATCTAACATATATAGCCATACCAAGTCAATAGTAGATGATAATCCTGAGTTGGAACAGAGGGATTCATCTATTTTATTTACATTGCTACAGTGCTATGATAGGACTGTGGCTGGTCGCTACTCGAATAATGCCAAAGAAGTGGTGTCGACCTAGTTCTGGCATTTTTGTGAATGGCTGGTGAAAAATAATCGGCGTGCTATGAGTGAGTGATCTCTACTTGTGATCACGAAGTGAACGGCTGCTGGAATATGTGGGCAGTCGTGACGTCGCTTTTGGTGAATTGCGACTGGTATTGTTTTTAGCTTACGCTTCTTTGCGGTTTTGCCGCTTCATGGGCACCTGCACTTCCAAGACGGCAAGAGTCCGTCTCCTTAAAATCGTTATGTAGAAAAAAGGAAGAAAAAGAAAGGAAAGATATGCCCGGTTATAGTTGTTCTGATCAATTGAATTTGTAGCCTTGCCCGCCGGCTTATCAATTCAGAAATACGAGGAACCTCTTGTTCCCGCATTAAAACGGTTGCGCATCACTTACTTGCTGCTTCTGTTCATCAGGCGGTAAACCTACTTGGTTCCGGCTGGTGGTGCCCCGAGGAGTAACCGGTGCTCGCTGTGGCTACCGGTAAAGTATCGTTTGGAGCGCTTCCTGGTTGGGCGTGGCCGTATCACGTGGGGTAGTCACGTGACTCTGCCATTGGCCAACCAGGGAGCTCCGAGGGCGGCGCTTTCGGTTGGTGTCATCTGTATCTGGCAGACGTATTCAGAGAGAGTCTCTCATCTACGTTGCCATGGATACCAATCGTTTTTCTTGATAGATCGTTTTGTTGTAATGTTTCGAAGGGTATTTCTTATTTTATTAGGGCTTAAATAGGGGTAGCTTCATTGCCAGTGCAAAAGAGAGGGGCAACTCGTAACGGATCTGCGAACAGAGTCAGAAATCGACTTTATTAACAGTATAGTTGTGAAGTCTTCATTTTATGCGATGTTCTGTGCAAATTTCGGTACATCATGATAATGTTTGTGAATAGTGATTCATGCCAATACACTATTCCACGGGATATTATCATTCAATCCCGACTTGTGGGTAGACAGCCTGTATACCCATCTTTGCTCTTTTTCGAAAAGTCTTTTAGTCAGATTCGTTCCTGGCTTGACTTGCTCAATGATGGTCCATTCCAAGTCATCTGGTTTATGGCCTTTTGCAAGAAAATGCTCAGTGAGTCTTGTGTTAGTCTTTTGGCACCTGATAGTGCTTCTATGTTCTCCTATCCGGAGTTTTATTTTTCGGCTCGTCATACCCACGTATCTTAGGTTACACGGGCATGTCAGCATATAGACAACATTCTCACTGTTGCAATTTGTATGACTCCTGATAGTCCAGGTTTTATTTGGTTCCAATTGCAACGTTTTTGTGTTCCTCGTGAAGGGGCAGACACTACAGGTACCACATCTGAAGTGGCCTGTCACTTTTGGTAAATCCCATAGAGTTGTTTGTGTCTCCCTTTCGGGGTTTGTCTTTATTGGTCTTGTGTTGACCACCCTGTCCTTTATACTCTGCGCCCTTTTGAAGCTGAACAAGGGTTTTTCCCACTCTAGGTTGCCAGTATTTAGGATATTCCAGTGTTTCCTTATTATTCGGGAGACGTCATTGGAAATGGTGTTATAGGTAGTAACACATGTCAGGGGTATTTCTCCAGCTGCTTTGTTTGTATGTTCTAAGAGACCGGAACGTGGTTGGTTCCGCGCACGTTTTTGGCTCTTTTGGAGAATCTTTTTTGGGTATCCCCGGTTCTGCAGTTTTTTTGTGAGATCCTCTGCCTGGTTCTTGTAATCAGCGAGTTCACTGCAGTTCCTACGAAGCCTCAAATATTGCCCATAGGGTAGGTTTTCACGCAAAGGTCTTGGGTGGAAGCTATCGAAGCGTAGCAGGTTATTCTTTGCAGTTGGCTTATGATGGGTCACAGTTGTTAGTTTACCATCTGTTTTTGTGATTGTTATATCAAGAAACACAAGTGTATCTGGACTTTTTTCAAAAGTGAAGCGTAGATGTTCATCACAAGTATTTATCCAATTAAAGAAGGAATTCAAAGAGTCCTCAGTGCCTTTCCATATGGTCAGCACATCATCAATATACATGCGCCATATTAGGATGTTTGAGCTATAGGGGTTTGTTTGACCAAGGATGTACTTCTCCTCGAAATCGTAAACATACAATCCCGCTATGCTTGGAGCAAAAGAACTGCCCATGGATGTCCCACCCGTTTGTAGGAAGATCTGGCCTTCAAACTCAAAATAATTTCTTTTGAGAGCCAGTCTGGCACATTCTAGAACAAACTCTCTAGGGGTTCTCGACGTCCACTCTTCTTTTGCAAGGGCTCGACCTAGTACATCCAGTGTTGCGTCTTGGGGAATACTGGTGTACAGGCTTTCTATATCGAAACTCACCAGTATAGTGTCATTCGCAACAGTGAGTTGATCCAGAATTTGAAGCAAACTTTTTGTATCTTGGAGGTAGGTGCTTGTTTTTTGTACCATTTTTTTAAAAAATACATCACAGAATTGTGAAAGGGGTTCCAATACCGACCCTATGCCAGACACAATCGGTCTGCCAGGTGGTGGTGTCTTGTTCTTGTGTATCTTGGGGAGGGTGTAAAAATACGGAATCTTTTTTTCACTCCCGCACAAGAAATCAGCCTCTTGTTTAGATATAAAGCCTTCCGACTCGCCATGTTCCACTAGCGATTTTATCTCGCTTTCCAGATCTTCTGTTGGGTCCACTGGTAGTCTGCGGTAGCTGGTTTGGTCTGCTAGTAGTCGGAGACATTCTTTTTGATAGGCTGTGCGATCTTGCACCACAATACCTCCGCCCTTGTCTGCAGGCTTTATCACAATAGTGTCACAGTCTCTCAGGTTGTCAAGGGCACTCCTTTCTTCCCTGGTTAAGTTCATAAAGGGTTTTTTTGGCGTAGTAGTCTCAATCTCATTAAAGACGGCCTGCTCAAATGTGGAAATTTCCACTGGAATCAAGTGTGGTGGTGGTAAGAACGTGGACTTAATCCTAAGTCCAGTTTCGTTCATGTCCAGGTTTTCTTCATTGTTAGTTTTTTTCTCAAAAAAGGCTTTTAATCGTAGTTTACGAAAGAAAGACGACAGTTCACAGTGCAGCCTGAATTTATCAAGGTTGGCAGTGGGTACATACCCCAAGCCTTTGTTCAGTACTGAGTTTTCAGCCATACTCAATTGTCTGCTTGACAGGTTTGTTATCAAGTTTTCCGACTGCTTGGGCCTGCTTGTTGGGGGTTGTTCCTGTTCTTGCTCGCATTCGGATCTTCCGGTGCCCAATGTACTTGGCCCCCTTGATTCTGGGTTTTTCTTCTTCCCCGTCCTCTCCCGCCCCGGTATAAAAAAGGCGGTCTGTAGGCATTCGGTTGGAAGAAAGGTTGCTGGAACGGTGGTTGCCAGCCATACATTCCCATATTTTGTGGGTTGTAGTAGGGATCAATATACCCTTGCATCGGTACTGGGTTCATGGGTGGCCAGTTGCCTTGTCCTCTACCCCGTCCTCGCCCTCGTTGTTGTTTAGTGCTTCCGCCACTCGAGTTAGTACTGGTGTTGGAGGTATTGCTAGAACCATTGCTGGAGGCGTCAGAATTATCATCTCCTTTTGACGGCGGTACATACTCAGGATCCGAGTATGGGTAAGCCTTTGTCATGGAGAATCTTTTTAAGTCTTTCTGAAATTTTTGTACTTTCTGTTGTGACAGGTTCTCTTTATACTCTGTCATCTCCTTGTTTAGTTCGTCCAGCTTTTTCTTAAAACCTGTGATGGTGGTTTTCATAGTTCCTTCCGCCAGTTGGATATCCACCTGAATTTTTTCAGAGAGTCTTATGGCTGTCTTTAGGATTAGGACTATCCAATCATGCGTGCAATGCCACCCTATGGCTGCCCAGTCTTTCCGAAATGCTTCATCCTCAAGAAAAATACGTGGTGCATTAGAAACCAATAACCCCTTGGGTGCCATGTTATTAGTTAAATATTGTTTGAGTATGGTTCCATGTAGGATGGTTCTGATTCTGTTTTTCTTCAGTTCCGTCAGGTTATCCCAATCTTTTGTCGTGGAAATGCTTTGTGCTATGTTCACATCCGCGAACACTGATAGATCACTCATAATTTCATCAATTTCAGCCGAAGTATATGACAGGCCCTGGTTCTCGGCCATGTTTACAATAGAGATTGCCTGTGTAGTGATATGGTATCTATTGTGTTAAACACTCTCGCAGCTGTGCGCTGCCTAAATCTTAAATAACAAAGCGAGAGAGTAAGGGATTTTACACTTTATCAATGTGAGTTTGAGAACTCCTGGTCCCCAGAATTACTTACAAAAACAATAAAGGAGTATCCACTCAAAAACAGAGAGAACGTAAAAATGCGTTCCTCTGGATAGGGGCTAGGGTGCTCAGTTCAGCACCATGTGCCTCAGCCTGTTTTCAGATAATGCATATCCTTATAGAAGACCCCTCACTCACCAACCTAGTTGGTGACATGCTTCATCATCGGGTCCCACCCCATAGGCCGAATGCCTATAGGGTGTGCTGCGACACCTGATTACAGTGGAGCTGGTTCGTTTTTTTCTTTTATATGTACAAGGCGATCAAACAAGTGGTTTTAAAAAGGGCCAACACTACTCACTGCAAGTAATTTATTCTTGAGTGCTTGAACCCTTAATTAAAAACATGTTGCACCTATGCCTAATTAGGTAGGCTTCGGTGGTATAATTAGTGTTTGATAAAAATAGCTAAGTGTGCTATGTGAAGTGTGGTAAATACTATAAATTTAAAAGGGTCTACATGTTTCAACCATCATATTATTCATTGGTTTTCGTCAGGACCATGTGACTGAACTGGGTGGTCCACACACGCTAAGGTGCGTCCTGCCCTAGTCCAGATTGGAGTGCACAAATTGTGGACTCGTGTAAAATAAGTGCTTATTCTTTTGTTCAAAGAAAAAACCTGTAAAAACAGGGAAACAAAAGACAAACAGGACGGGGTCACATACTAGGGTAGACAATACATATACGTCACATTTAACATATATAGCCATACCAAGTCAATAGTAGATGATAATCCTGAGTTGGAACAGAGGGATTCATCTATTTTATTTACATTGCTACAGTGCTATGATAGGACTGTGGCTGGTCGCTACTCGAATAATGCCAAAGAAGTGGTGTCGACCTAGTTCTGGCATTTTTGTGAATGGCTGGTGAAAAATAATCGGCGTGCTATGAGTGAGTGATCTCTACTTGTGATCACGAAGTGAACGGCTGCTGGAATATGTGGGCAGTCGTGACGTCGCTTTTGGTGAATTGCGACTGGTATTGTTTTTAGCTTACGCTTCTTTGCGGTTTTGCCGCTTCATGGGCACCTGCACTTCCAAGACGGCAAGAGTCCGTCTCCTTAAAATCGTTATGTAGAAAAAAGGAAGAAAAAGAAAGGAAAGATATGCCCGGTTATAGTTGTTCTGATCAATTGAATTTGTAGCCTTGCCCGCCGGCTTATCAATTCAGAAATACGAGGAACCTCTTGTTCCCGCATTAAAACGGTTGCGCATCACTTACTTGCTGCTTCTGTTCATCAGGCGGTAAACCTACTTGGTTCCGGCTGGTGGTGCCCCGAGGAGTAACCGGTGCTCGCTGTGGCTACCGGTAAAGTATCGTTTGGAGCGCTTCCTGGTTGGGCGTGGCCGTATCACGTGGGGTAGTCACGTGACTCTGCCATTGGCCAACCAGGGAGCTCCGAGGGCGGCGCTTTCGGTTGGTGTCATCTGTATCTGGCAGACGTATTCAGAGAGAGTCTCTCGTCTACGTTGCCATGGATACCAATCGTTTTTCTTGATAGATCGTTTTGTTGTAATGTTTCGAAGGGTATTTCTTATTTTATTAGGGCTTAAATAGGGGTAGCTTCATTGCCAGTGCAAAAGAGAGGGGCAACTCGTAACGGATCTGCGAACAGAGTCAGAAATCGACTTTATTAACAGTATAGTTGTGAAGTCTTCATTTTATGCGATGTTCTGTGCAAATTTCGGTACATCATGATAATGTTTGTGAATAGTGATTCATGCCAATACACTATTCCACGGGATATTATCATTCAATCCCGACTTGTGGGTAGACAGCCTGTATACCCATCTTTGCTCTTTTTCGAAAAGTCTTTTAGTCAGATTCGTTCCTGGCTTGACTTGCTCAATGATGGTCCATTCCAAGTCATCTGGTTTATGGCCTTTTGCAAGAAAATGCTCAGTGAGTCTTGTGTTAGTCTTTTGGCACCTGATAGTGCTTCTATGTTCTCCTATCCGGAGTTTTATTTTTCGGCTCGTCATACCCACGTATCTTAGGTTACACGGGCATGTCAGCATATAGACAACATTCTCACTGTTGCAATTTGTATGACTCCTGATAGTCCAGGTTTTATTTGGTTCCAATTGCAACGTTTTTGTGTTCCTCGTGAAGGGGCAGACACTACAGGTACCACATCTGAAGTGGCCTGTCACTTTTGGTAAATCCCATAGAGTTGTTTGTGTCTCCCTTTCGGGGTTTGTCTTTATTGGTCTTGTGTTGACCACCCTGTCCTTTATACTCTGCGCCCTTTTGAAGCTGAACAAGGGTTTTTCCCACTCTAGGTTGCCAGTATTTAGGATATTCCAGTGTTTCCTTAGTATTCGGGAGACGTCATTGGAAATGGTGTTATAGGTAGTAACACATGTCAGGGGTATTTCTCCAGCTGCTTTGTTTGTATGTTCTAAGAGACCGGAACGTGGTTGGTTCCGCGCACGTTTTTGGCTGTTTTGGAGAATCTTTTTTGGGTATCCCCGGTTCTGCAGTTTTTTTGTGAGATCCTCTGCCTGGTTCTTGTAATCAGCGAGTTCACTGCAGTTCCTACGAAGCCTCAAATATTGCCCATAGGGTAGGTTTTCACGCAAAGGTCTCGGGTGGAAGCTATCGAAGCGTAGCAGGTTATTCTTTGCAGTTGGCTTATGATGGGTCACAGTTGTTAGTTTACCATCTGTTTTTGTGATTGTTATATCAAGAAACACAAGTGTATCTGGACTTTTTTCAAAAGTGAAGCGTAGATGTTCATCACAAGTATTTATCCAATTAAAGAAGGAATTCAAAGAGTCCTCAGTGCCTTTCCATATGGTCAGCACATCATCAATATACATGCGCCATATTAGGATGTTTGAGCTATAGGGGTTTGTTTGACCAAGGATGTACTTCTCCTCGAAATCGTAAACATACAATCCCGCTATGCTTGCAGCAAAAGAACTGCCCATGGATGTCCCACCCGTTTGTAGGAAGATCTGGCCTTCAAACTCAAAATAATTTCTTTTGAGAGCCAGTCTGGCACATTCTAGAACAAACTCTCTAGGGGTTCTCGACGTCCACTCTTCTTTTGCAAGGGCTCGACCTAGTACATCCAGTGTTGCGTCTTGGGGAATACTGGTGTACAGGCTTTCTATATCGAAACTCACCAGTATAGTGTCATTCGCAACAGTGAGTTGATCCAGAATTTGAAGCAAACTTTTTGTATCTTGGAGGTAGGTGCTTGTTTTTTGTACCATTTTTTTAAAAAATACATCACAGAATTGTGAAAGGGGTTCCAATACCGACCCTATGCCAGACACAATCGGTCTGCCAGGTGGTGGTGTCTTGTTCTTGTGTATCTTGGGGAGGGTGTAAAAATACGGAATCTTTTTTTCACTCCCGCACAAGAAATCAGCCTCTTGTTTAGATATAAAGCCTTCCGACTCGCCATGTTCCACTAGCGATTTTATCTCGCTTTCCAGATCTTCTGTTGGGTCCACTGGTAGTCTGCGGTAGCTGGTTTGGTCTGCTAGTAGTCGGAGACATTCTTTTTGATAGGCTGTGCGATCTTGCACCACAATACCTCCGCCCTTGTCTGCAGGCTTTATCACAATAGTGTCACAGTCTCTCAGGTTGTCAAGGGCACTCCTTTCTTCCCTGGTTAAGTTCATAAAGGGTTTTTTTGGCGTAGTAGTCTCAATCTCATTAAAGACGGCCTGCTCAAATGTGGAAATTTCCACTGGAATCAAGTGTGGTGGTGGTAAGAACGTGGACTTAATCCTAAGTCCAGTTTCGTTCATGTCCAGGTTTTCTTCATTGTTAGTTTTTTTCTCAAAAAAGGCTTTTAATCGTAGTTTACGAAAGAAAGACGACAGTTCACAGTGCAGCCTGAATTTATCAAGGTTGGCAGTGGGTACATACCCCAAGCCTTTGTTCAGTACTGAGTTTTCAGCCATACTCAATTGTCTGCTTGACAGGTTTGTTATCAAGTTTTCCGACTGCTTGGGCCTGCTTGTTGGGGGTTGTTCCTGTTCTTGCTCGCATTCGGATCTTCCGGTGCCCAATGTACTTGGCCCCCTTGATTCTGGGTTTTTCTTCTTCCCCGTCCTCTCCCGCCCCGGTATAAAAAAGGCGGTCTGTAGGCATTCGGTTGGAAGAAAGGTTGCTGGAACGGTGGTTGCCAGCCATACATTCCCATATTTTGTGGGTTGTAGTAGGGATCAATATACCCTTGCATCGGTACTGGGTTCATGGGTGGCCAGTTGCCTTGTCCTCTACCCCGTCCTCGCCCTCGTTGTTGTTTAGTGCTTCCGCCACTCGAGTTAGTACTGGTGTTGGAGGTATTGCTAGAACCATTGCTGGAGGCGTCAGAATTATCATCTCCTTTTGACGGCGGTACATACTCAGGATCCGAGTATGGGTAAGCCTTTGTCATGGAGAATCTTTTTAAGTCTTTCTGAAATTTTTGTACTTTCTGTTGTGACAGGTTCTCTTTATACTCTGTCATCTCCTTGTTTAGTTCGTCCAGCTTTTTCTTAAAACCTGTGATGGTGGTTTTCATAGTTCCTTCCGCCAGTTGGATATCCACCTGAATTTTTTCAGAGAGTCTTATGGCTGTCTTTAGGATTAGGACTATCCAATCATGCGTGCAATGCCACCCTATGGCTGCCCAGTCTTTCCGAAATGCTTCATCCTCAAGAAAAATACGTGGTGCATTAGAAACCAATAACCCCTTGGGTGCCATGTTATTAGTTAAATATTGTTTGAGTATGGTTCCATGTAGGATGGTTCTGATTCTGTTTTTCTTCAGTTCCGTCAGGTTATCCCAATCTTTTGTCGTGGAAATGCTTTGTGCTATGTTCACATCCGCGAACACTGATAGATCACTCATAATTTCATCAATTTCAGCCGAAGTATATGACAGGCCCTGGTTCTCGGCCATGTTTACAATAGAGATTGCCTGTGTAGTGATATGGTATCTATTGTGTTAAACACTCTCGCAGCTGTGCGCTGCCTAAATCTTAAATAACAAAGCGAGAGAGTAAGGGATTTTACACTTTATCAATGTGAGTTTGAGAACTCCTGGTCCCCAGAATTACTTACAAAAACAATAAAGGAGTATCCACTCAAAAACAGAGAGAACGTAAAAATGCGTTCCTCTGGATAGGGGCTAGGGTGCTCAGTTCAGCACCATGTGCCTCAGCCTGTTTTCGGATAATGCATATCCTTATAGAAGACCCCTCACTCACCAACCTAGTTGGTGACATGCTTCATCATCGGGGTCCCACCCCATAGGCCGAATGCCTATAGGGTGTGCTGCGACACCTGATTACAGTGGAGCTGGTTCGTTTTTTTCTTTTATATGTACAAGGCGATCAAACAAGTGGTTTTAAAAAGGGCCAACACTACTCACTGCAAGTAATTTATTCTTGAGTGCTTGAACCCTTAATTAAAAACATGTTGCACCTATGCCTAATTAGGTAGGCTTCGGTGGTATAATTAGTGTTTGATAAAAATAGCTAAGTGTGCTATGTGAAGTGTGGTAAATACTATAAATTTAAAAGGGTCTACATGTTTCAACCATCATATTATTCATTGGTTTTCGTCAGGACCATGTGACTGAACTGGGTGGTCCACACACGCTAAGGTGCGTCCTGCCCTAGTCCAGATTGGAGTGCACAAATTGTGGACTCGTGTAAAATAAGTGCTTATTCTTTTGTTCAAAGAAAAAACCTGTAAAAACAGGGAAACAAAAGACAAACAGGACGGGGTCACATACTAGGGTAGACAATACATATACGTCACATTTAACATATATAGCCATACCAAGTCAATAGTAGATGATAATCCTGAGTTGGAACAGAGGGATTCATCTATTTTATTTACATTGCTACAGTGCTATGATAGGACTGTGGCTGGTCGCTACTCGAATAATGCCAAAGAAGTGGTGTCGACCTAGTTCTGGCATTTTTGTGAATGGCTGGTGAAAAATAATCGGCGTGCTATGAGTGAGTGATCTCTACTTGTGATCACGAAGTGAACGGCTGCTGGAATATGTGGGCAGTCGTGACGTCGCTTTTGGTGAATTGCGACTGGTATTGTTTTTAGCTTACGCTTCTTTGCGGTTTTGCCGCTTCATGGGCACCTGCACTTCCAAGACGGCAAGAGTCCGTCTCCTTAAAATCGTTATGTAGAAAAAAGGAAGAAAAAGAAAGGAAAGATATGCCCGGTTATAGTTGTTCTGATCAATTGAATTTGTAGCCTTGCCCGCCGGCTTATCAATTCAGAAATACGAGGAACCTCTTGTTCCCGCATTAAAACGGTTGCGCATCACTTACTTGCTGCTTCTGTTCATCAGGCGGTAAACCTACTTGGTTCCGGCTGGTGGTGCCCCGAGGAGTAACCGGTGCTCGCTGTGGCTACCGGTAAAGTATCGTTTGGAGCGCTTCCTGGTTGGGCGTGGCCGTATCACGTGGGGTAGTCACGTGACTCTGCCATTGGCCAACCAGGGAGCTCCGAGGGCGGCGCTTTCGGTTGGTGTCATCTGTATCTGGCAGACGTATTCAGAGAGAGTCTCTCGTCTACGTTGCCATGGATACCAATCGTTTTTCTTGATAGATCGTTTTGTTGTAATGTTTCGAAGGGTATTTCTTATTTTATTAGGGCTTAAATAGGGGTAGCTTCATTGCCAGTGCAAAAGAGAGGGGCAACTCGTAACGGATCTGCGAACAGAGTCAGAAATCGACTTTATTAACAGTATAGTTGTGAAGTCTTCATTTTATGCGATGTTCTGTGCAAATTTCGGTACATCATGATAATGTTTGTGAATAGTGATTCATGCCAATACACTATTCCACGGGATATTATCATTCAATCCCGACTTGTGGGTAGACAGCCTGTATACCCATCTTTGCTCTTTTTCGAAAAGTCTTTTAGTCAGATTCGTTCCTGGCTTGACTTGCTCAATGATGGTCCATTCCAAGTCATCTGGTTTATGGCCTTTTGCAAGAAAATGCTCAGTGAGTCTTGTGTTAGTCTTTTGGCACCTGATAGTGCTTCTATGTTCTCCTATCCGGAGTTTTATTTTTCGGCTCGTCATACCCACGTATCTTAGGTTACACGGGCATGTCAGCATATAGACAACATTCTCACTGTTGCAATTTGTATGACTCCTGATAGTCCAGGTTTTATTTGGTTCCAATTGCAACGTTTTTGTGTTCCTCGTGAAGGGGCAGACACTACAGGTACCACATCTGAAGTGGCCTGTCACTTTTGGTAAATCCCATAGAGTTGTTTGTGTCTCCCTTTCGGGGTTTGTCTTTATTGGTCTTGTGTTGACCACCCTGTCCTTTATACTCTGCGCCCTTTTGAAGCTGAACAAGGGTTTTTCCCACTCTAGGTTGCCAGTATTTAGGATATTCCAGTGTTTCCTTAGTATTCGGGAGACGTCATTGGAAATGGTGTTATAGGTAGTAACACATGTCAGGGGTATTTCTCCAGCTGCTTTGTTTGTATGTTCTAAGAGACCGGAACGTGGTTGGTTCCGCGCACGTTTTTGGCTGTTTTGGAGAATCTTTTTTGGGTATCCCCGGTTCTGCAGTTTTTTTGTGAGATCCTCTGCCTGGTTCTTGTAATCAGCGAGTTCACTGCAGTTCCTACGAAGCCTCAAATATTGCCCATAGGGTAGGTTTTCACGCAAAGGTCTCGGGTGGAAGCTATCGAAGCGTAGCAGGTTATTCTTTGCAGTTGGCTTATGATGGGTCACAGTTGTTAGTTTACCATCTGTTTTTGTGATTGTTATATCAAGAAACACAAGTGTATCTGGACTTTTTTCAAAAGTGAAGCGTAGATGTTCATCACAAGTATTTATCCAATTAAAGAAGGAATTCAAAGAGTCCTCAGTGCCTTTCCATATGGTCAGCACATCATCAATATACATGCGCCATATTAGGATGTTTGAGCTATAGGGGTTTGTTTGACCAAGGATGTACTTCTCCTCGAAATCGTAAACATACAATCCCGCTATGCTTGCAGCAAAAGAACTGCCCATGGATGTCCCACCCGTTTGTAGGAAGATCTGGCCTTCAAACTCAAAATAATTTCTTTTGAGAGCCAGTCTGGCACATTCTAGAACAAACTCTCTAGGGGTTCTCGACGTCCACTCTTCTTTTGCAAGGGCTCGACCTAGTACATCCAGTGTTGCGTCTTGGGGAATACTGGTGTACAGGCTTTCTATATCGAAACTCACCAGTATAGTGTCATTCGCAACAGTGAGTTGATCCAGAATTTGAAGCAAACTTTTTGTATCTTGGAGGTAGGTGCTTGTTTTTTGTACCATTTTTTTAAAAAATACATCACAGAATTGTGAAAGGGGTTCCAATACCGACCCTATGCCAGACACAATCGGTCTGCCAGGTGGTGGTGTCTTGTTCTTGTGTATCTTGGGGAGGGTGTAAAAATACGGAATCTTTTTTTCACTCCCGCACAAGAAATCAGCCTCTTGTTTAGATATAAAGCCTTCCGACTCGCCATGTTCCACTAGCGATTTTATCTCGCTTTCCAGATCTTCTGTTGGGTCCACTGGTAGTCTGCGGTAGCTGGTTTGGTCTGCTAGTAGTCGGAGACATTCTTTTTGATAGGCTGTGCGATCTTGCACCACAATACCTCCGCCCTTGTCTGCAGGCTTTATCACAATAGTGTCACAGTCTCTCAGGTTGTCAAGGGCACTCCTTTCTTCCCTGGTTAAGTTCATAAAGGGTTTTTTTGGCGTAGTAGTCTCAATCTCATTAAAGACGGCCTGCTCAAATGTGGAAATTTCCACTGGAATCAAGTGTGATGGTGGTAAGAACGTGGACTTAATCCTAAGTCCAGTTTCGTTCATGTCCAGGTTTTCTTCATTGTTAGTTTTTTTCTCAAAAAAGGCTTTTAATCGTAGTTTACGAAAGAAAGACGACAGTTCACAGTGCAGCCTGAATTTATCAAGGTTGGCAGTGGGTACATACCCCAAGCCTTTGTTCAGTACTGAGTTTTCAGCCATACTCAATTGTCTGCTTGACAGGTTTGTTATCAAGTTTTCCGACTGCTTGGGCCTGCTTGTTGGGGGTTGTTCCTGTTCTTGCTCGCATTCGGATCTTCCGGTGCCCAATGTACTTGGCCCCCTTGATTCTGGGTTTTTCTTCTTCCCCGTCCTCTCCCGCCCCGGTATAAAAAAGGCGGTCTGTAGGCATTCGGTTGGAAGAAAGGTTGCTGGAACGGTGGTTGCCAGCCATACATTCCCATATTTTGTGGGTTGTAGTAGGGATCAATATACCCTTGCATCGGTACTGGGTTCATGGGTGGCCAGTTGCCTTGTCCTCTACCCCGTCCTCGCCCTCGTTGTTGTTTAGTGCTTCCGCCACTCGAGTTAGTACTGGTGTTGGAGGTATTGCTAGAAGCATTGCTGGAGGCGTCAGAATTATCATCTCCTTTTGACGGCGGTACATACTCAGGATCCGAGTATGGGTAAGCCTTTGTCATGGAGAATCTTTTTAAGTCTTTCTGAAATTTTTGTACTTTCTGTTGTGACAGGTTCTCTTTATACTCTGTCATCTCCTTGTTTAGTTCGTCCAGCTTTTTCTTAAAACCTGTGATGGTGGTTTTCATAGTTCCTTCCGCCAGTTGGATATCCACCTGAATTTTTTCAGAGAGTCTTATGGCTGTCTTTAGGATTAGGACTATCCAATCATGCGTGCAATGCCACGCTATGGCTGCCCAGTCTTTCCGAAATGCTTCATCCTCAAGAAAAATACGTGGTGCATTAGAAACCAATAACCCCAGGCAGAGGATCTCACAAAAAAACTGCAGAACCGGGGATACCCAAAAAAGATTCTCCAAAGGAGCCAAAAACGTGCGCAGAACCAACCACGTTCCGGTCTCTTAGAACATACAAACAAAGCAGCTGGAGAAATACCCCTGACATGTGTTACTACCTATAACACCATTTCCAATGACGTCTCCCGAATAATAAGGAAACACTGGAATATCCTAAATACTGGCAACCTAGAGTGGGAAAAACCCTTGTTCAGCTTCAAAAGGGCGCAGAGTATAAAGGACAGGGTGGTCAACACAAGACCAATAAAGACAAACCCCGAAAGGGAGACACAAACAACTCTATGGGATTTACCAAAAGTGACAGGCCACTTCAGATGTGGTACCTGTAGTGTCTGCCCCTTCACGAGGAACACAAAAACGTTGCAATTGGAACCAAATAAAACCTGGACTATCAGGAGTCATACAAATTGCAACAGTGAGAATGTTGTCTATATGCTGACATGCCCGTGTAACCTAAGATACGTGGGTATGACGAGCCGAAAAATAAAACTCCGGATAGGAGAACATAGAAGCACTATCAGGTGCCAAAAGACTAACACAAGACTCACTGAGCATTTTCTTGCAAAAGGCCATAAACCAGATGACTTGGAATGGACCATCATTGAGCAAGTCAAGCCAGGAACGAATCTGACTAAAAGACTTTTCGAAAAAGAGCAAAGATGGGTATACAGGCTGTCTACCCACAAGTCGGGATTGAATGATAATATCCCGTGGAATAGTGTATTGGCATGAATCACTATTCACAAACATTATCATGATGTACCGAAATTTGCACAGAACATCGCATAAAATGAAGACTTCACAACTATACTGTTAATAAAGTCGATTTCTGACTCTGTTCGCAGATCCGTTACGAGTTGCCCCTCTCTTTTGCACTGGCAATGAAGCTACCCCTATTTAAGCCCTAATAAAATAAGAAATACCCTTCGAAACATTACAACAAAACGATCTATCAAGAAAAACGATTGGTATCCATGGCAACGTAGACGAGAGACTCTCTCTGAATACGTCTGCCAGATACAGATGACACCAACCGAAAGCGCCGCCCTCGGAGCTCCCTGGTTGGCCAATGGCAGAGTCACGTGACTACCCCACGTGATACGGCCACTCCCAACCAGGAAGCGCTCCAAACGATACTTTACCGGTAGCCACAGCGAGCACCGGTTACTCCTCGGGGCACCACCAGCCGGAACCAAGTAGGTTTACCGCCTGATGAACAGAAGCAGCAAGTAAGTGATGCGCAACCGTTTTAATGCGGGAACAAGAGGTTCCTTGTATTTCTGAATTGATAAGCCGGCGGGCAAGGCTACAAATTCAATTGATCAGAACAACTATAACCGGGCATATCTTTCCTTTCTTTTTCTTCCTTTTTTCTACATAACGATTTTAAGGAGACGGACTCTTGCCGTCTTGGAAGTGCAGGTGCCCATGAAGCGGCAAAACCGCAAAGAAGCGTAAGCTAAAAACAATACCAGTCGCAATTCACCAAAAGCGACGTCACGACTGCCCACATATTCCAGCAGCCGTTCACTTCGTGATCACAAGTAGAGATCACTCACTCATAGCACGCCGATTATTTTTCACCAGCCATTCACAAAAATGCCAGAACTAGGTCGACACCACTTCTTTGGCATTATTCGAGTAGCGACCAGCCACAGTCCTATCATAGCACTGTAGCAATGTAAATAAAATAGATGAATCCCTCTGTTCCAACTCAGGATTATCATCTACTATTGACTTGGTATGGCTATATATGTTAAATGTGACGTATATGTGTTGTCTACCCTAGTATGTGACCCCGTCCTGTTTGTCTTTTGTTTCCCTGTTTTTACAGGTTTTTTCTTTGAACAAAAGAATAAGCACTTATTTTACACGAGTCCACAATTTGTGCACTCCAATCTGGACTAGGGCAGGACGCACCTTAGCGTGTGTGGACCACCCAGTTCAGTCACATGGTCCTGACGAAAACCAATGAATAATATGATGGTTGAAACATGTAGACCCTTTTAAATTTATAGTATTTACCACACTTCACATAGCACACTTAGCTATTTTTATCAAACACTAATTATACCACCGAAGCCTACCTAATTAGGCATAGGTGCAACATGTTTTTAATTAAGGGTTCAAGCACTCAAGAATAAATTACTTGCAGTGAGTAGTGTTGGCCCTTTTTAAAACCACTTGTTTGATCGCCTTGTACATATAAAAGAAAAAAACGAACCAGCTCCACTGTAATCAGGTGTCGCAGCACACCCTATAGGCATTCGGCCTATGGGGTGGGACCCCGATGATGAAGCATGTCATCAACTAGGTTGGTGAGTGAGGGGTCTTCTATAAGGATATGCATTATCCGAAAACAGGCTGAGGCACATGGTGCTGAACTGAGCACCCTAGCCCCTATCCAGAGGAACGCATTTTTACGTTCTCTCTGTTTTTGAGTGGATACTCCTTTATTGTTTTTGTAAGCCAAATTATGTGAGCATAGTGCGAGAGAGTTGACTGACATTATAGGGGGCGCACTGCACCAGGCTAGGCGACCCTTATTGACGGTAGGTTAAAGACAACCTTATTAGAAAGCTATCCTAGTGGTAGCGGTGGAGAGCAGCCGTCAGGCTCAGGCGGCTAGGGAGGTAAAGCAGCTGGTTTTACCAGTCAAAAAATGCTCACGAGTGAGGAAATTAAAGTAGTACCACACCAGGTAGATATAGATATAGGTATTTATTCTAAACACTTTCCTCTGGTACCTTTAGGAGGCTACGAGGCAAAGAACCCTGTTTTGTCTGAATTACTTACAATTGGTTTATAGTGGTACTCCTTTTCATTGCGATGCTCTGTAGATGGTGCTAAATGCTTTAAACATTGACCGAGCCAGATCTAGGAAATGGGTAGCACGAGTTACCAGGCACAGTGCGATTTAAGCCTGGTTACAGTGGTAGAAAACCTTTGACGCCCCCGGACCAAGGTAATGCTACTTACCAACGGTAACATGGTAAAGTGGCTACGTAAGGGATATATCTATCGGGAATATTGACAATGCTAGTTCTGGGTCCCCTGTGTGCACTTGCGTGTTTACTTAACAGCATGTGGCACTTAATTCTTCCCCCCCTGTTTTATTGCCTAAGTAAGTCAGCCGTACCAAATGTCAGCCAGGAAATTGCCATTCCATAGTATGCCTGTTAGTTTCAAGCAATTTTCTCAGAGGACATATAGCATGCAAAGGACTCACTATAGTAGAGTGGATCTAAAGAGGAAGGTCGTGACCATGCCTAAATCCCATCTTTGATACTGCTGGTGCTCTTAGATGGGCAGGAGGGTCGGACAGATTTGCATATGACCAGGGCTGAACTGGGGGAGGCAGAATGGTTTAATGAACGGTAACACATTAAACCCTGATCTGTTGAAACTAAGGTTGTGTCATGATTTACAATAGGTGGCGGTATACTATGAATGGATTGGAAAATCATGTGTGGCAGCTGGGGGGCCACCTGTTACATGCAACTTGTTAAGGGAATGATGCTCAGTTTGGTATCATAAGAATAATATATATAGGTTATGGTTGCCCCTTAGTTATATTACGCGTTACCACTGTCAGCCACGGTCGAAGCCAACAGTCGGGCGCGAGGGGTTCGATACTTAGAATACGTATATCTCATCAAGTTGTGATTGGGTGGGTGCTAATCCAAACAGATTGTTCCTTTTAAACTGATATCCTAATCATCCTTAAGGAGTCATGAGGGCGCTATGGTATTCACTGGGGACTCCAGGCTTTGTGTCACTGCACTGCACACTGGGGAGTATTTGTTAACGAACGCCATTTTACAGGGCACTCTTCATAACACTAATCCAGTCACGCTACAGGGGACACAAACTGAGGCTATGCTCAACACTTAGTCGGAAGTGTTTAAGAGTATGCATCTGACGCTAAATGGTATCTCAAACGTAGCAAGTGATGGCAATGTAAGATTAGCACGTGTACAGCAGTTATCGCCAGAAACACTAATGGTTTGTGTTTATCTTTTCCATTTATGTATGGCCGGGTCCATGGTGGATATCTGGAGTGCTCCACATCACAACAGCTGCGACAGGTGGACAGCCCAAGGGATGCTTACGTCAGGTAGAAGATGGCAAGCAACAACGCAAGTGTGATGGGCGAGCGATCAAAAGACGCAGGAGGTGTCAACACAGAGTTGATTGTTTTGGTGTGTAAGCCCTTAATTGGGCTGGCGGCAGTAATGTAGCAGGATGTTGCTTCACAAAAAATGGCAGTATTTGCCTTAACAGGAAATTGTATACCTACAGTAACGGCGCCTGTGCACGCAGGGCCACCAGTGTCAGCATGGTATATGCATAGATCACCAATTGGTAGTGACAACGGTAGAGATGGGACAGTACACAAGGGTGTGCATTCCTCGCCTCGGCAACCCCGGGAATGTTAGGCCTATGCAACGCCTCATTTCCCCTGTTCAGGAAGCGGGGACTTCCATAGTAAAAGTAGTACCATACACTTAACACTTTCCAGAGCGTAGTGGCTAGGTGTGGATGGTTAGCAGACTGTACAGTATGCCAGTGGGAGGGGTAGAATGATAGTACCAGGATACCCCCGGTCACAGCATCTGCAGGGATCCTCGATAGGCGTGCCCCCACACCCTCATGCATTATAGGACATGGGGTAACGATGATAGGTCCCAGACTGCACCATAAGGGGGCAGTTTTTCCCCAGGCTGCACGTACAAGGGGGGGGGGGGACTAGGCGAGTGCACGGAGTCACTCGGTGAAGAATCACTCGATAAAGAGGATCAACACTTGGTTTGAGAAATTAGTTCAAACACCTTAATTGCCAGTCGGCTGATAATGAAGAGTGGACAATTATTGGAGGGGTTGTCTCTTTATTATTAGAATGCAGTTTAATTTTCAGGATGTTTAGATTCGGTTAAGAAAACACGCTGTACTAGATATTTGTTAAGGTTAGCCCATCATACCATGTCGAAACGGATGTCAATCTAATGTTCTGAAATGTGCATTTTAATAATTGTCAGAAATGTTTATTTTATAAAAAAATTTGATTTGTTTTTATATTTTAATAAATACGGCCAGGGGGGGCCCTGTACCCCCTGACTTCCAAAGACCCCCATGTGTTGACTGGTTGAATTGGGTAATTCAGTCAGTGTGTTAAGGGGGGAGGTGGCCGGCAGTCCAAGACCATGCTGAACCAAACACAAACAGAGCTGCACAAGGAGAGAGTCGTTTCTCACATGGACGGAACGGCCCTGCCCCTGATAGCGGAAAGTACCACCATCACGGACAGAAAGGTTCAGTTTGGAACCTGGAAAGAATTGATTCACACATAAATGACATGTGCTACGCAAGGAAAAAACTTTCATCCACTTGTAAAGGGGCTTCTCTTTCAGGAAAAGAACTCTCTCAGGTATGGCCGAGGAAGAATTGCTCAGAAGCTCGCTGCAGTTGGACTGACCCAGCACGCACAGATTCAGAATTACCCTACGTGAGGAAAACTGCATTGTGTCTCAGAGATGAACAGAACGGCGCGGGCTACAGGACTGCCCAGCCCAGAAACGCCATGACAGGAAGAGACCAATACCCAGCAAATTCTGAAAAACACCTGTTTCAGGCAAGGGAAATGTAGCATTGCACATAACGGTACTTCTGGTAGATGGCATTACGACTGCCCTGTTGTGGGAAAGAACTGCCTAGCACAGGGACAGAGACCACTGAACCACAGAGAACAAAACCTGCACATAGCTGGGGCCTGCCTGCACAGGCGAAACAATATGTCAACAAGCAGCTGACAGCTCTGGGAAAAGTGCATACAAGCACAACAACAGAACCAGGTGGATCTGAAGACTGGACTCCAAAGTTAATCACGTGACAGATGCTGCAGAAATGTAACTAGAGATCTCAAGTCCGGTAGTGGTATCTGTAGCCTCATTTCTTCTGCCCAATGATCCAACAGCAGTGACACTTCTGCCGAGTTCCTGAGTGGTTGGGGCCATGCAGTGGAGGCAAACAGAGCTCTGGTAGGGCAAGACGATATATGTGCGCGCAGACCTGGGGTGCGATGTCAGGCACCGGTTGAAGATGAGCTGGTATCGGGTGGGGCTGGACGATGCTTGGGTACACTGGATGTATTGGACTGTGGGCCTCTGTCCCTCTTTCGTTTTCACCACATTGTTTTCTTTGTGGACTTTCATTTCTTTCCTCTGTCCCTGTGTGCTGGCAGCCACGCTGTTAAAAAGTAAAGAAATAGAATTTTTTTTCTTCTATTTCTTTACTTTTGAACCAATCCCGACCCCGCGCTTTAGCTTAAGATGTTTAACCCCTTGCATGCGTCGGTAGGTCCACGGCCATCTGATGTCACTGTGGGCCTGGCGTTGGACGGCCGGTGGCTGCCCAATTTGCGCACGCGTTGTAGTCGCCCGCACCGGCGGGGAATTCCACTCGCGTCCAAAGATTAAAGCTAATACGTCGGTGCCGGGATTGTAGCTAAAGTTCTTGCTTTCTTTTTAAGGAAATGTTTCAGATGAAAGGCATGCAAAATGCTACTGCTGGGTGGGAGTGTTACTCTTTACCACTAGCAAGTAGCAATCGAAAAGTGACTGCTGTTGTCATAGTAAAGAAATATTTGCAATGCAACAGGGAGAGGATGTAGCCTTATGGCTAAAGCTGATGACTTTGGAGCTGGGGAAGTGAGTTCAAGCATCTGCGTCGGCATCCTGTGATTGTGGGCAAATCACTTAATCTACCAAAAAAATGAATGTCCATTTTCTTTTTTCTTTTTGTCCTCATTAAAGAAATAAAGTGAGTGGTCTTAAAACGGTATCATGGCACCCTCTTGAGCCCGTCAGAGGGGAGACGTAGCCCTGTAGATCTCTTTCCACCTCAAGGGTTTTTGGGGACGCCAACCGCATGACACTTGGGAAATTTCCGAGGATAGTATCAAGCCCATAGTTTATCTGAAAACCATTTTCCCCAAAAATCACTTGTTTCATACTCATTGGACTTTTGTGCTTACTCAGAAGTTGCAGGACTCAAATGATTAGCCCAATTGTCCCAGAGCCCCCAAAATCTAGTTCTTTTCTTTGCCTTACAACCCATATCCAACTTGTGAATTCTTTTAACAGAGGACACCCAATCTAAAACCTTTGAAAAATTAGGAGATCCAATTTAGACAGATTTCTGTCCTTGCCAGGAGGATTAAATCAAACAATAATGAGACTTGGAGATTTGACAACTTAATATTAATACTGTCTTCAGGTAAAATCCCAAATAATTAATATCAGGCTTACCTGAATTTCTTGGCCCATTACATCTGAAATGGTCTTACCAACTTGCCTCTAAAAAACCCTGGATCTGAGGACACTGCATGAACATATGCACGTCATCTACGCTTTTCAGATTGCATTTCACACAGGACTTCTCTCCGCCTCCCTGCTTGGAGAGCCTCTTCGGGATCCAATAAGCTCTGTGGAGTGTGAACAGATGATTTCTCCTCAATGATGCAGCCTTCACAACCTTCCATAAAGTGCATATAGATACTTGCCATAAAGATTAGGGGTGGGCGGACATCTCCGTTCCGCCCACGGAATGTGCAGAGATTTGCCCTTGCGCAAAGAAGGCGGAGATTTAAGGCAAATCTCCGCACATTCAGGGGGCGGAACGGAAGTTGGCCGCCCGCCCCTCCGCCCGCCTCCTGCCCTCCGTATTGAATTATATCTAAAACAAAAGCCTAAAATGAAACTTAAATAAAACTTACCTTATTGCGGCCGCATCCTTCCCCATCGTGGCTTCATCCGGAAACTGAGCATGCGCCGGAGCCTGCGCATGCGCAGTCCTGGCGAGGAATGCGCATGCGCAGTTTCCAGATGAAGCCGCGATGGGGAAGGATGCGGCCGCAATAAGGTAAGTTTTATTTAAGTTTCATTTTAGGCTTTTAAATATAATTTAATAGGGCGGGCGGGAGGTGGGCGGGAGGCGGGAGGCGGGTGGCGGGCAGGCAGCGGCGTGTAACGGAAATATGCGGAGATACACGGAGATTGGTTCGATCTCCCTGCCTCTCCACGAAAGTCCCTTACGGGACTTCCGCCCACCCCTATATGACTGGAATGCAATTCTCTTCTCCAGGGCTCCTCCATAGGCAACAGTGGCAAATCTCCTTCAATCAAAAATCCAGTACCATTTTGCCACTTCTTTTTTTTGTTGGCACGGGACAAAAAACCTGCTCTCCTATTCCTCAGTTATAACACCATCTTTGCCCTGATTTGTAACCCAATCTGGATACATTTTGATTTGTTTGAGATTTAAGCTCATCCCATGGCAAAGGTTTATTATTACGCAGTAATTTGCCCCATTTCTGATAACCAATTTCCTATAAAGGGGCTGATAATCTGTCATTTAAGCATCCTGGAGAGTTCCAAATGGGAGCACTAGCACAGTAATATGGAATTTTAAGCAGTTTCCTCATCTGGAACCATAGTTCACAGGCCGACCGTATCACCTTCAGTTTAATTTTTTTAAAGTATTTGGGGTGTCCAAATTTAAAAAGGAACCAATCACCCCCTTGCGGTGAGCTTCTAGACATAGCTGAGAGGTAAGGCGTAAAACTGGTATATTCAAGAAGAAGGGATCTTATGTTCTTAAAAAGAAAAGCCCACCTGTAGAACCCAAAATCAGGACTAGCTATTCCCCCAGCTTTTTCCTCGCATCTCAATTTCTTCCATGCAATCCTGATCCCTTTGTCAGCCCAGAGAAAACACTTTATGACTGACTGACAGTTTTTTAGAGCAAATGATCGGAATAATAGAGGGATTGCATCAAAGATGAATGTCATTTTGGGCAAAACCGACATTTTAACTAAGTTGGAGCGACCAAGAATTGATAATGGGAGGTTACGCCAAGATTTCAATAAGGCTCCAATCTCCTTCCATTTAACCTCTAAGTTAACCTGAGCCAATTCGTTACTGTTCTGGGTTATTTGAATACCTAAATATCTTATTTGATGGCATACTAAAGGCGAACTAGATTGCCAATTCCATGACATAATCTCAGTTTTTTGGGAGTTAATTTGATAGCCCGATATCTTTCCAAAATCTTTCAACAGTTGTTCCAAACTTTGCAAGATCGCAGGTGATTCTTTTGTAAAAATCATCAGGTCATCAGCGTACAGGGCCAATTTTGTAGGTCGTCCCCTAAATTCGAAAGGAGCAAAGAACTCACTGGGCCTGATTATTTGTGCCAGTGGGTCTATGTAAAAATCAAAAAGAAGAGGGGAGAGGGGACATCCCTGCCTAGTGCCTCGCTCTAAAGTAACTGAATTGGTTAGGTTTCCATTAACTATGATCTTAGCTGTGGGGGTTTTATAGATCTTCCTAAGAGTTCTTGCGATATTTTCTCCTAGGCCAAACGCTTGGACTAGCTGATGTAAGCAGGTCCAGTTAACCCGTTCAAAAGCTTTGGCCGCGTCAAATGCAAAAATCGTAAGTGGCAAATTATTGGCTGAAGCGATATCAATAGCACCAATCAACTCATGAGTTAAATCATGCAACTGGCGCCCTCTGATAAATCCCTTTTGATCCGGATGGACTAAGTTTCTCATTATGTCATTCAATCTCCCTGCTATAATTTGTGCAAAGATTTTATAATTCCAATTAATCAAGGAGATGGGTCTGTAAGACTCATTTTTTTTAATCTTTATTGGGTTTCAGAATCAAGGCGATGGCTGTCTCGTTCCAGGAACTAGGGATTGGGAATTATTTGTAAAAATGCTTTCAAAACTTTTCTCCATGACCGGAGCAAGCGTCTCATTTAGTGCAATGTAAAACTCATAGGGATTGCATCTAGACTTGCAGCACTCCTCCTCTTTAAATTTTTAATTACATCCCTGATATCAGATAGTGAGATCTTCCTATTAAGTTGTTGAGCCTGATCTTCAGGTAACGGCTGTAAGGAGGTTTTATCTAGGGAATTTTTTATTTGGGAGTCGGCGACTGCTAGGTCTTCAGTATATAGATCTTTTAAAAAAAGTTCAAAAGCTTTTTCCATCTTGGCCCTATCTGGGAGTATCTCCCCTGTTTCTATATTGTGGATCTCTTTAACCCTTACCGCGCTACCGCGTTTTCCCACTGTGCGCTGGAATTGAAAAAATGGCCTGTTTATGACAAAGCCAGCTCGTCATCCGCGTAGCGCAGGTAACGCCCATGACGAGCTGGCTTTGTCATTAGCGCTGAAGGGGTTTTTAATCACATTTCTAGTTAGATTAACTCAAGATTTCCAGGCCAGGAGCTTCCCACTGCCTTCTCCATATTCATAATTAGCCACTTTGCTGTCTTCCCATCTTCTTCTAACAATACTGTCGAGATAATCTGCAATGTCTTGTCTTTTAGCTAACAGCTCGGGACTATCCTTCCCCTGTGCTACACTATTCCGATTAGTTGGTTGGTTAAGCAAGGCTTTGAGAATTTCGGCTTCCAATATCTTTATTTAACTTATTAATATTAGCTGAGATGCCAATAATTCTGCCTCTGATAAAAGCCTTATAAGCATCCCATATTATCTCCAAAGGGGGAGACCGATCATTTGCTTCAAAGAAAAACAGTGTCCATTTTGAACTGTGCAACCACTGACTCATCGTTAAAAATAGATTTATCAAATGTCCATCTTTTGGTTTCTGATTGGCAAGAGAATTTTAAATTTATCTGGACAGCTGACTGATCTAATAGATGTTCTGGGATGTGAGAAATTGCACTAACCAGTTCTGTCAACCTATGGTCTATCAGAAAATAGTCTATTCTAGGATGGTGTTTATGTTTTTTATTATGAAAAGTGAAATTTTGAGGACCAGTTATAGTCTTATTTTTCACTCTCCAGATATCTACCAGATTTAGATCCCCCTTAATGGTTTTGATCAGTGAGACCATTTTCGTATGTAACAATCTCCCCCCTTTGAACCAGTCCAGAGATGGGTTTAAAAGAACGTTAAAATCTCCACCCATAATAATGGGGTAAATTGAGTCAAGTAAGTGATTATAAATCGTTCTAAGAGATGTCTCATCGTCAATGTTTGGCCCATAATATCCCACCCACTCATTTTGTATTTTTAAATCCGTTATAATCCAGCGCCCCTTATTGTCTATCTTAAAGGAGCCTAGAACAGCTGTGGCAGACCTTTTGAAGATAATGCTCACACCTTTTTTTTTATTTTTTATTAGAAGTTTCAGGATACAATACATAGCAGTACTCATAGGAAACAATGCATACAGTTGAGGAATTATTCAAATCAATTACAACTGCGATATTTTGAGAGGATACGAGATTTTCGATTTAAACCACAACAAACTAGGCAGCAGTCAACATCATATTTATGCAAATCTGATAATTACAGTGGCTATAACAGCATCTCTATACCTAACATTCTCAAAGCAAAATGTACAGGGCAAGTATGGCAGCCTACAAGTCTATTACACATTACCAAATGACGGTGCATGTAAGGGGACAGGATACACATCAGAATGGCAGGAACAGTGCTAGTTAAACGCAGATAGCGTCCACATCATGTGAGGCACACAATCAGGTAAGTACTACAGAATGATAGCTGAGTTCACACATAGAAGCCTGCGCACAGCCCCCCAGCATTCAGGACATGTCATATGGGAGCTTCTGGTTCTGACGACGTAGAGTCTGATCTTTCACGCATCCACCTTAGGAATGGCTCCCAGATGTCACGCGGGCGAAAGGCAGTCGGCATCAGCTCCCAGTACGTACCAAGTTGGGTATGCCCATACGTCACATCCGCCAGCCAACCCGCAAATTTAGGCGGGGTGCCACGTCCCCAGCAGAGAGCCACTTGGCGTCTAGCATACAGTAGTAATAGAGCATCTAACTTCCTATGCTTAGGCTCTGTTTCCGCTACCCACCCCAGGAGTCCCAGCAACGGGGAGGGATCATCTGTTCTTCCTATAATTTGGTTAGCAGCATCAAATACGCCAGACCAGAAAGTAGAAAGGGACGGGCAGGCCCAGGCCACATGGAGAAAGGAGGCTCCCTCAGCCCCGCTTTTCCAGCATTTGTCGTTTTCTCGTATACCCATTTTATGGAGGGCAGCAGGGGTGCGATAAAATCTGTGTAAAAATTTGAAATGGATTAACCTGAGTTTGTAATTAGGGGAGAGTTCCAATAGCTGCCTGCAACAATAGGACCATTGTTCTTCGGTTAGGGGCGGGTCAAGTTCTGTATTCCATACTTGCATAGAGGTAGGTGTTATAGGAGGGGCCTGCTCCTGCATAGCATTGTATAAGCGAGATATCAACTTTTTAGGGGATGCTCTCGCTAGAACATTCTGTAAGGCCTGTAGTTGCGGAGGCTCCCCCGGAAAGCCATCCCAAAGCCCCCTACAGGATGTTTTTAATTTGTGGTACATGAATTTATCTGCAAAGGACGGGGCTTGTCCTCCCTCCGCAATTTGGAGATCAAAGAATTGGCCATTAGGATACAAATCCGCAAATGTGCGTAATACCGTTCCAGTCAAGGTGATGTCTCCTCCGCTTTCTTCTAAGCATGAGAGCATCGGATTCTGCTTAAGAGGGATAGCCGGTGCATACAGGAGAGGGAGAGCAGCGCGCCGTTGTAACTCCCGCCACGACCAACGCAGCATAGTAGCAGAGTCTATATCCGTTGATGGTCTCGGTGCGTCTCGGAACAGGGCGACACCAAGGGGCAGAGGGGCCACCGAGTCCATTTCCACAGCCACATGTGGCTGATATGGGGTGGGGTAGGCCCAGAAATGCACGAATTGGGCCTGCGCACACAATGCATACAGGTGCATGTCAGGTGCCCCCATCCCACCCTGATGCAAAGGCAGTGTCAGCATCGCCCAGGATACACGGGCCTGTCTTCCTGCCCACACCAACCTCAGCAGATGTGAGCGTAGACAGGTGAAAAAGTGCCTCGTCAGCGGGATCGGGATATTTACAAAAAGATATAGGAACTTTGGCAAGACAACCATCTTGGCTAGTGTAATCCTGCCTGCAATGGACAATGGTAACTTCGCCCAAATAGCCACCTTACCCTCAAGCCAGTTCACTGCTTTTCCAAAGTTTAGATTCCAGACGTCTTGGATGTTGTGGCTGATCCAAACACCCAAGTATTTAACTTTGCTGGCCTCCCAGCGTAGAGGGAATTCAGATTGAACCTCCGGGGTGTTATCAGTTAAGGGAAAGACAACCGATTTGGCCCAGTTGATCGAGACACCCGACAACCCTCCAAATTTCACAAACTCACGTAACAGAGGGTCCAAGTTTGCTTCCGGTTTTGAAACATACAGGGTAACGTCATCCTTATATAGCGAGATTAGCAGATTGCGAGAGCTAAATCTGATACCTCTGGCTGTGTGATGTTGCCTAATCCTAGCCGCTAGTGGTTCCATTGCTATGGCGAACAAGAGCGGAGATAACGGGCGGCCCTGCCTAGTGCCACGGGAGATGTCAAAGGACTCTGATATGAGGCCATTGACTCGCACTCTCGCTCTAGGTGCAGTGTAAAGCAAACACTCCTGCATTATAAATAGCGGGCTGAACCCCATGCGCTCGAGTATCTGGAATAAGTAAGACCATTCTAGAGAATCAAAAGCTTTTGTGAGATCCAGGAATACCACTGCAGCCCTCACGTCAGGATGGAGATAATGTAATACTGAGAAGATCGTACGCAGGTTATGTGAGGTTGCACGTCCCGGTATGAATCCTGACTGGTCCGGGAGGGCAACCATTGGGAGCAGTGGCTGCAAGCGGTCTGCTATAATTTTGGCATATATTTTCACATCCACGTTGATAAGGGATAGCGGCCTGTACGAGTCTACTAATTGTCCGTCTTTCCCTGGTTTCAAAAGCGTGACAATGAGCGCCTCTCTCATTGACTCTGGCAAAATCCCTTCCTCCTGGGCCACGGCAAAGACCGCATGAAGTCGCGGTGCAAGTTCGTCCGCATGTGTTTTATAAAACGCCGTTGTTAATCCGTCAGGGCCCGGTGCTTTATTCAGTGGCAGACTCTTAATAGTCTTAGTAATATCTTGTACAGTGACTGGGAAGTTCATGTATTTGCGGTGGGCATTGTTGAACCACACTAGGGCTATGAAATCTAAGTATGTCTTTAGTAGGTCTTGTGTTTGCACATGCTTGGAGTCATAGAGGGCAGAATAGAATGCAGCAAATGTCTTTACAATCTCATCCTGCCCTATAATCACATCTCCATCCTGATTAACAAGTGTGTGTAGGTGTGAGTGCAGAATTATTGAGTCTAGCCAAAGTTCTGCTTGGCCTATCCCCTTCCCCATATCGACGCGCCTCCACCTGTCTGCCCAAAAACTTAAGTTTGCGCTGCGCTTCTTCAGCGAAATCTAGCAGTTTAGCTTTGATCTGTGTTGCCAATACAGGAGTGGGGTTATCACAGAATGCCCTCTCCAGACCTTTGATCTCTTTTTCCAGGTTATCCAGGGTTCCCCTAATAGCTTTCAGAACACCTGCTTGACGAGCTATGCATTGTCCGCTGATGACCACTTTGATTGCGTCCCAGAGGACTGATTCCTTAGATACAGACCCAGCATTGTTAACAAAGTAGTCTGTGATGTCCTGTCTGATCTCTTCAGTGAAGGCCATGTCTAACAATGCATGTGGCAGCAGTCGCCAAGTGAAAGCGCGAGTGGGAGCTCCTGGGATGTCCAGTTCCAACAGACAGGGGGCATGATCAGAAAGCGATCGGGCTAGACCACACACATTAACTGTCCATGTAGCCACATCACGGGAGACTAGCCAGAAATCCAACCTCGACCAGGCAGCATGGTGACTCGATATGCAAGTACCCTCTCTATCTTGTGGGTGTCTGTCCCTCCAAATGTCTACCAATGAGCCTTCCTTAAGTATGTCATTTAGGGTTGCACTGGCGTGCGGGTGTAGCGGCCTAGGGGAGCCTTTACGATCTACTGCATCATTTAACACCACATTGAAATCTCCCCCTCAGATGATGGTTTGGCAATCCATTAGTGCTATTTGTGCCCAGACGTTTCTGAAGAAGTCCGGATCATCTACATTCGGCCCGTAGATAGCCACCAGAACAACCGATTTACCCATGAGTGTCCCATGCAACACTAAGTATCTTCCCTCCGGATCGCTTACAGCTTTATGCTCCCTCCAATCTAGCCCTCTTTTTACCAAGATTGCTACCCCTCGAGCATAATTCGAGTAAATGGCTGAATATATGGGACCCCATCTGGAATGTCTGAGTTTAGGCGACGGTGAGGAGTGTAGATGCGTCTTCTGCAAAAAGCATAAATCAATACCGTGCCTTTGCAAGTATCCATGCATCAACCTCGCCTTTCTGCTGTCATGTAGTCCACGAATGTTCCATGTTAAAACCTTTGTCACCCCATCCACCCGCATCTGAACTGTGATACCGGTACATATGCCCGCTTGCAAATATATCTCGTGCATCAGAGATACAGAACCTCTTGCCATAATATTGACTTCCTGCCAAACAACCCAGTTCCCTGAACCTCCCCCCACCCACCCACACCAACCCCCCAATCAGGTTGTGTCAAATCCCCACCCATACCATAGAAAACACACAAACAATGTAACAGGTAAACAGTGGGAGATACCCCTCGGGGGCGAGGCATCCCAAGCATACACCCCTGTTTGCTCAGGGTGGCTATAGTTTGTAGGTGAGATCTCTGGCACAAACAAACAGGAGTTTAAGAAACCATCAAGGCACAAGAGGAAATCTTTGCGCTGTAAAATAGAAAGGTTCATACACAAACAAGAATGCAAATGGACCGTAGAAAATCAGTCATTATCACTCAATTGTCCCTCCACATTAACCTCCACACGCAGCGGTTTTCTTTGACCTGGAACCACAGACATGTTTCGCAAATTTGTGGGCAGAGCGTGCATCAGTAAAGAAGTGGGTGGTGCCTTCGTGCACGACTCTCAGTTTCGCAGGGTATATGAGGGAATAAGGAATTTCTGCTTGGAACAGTAGACGTTTGGCTGGCAAAAAGTATTTTCGGGCAGCTTGTACCAGCGAGAACGAGATGTTGTTACCCTTATGCGTTATCTTCCCCTTCTCTCTCGCTAGCCTCAGTATCAAATCCCTGTCCTGGTAGTTGAGCAGTTTCACTAGGATGGGTCGTGGCGTTGCTCCCAACGGCGGTTTCTTCCCTAAAGCCCTGTGCACACGCTCGACTGTGAACACAGGCGATAGGTTGAGGTCGAACAATTCATGCAGTAAGTCCGAAACAAAGACTTCCATTTTACCCATAGCCGTGGTTTCCGGAATTCCTGTAATGCGCACGTTGCATCTTCTAGAACGTGCTTCCAAATCATCGGCCTTGGCACGCAAGTCTTCTATCTGTTTTTCCATTTTGGACATTTGCACCTTTGTGTCATGTTGGAACTCACAGCATTCAGTGGTGCGATTTTCAAGGCAGTCCAGTCTTGTTTCATGCGTGCTGACCTGGGACCTTACTGAGTCAAGCTGGCTTGTCATTGCATCGAGCTTCGTGTCTATGTTCCTCAGGCTTGAGCGCACCTCTAGCATCAAAGCATTGACATCTATGTTTTGGTCGTCTTCTTGCAATGTTTCCCTCGCAGCCGCCGGGTCCGGATCAGGTAGTTTGGCCTGACGCTCGAGTGTCAGGCGTGGTTGGCGAGGGTCGCCCTTACCCATCTTCTTGGACGCGGTGTAGCACCGCCTGTACGCCTCCGCTCTACCCCGCAATAGAAGCACTTACTCTCCAGTAGTCCGATGTGGGCCTCAGGTCAAGTCGGTTCAGCCAGATGTCGCTGCGCAGGTCCGGTTATCTCACAGCGCGGCGTGGGCAGGCAGGTGTAGACGCAGGAGCAATCACATAGGTGATCGCCACCCCCTGCAACATCCCTGCCAGTGCGATTTTAGCGCGTGGGAAGTGGTATAACAGCGCAATCCAGTGTCAGACTTCACCCAATCACACCATCGGTCAGAGCGCGTAGATGCAGCAGATATGTAGGACATCCAGTGTGGCACAGGTTCGATCAGATAGATTGTCAACGCCCCTATCAATGTGTCATACAGCAGGTTCTGGATCGCCTGTTACTACGCCCTAAGAGGGATGCACCCACCAGTGATCGGCAGCAGAGCTTCGTACCCAATCCGTGCACAGCGGCCTCTAGTCTGGGTTAGCGCGTCAAGGGCAGGGCACAGCAGGCAGACCCACACGCATAGCCTGTCTCTGCAACTCGCCCAGTGTCCAAGTGCTTCACAGTTTCGTCAGGAGAGGTACTTCTGGTCACAGCATCAGTCCACTCAATATAATTAACTTCACAGCACGACTGTTTATGGTCGGACCAATGAGCGCAACGCCTGCAGTTCTCCCCAATCCAAAATGGCGGCCCATCGAACATTCACTGCGTCGAGTTTATAAGTAAATTATTGCTTATTTCTGCCACAATATGCCGATATGTAGTCTCTGACCTGGTATTCCGTGCCTGCTCTGAATCTCCTTTGTCACAGGAGCTTCTGCGCAGATCGATCTTAACCGCGGCACCCTCGTGCGCGGCCTCTGCAGCACCGGGCTAGATTAAGAGTCAAATGCCCCGGCAGGGCTCTAGGCTCAGCCGCAGACTCCAGCTCCGTGTCTTGGCGATTCTACTGGAGCGTATAACAGCCGGGTCGTTCCCGCCGCCGGTCCCAGAATGTAGCTGCCGGTTCCTCCCGCCTTCAGTTAGGGATCTATGCTCATCTCTGTGTTGTGCCTCACGATCTAGGTAGGATTAATAAAGGATAAGTGCTACAGCCGGCGGAGCTCGCCTAGGAAGCGGCCATTACGCTGCTCGGTCAGCCACGCCCCCCTAATGGTCACACCTTTAGTACAGAAGGGTTGTCTGGTGTGAAGTGAGCCCTCTATCCATCGTTGTTTAGGAATAGCCAAGTGCCATTCCTCAGCTGAAGGATGAGTCGCTTGTAAAATCATAATATCAAAGTCTGCTTGCCTTAAGTATTGACATATCCTCCTTCGCCTGCTTGGGACCCTTAAACCATTAATATTCCAAGTACAAATTCTAATTTCAATCATTTGTACCAGCCCAGCGAGCCCCAACTCTAATCAAGCGGAATGCACTCTGGATACCGTCCATTCTTATCTGGTTAACAACTTCCTTAAGAAAACTGTGTAAATGAGGACTTTTTCTTTTTTTTTTCCTACTTTGCTCCCCACCCAGTGAAAACTTAAAATTACATTCTTTCTTTGTATCCCCAACCCCCCCCTCGACTGGCCACCCTCCTATTCCACATGGGGTTTGATATAGAATAACCCCTATGAGCTCGTCACCCACCTACCCGGCAACCTATTCTTGTCCTGCATTTTCTATGCACCATTATCTCTGAATTTTAATTTGGTCACTAGAGATCCCTACCTCCTTAGGGTCCCTGAAATTAAGCATTTTGTTTTTCCACATCACCCTAACTAAGGCGGGAAACCTCAGCTGTACAGTGGTGCCCAGTGATCTTGGAATTGGTATGAATTTCACCAGTTTCCATTGTTTATCTTGTGTCATTCTGGAAAGATCCGATCTTATCCGAAAGACCCAATCCCCCTTCGTGAAAGTACCGGCTTTTAAGGCTTCCGATAGAACACGCTCTTTTAGAGCATACGTTTTAAAATTAACCAGAATTCGCATGGGATTTTTCCTATTTGGATTCTTGGAGAAAGTGTCCCTATGATTCTCTGGATATGTATTTCCAGCTCCTTAGCATCTAATATGGGGATGAAGTATCTTATCAAACTTATTACATAGGTTTTAATGTCCTCCCCCTCTGAACCTACCGGAATATTCATGATTTTAATGTTATTACGTCTGGCATTATTTCCCAATATTTCTTGCTTTTCAAGCATGTCCTTTTCTCCCTTTTTTAATGTCTGGATTTCGGTACAGTTCAGCTCCACTTGCTTATTCAAAGCTTCAATTGAGGCCTCCATTACGCATATTCTTTCGGTAATCGCTGACATTTTAACTTCTAAAGACTCACATGAATCTTGGATCTTAGCCTGGTTTACCTCTGAGATGGCGAACTTAATCCGAATTTCGAAAGAGAGGGCGCCTAACCTCTGCACCAAGTTTGACTGGTCAGAGCAGTCGGCAGTGCTGATATTACCAGAGGGGTCGACGTAGTGTTAGCAGTGTCAAAACCAGGTGTAGATCCGAGGCCATTCTCGCTCTGTGCCTCAAACGTATTCTCTGTTTTAATGTTGGGGAAATCCGCCCCCCAGGAGCCGGGATGATTTCCCTTGTGCCCATTTTGGCCTCAACTACCTTTAGTATTTTAGTTGGTGGTATTTTCCCACTGCCCTTACTTATAGTAGGCTGGGACTCCTCCAATGGCAGGAGGGGAGTTAGATACGTTTTCTCCTGTACCTTAAAAAAGGATCTTAAGGATGGTGTAATTTTAAGACTAGAGGATTCCCTTAGATGTCGTAAAGACGGAGACGAGATAGTTTGCTGATCTGCTTTTGAATTCTTGCCCATCTTTTTCATAGATTTTTAGTAGCAAGATTCCCTGCTGTAGGAGCGCAAAGTGCTCCAACTGGTTGTAGATTTTATTACGAAGAGAAGTGTGGCTCACTGGTTAGAGGAGGCAGACCATGAAGCAGAGGTCAGACCCGGGACCAGGGTTCAATTCCCGACGCGGCAGGGTCTTGAGCCCAAATGTCCACGGACTCGATAATTCTCGCTTCGGTGCCCACTCGAATCACAGGTTCACACTCTGCAACTCTGGGCAATAGCTTGCTTAATCTCCACTACGGCCCCCCGCGGATGGATGCCTGGCTTTCACCTTGGGGATGCCCAGTATGGGTTATCTCACAGGGAAAAGCCAGGACGGGATCCCAAAGCAAGCGCCTTGAGACCTTGCAGTGAAAAGGCGCTATATAAGAACCTTGGACATTTGACATTTGACAAGAGTATATCTATTAACCCCTTTACTGCGGCGGCTATTCCGCTGCAGTGCTAAGGGGGCGGGGCGGCCGCATGCTGGTGACTGAACCGCTCCGTCACCAGCCACGGTTGCGCTGTGCTCATGACGGAGCGGTTCCGTCACGGCCCCGCCCGCTCAATGGAACGCGCAGGCGCGGAATCCGCGCCGCGCAGGCGCTCCGAGCGGGCTGTGACGGAACTGCTCCGTCATCAGCACAGCGCGACCGCAGCTGATGACGGAGTGGTTCCGTCACCAGCAGGGGAGGGGTTAAGGTGCTCTAAAGTAGTTGCCATTTCCTCTGTAACCACTTGAGAGAACTGGCTTTCCAATGTTTCATGCAATTCAGGGGGTTAGACAGATTAACAGTAGATAGGCCCCACTTATTTATACAGTCTGTGGTGTGTACTTGAGGGGGTATAACAGGCGGAACCCTAGATTTTACTTTTTTACCTCTCTTAGATGGGAGGCTTGAAGGGGGACTCACAATACAATCCCCTTTATTTAAATGTTTAGCTTGTTTGGCTCGTCTGGGGGTCATAGGCTGGGACAGGTTAAAACACCCCTTTGTACTCCTACCCTTGGAACTGCTATAAGGTGGGGATGCGTGCAGAAAAGTTCTATGCCCTTGTAAATGTTGAGCGTAATACTGTAAATTTTGAAAGTCCTCCCGTTGTAAATCCGAGAAAGATTCAACTAAACAGACACTCCTGCTGCTAAGACCAAATCTACTTTCGTCCCACTAATACAACAGCTACTGTAAGCTGATTTTCACCTAAATGATATCCTACTTGGTGTTCCTCGCAGGGAAATCCTGGCGGTTGCACGCCTGTCAGAGCGGATCCAGACACGGCCTGGAGTAATCTTCCCCCTCCAAGAGCAACCGTTGGTCCCCTACGCAGCCCTACCGGCTCTCGATCTAGATTTACTGCAGGGAACCTCCCAGTCACCGTAAACCGAAACTGAGCGCCGCCCCCACCGCACCAAGCAGCAGAAGGCAGTAAGAGGAAAGAAACAGCGCAATACACTGAAGTGCCGACAGACACCCCCACCGCACCAAACCGTGAAAGGCAGCAGGGAGAGGCAGCCGGCGGGAGCCGGCACGCGCAGGGTCGCCGAGAAAACAAAATCCCCTGCGCTCGCACATGTCGACAGCTAGAGGCATTCAAAGCCGGGGAGGCGAAGTCAGAATGACCGGTATCGTAAAGGCCACCTTCCGTTAGTAATTTCCAAAGAGTTTCTCCGCCGTTAGTGCTCAGGAGTCATTAGGTAGTGCCAGGAGGTGGAGAGGAGCTTGTGGCATGACCTAGTCAGCCGCCATGTTCCCTGACTATCCCCACTTTTCTCCCCTGACTATTCCCACAAAAATGAATGTAAATTTTCATGTACAGCACTTCCCAACATCTTCAGGTCAAGTGCCCGCTATATGCAAAAAAAAAATAGGAAATAGGTCTATAATATTACAAAAAAGCGCCGCTTTGGGACTGCTTCGAAAGTGAAAGCATGTCTGCAGTAAGAGAAAGTAAAAAGTGCTTACACGACACAAATACTGTGTAACAACCGAAGTAAAGGGGCCAGTAGCCATGGGAGGTTACAAATGAGGACATGGCTGTTTTAAGGAGGGACTAACAAGTCTAGAAAGGAATCAGATGCCAGCACCTATGAAAAATATGGGCGGGGCTTCTCCTTCAGACTCTATCTACAAAGAGCCAGGTCTTGAGGAGCCTTCTGAAGGTGAGCAGGTGTTGGGTCTGCCGCAGGTGGGTGAGGAGGGTGTTCCAGGTCTTGGCGGCGAGGAAGGAGAAGGATCTGCCGCCGAAGGTTATTCGTTGGATGTGCTGGACGGCGGCGAGGGCGAGGCTGGCGGAGCGGAGCTGGCGGGCGGGGGTGTAGAAGTTGAGTCTGTTGTTCAGGTAGGCTGGTCTGGTGTTGTGGAGTGCTTTGTGTGCGTGGGTGAGGAGTTTGAAGGTAATCCTCTTGTTCACGGGGAGCCAGTGCAGGTCTCTTAGGTGGGAGGTGATGTGGCTGTGGAGGGGGACGTTGAGGATCAGTCGGGCGGAGGCGTTTTGGAAGCATTGTAATCGTCGCAGGTGTTTGGCCGGGATTCCTGCATAGACTGCGTTGCCGTAGTCCAGCCTGCTGCTGACGAGGGCCTGGGTCACCGTTCTTCAGGTTTCGATCGGGATCCACTTGTAGATCCTGCGAAGCATGCGGAGGGTGTTGTAGCAGGAGAAGGAGATGGCGTTGACCTGCTTCGACATGGAGAGGGAGGAGTCGAGGATGAATCCTAGGTTGCGTGCGTGGTCCGTGGATGTTGGAGCTGTTCCCAGTGTGGTCGGCCACCAGGAGTCGTCCCAGGCGGAGGGGGTGGGGCCGAGGATGAGGACTTCCATTTTGTCCGAGTTCAGCTTTAGGCGGCTGCTCCTCATCCATTCGGCGACGGCCTTCATTTCCTCGTGGAGGTTGATTTTGGTGGTGTGGGGGTAGTGAGGGAGAGAGTTTGAGCTGGGTGTCGTCGGCATAGGAGATGATCTTCAAGTTGTGCTGGCCAGCCACTTGTGAGAGGGGGGCCATGTAGACGTTGAACAGGGTCGGGCTGAGGGATGAGCCCTGGGGTACGCCGCAGATGATGTTAGTGGCTTCGGATCGGAAGGGTGGGCGGGCAGGCTCTCTGGGTTCTGCCGGAGAGGAAGGACGTGGTCCAGTCCAGGGCCTTCTTCTAGATTCCGGCTTCTTGGAGGCGTGTTCTCAGTGTGCGGTGGCAGACCGTGTCTAAGGCGGCTGACAGGTCTAGGAGGATGAGGACTGAAGTTTCGCCATTGTCTAGTTTGCTCCTGATGTTGGCTGCGATGAGGGCTGTCTCAGTTCTGTGGTTTTGTCTGAATCCGGACTGGGATGGGTCTAGGATGTCCTCGAGGTAGCGGGTCAGCTGCATGTTGGTGATTTTCTTTTCCTTTGCCGGGAAAGGGAGCAGGGAGATGGGCTGGAAGTTCTTGAGGTCCTTGGGGTCTGTCTTGGGCTTCTTGAGGAGGGCGTTGATTTCGGCGTGCTTCCAGCTTTCCGGGAACGTTGCTGTGTCGAAGGAGACGTTGATGACCTTCCGTGGTTAGGGTGCGATGCTTGCGTCAGCTTTGTTGAAAACGTGGTGTGGGCAGGGGTCTGTCGGAGATCCTGAGTGGATGGAGTTCATGACCTTGCGGGTCTCATCGTCGTTGACGTAGGACCAGGAGTCCAGCTGGTTGGTGCCGGTGGCGTTCATGGTGAGGTCTGTTTCGGTTGGGTTGTGCAAGGTGTTGAAGCTGTCGATGGAAGAAGGTGGCCAGTGAGTCGCACAGATCTTGCGAGGGTGGGATGTCGTTGGTGTTGGCACTGGGGTTGGAGAGTTCCTTCACTATGTTGAAAAGCTCTTTGCTGTCGTGTGCGTTATTGTCCAGGCAGGCTTTGAAGGAAGATCTCTTGGCTGTTCTGATGAGGTGGTGATGTCTGCGGATGGCGTCCTTATGGGCTGTGTGGCTGTCTGGTGAGTGGTCGTAGACCCATTTCTTTTCACGCTTCCAGCATATACATTTGGAGGTCTGGAGTTCTTCGGTGAACCAGGCGGCTTTCTTTCTGGGGTGGTTGATGGAGGGTTTCTTGAGCAGGGCCAGAGTGTTGGCGCAGTCGTCGATCCACTGTCTGAAGTTACGGGCGGCGGCGTCTGTGTCAGTGGGGGTGGTGTAGAAAAGTCAGCCCATATCGCACCCGATGCCCAGGCCGCTGGTGCAGGGCGACTCTTCGTTTGCATCTTGAATAGCTACCAAATAAAGAGACGGGCACTGGAAGTAGGAAAACAAGAACAGGGTTTATTACTCATGAGGAGAGCCTGTCCTTTGGGACACTCGCATAGTGTCTTCGGGAGGTGCTCTAACAAGTTTCTCTGAGGCTTCGTCTTTTATACACAGGTTTATGGCACACAGGCATCCTTTATTACAATCAACACATTGTATAGTATGGAGGTATTCCAACACGTGGCTACAGTAGGGCCCTTATTCTCCATGCAAATAGGAGGGGGCTATCATGCGGCTGAGTGTCCTGCTGATTCCATTGGAATGTGTGTGCCTGATCGAGTCTCAGGGGGTGGGGTGGCCATGATCAATAGTAGCTTCTTCCAAGAGAGACGAGTGCATAAAGTAGTGGGCAATAAACCGTATCCTCGGGCTAAGGGATGACCAGCGGTCCGTGCAAACATTCAGGCTCGGAGGAAGAGGTCATCAAAGGAGGGGTATTCACGGAGGGACAGGAGGTGTTGGTCAGGCGCGGGGTGCGATTCTTAGGGACAGAGTCATGCGGGAGGGGTGGGCTCATGACTCGCGCATGTGGGAGAGGGGGCAGTCAGGGTGCATGGGGGAATGCTTGCAGGGTCAGGGAAGTGCGCTGATGAGCGATCGTGAACAGGGAGACCATGGTACCTAAAATGGCTGTCATGTACATGTGTGCATGGATCTATGCTGGAGGAATAACACACTCAGTGTTTTTGAAATATCCGTTCTGCTTACAACAAGGGGTGCTATGAACACAAATGAACGCCGCTTATGTACATACACATTTGCCATTTTTAACAGTCGCCGCTTTTTACATAAGCAAGTTCAATTTCTACCTAGTCGATGTGATTGGCGGAATACAATACATGTTAATTTACACCTGTCGGGTTCTTCATACAAGCCTAGAGATCGGCATAATGTTTAGTCGGTGTAGAACCAAGAAAAATGTTCCGATACAAAAAAATCAGCTTCACATTTTCTCTCCAGTGACATCAACATACAGGAAGAACGCTCTGATACCTTCCGACTCGTCAGTACTATAGGGGATTTTGGAAAACTAACCACATGAGTGACCGACGAAACATTTCTTAAAAGGCAATACAAAATGGTTGAGGGAGGTATTCAATTTGATACAAGTAATTTAGTCAAGGGGCGAATAGAAAGTTCTGGAAAGGGGGAGGGTCTTTGTCGCAATGTCTTTTAACATAGTCCGTCTTCTTTTGTTGGCGCTGCTGAGCACCGGCGGTGGAGCTATAGGTCCAGCTCGGATTCGTCCTTACACGTTGCAGGGTGCGATCAGTCCTCTGCTGTTAGATCACAGTCCTGTTTCCTAACTTATTGTCTTAGGGGTGCCTTATGCTGGGCACCTGCGTGTCTTTCCTTTTCCGTGACAAAATCCCAGTCCATAGTCAAATTTTATATGAAAAGAGTTTGTTGAACAATCGAGGGAGGAGAGGGCGGAGTGGGGCCAGATCTTCAAACACACCAAGGGACCAAGGGAGCAAAGGACAATGAGCAGGCAGGCCCATCAGTCGGACTCAAAAAGGGACGGGAACTTCAGGCACGAGTGGGTCAGCAAGTCGAGGGCTTCAAGGCAGCCCCTTATTCCTTCATCAGCTGAACATGAAAGTTGTGCCTCGTCCCGCGTCTCGTTGCTCTGCGGCTCCACCTTTGGTCGTCACACGTGCTCCATGATCTGTGGCCAGGCTGTGCGTCACGTCCAGCTCCTCTCCTTTGGCGATTGTATCTTTAAATGGGTGAAAAACAAGTTGTTAGACAAACTGGTCGGGAGAACAGATATACATCTCAATTCCTTCCCTATTCCTGAGTAGGTGGGGGATAGGTTCATCGGTCACAGTCAGAGGTCGTTATTTATGGAGTCTGTAGAAGGGCATTGCATATTGAATTCATAGACTTGTTTGGCGTTCATTCGCGATATATGATAAGAGAAATTGAACTTTTATACACAATGTATTACGTTACAAAAAATCGAGTCCTTATGGAGAGACTCGTTCTTCCCTTTAACCCAAGTATCGACAATATCACATCTCCCTTCGGGGTTGGCTAATTCTTGCAAGCAGGGGCGTTATCATAGGGTTGATCGGGGGCGCGTGGGTGCTTTTGGACAGGGAGCTGGGGTCGATCGAGAGAAGTGGGGTACTCTGGACATCCGCACTTAGGTGCAAGGGGGTGGGGCAATCGGGGCATTTGGGGATCACATTTCTAACGAACTGAGAAACAGAAGGCCATTGACGTTATAGTTCCCTTATAAAAGGCCAGATTTAGGGGACATTCGTCGTCTTACCTGTCCTTTCCTTCATTACCAACTCGGGTTCTATCGTTTGCAGAAAGGAGAGGTAGTAATATGGCAAGTCACAATCGCTTTGGTTTTGGTCAATTTTGCTGAACCTTTTTTCGTTCGAGAAAACCTAATAATGTTTTGTGCCGGAGGGGCACAACGTCTTTATTTTTGAAAAGAGAAAACAGGGTTTTTTTGGAAAGAGAAAAAGAGAGAGAGAGAGAGAGAGAGAGAGAGAGAGAGAGAGAGAGAGAGAGAGACCGCACCCTAAATGGTCCACTTGGTACACGTATGACACGGGGAGAGAAAGAGAGACGTGTACAATAATGGACCGTTCAGTGCGCGTGCAACACAGAACAACAGGGGTTAAGTAGCACGGAAACACAGGCAGAAGGATGACGTAGATTCATGCATCACGTACATACAAACTCAGCCGGGGAAGACAGTACATGTATTATACACAAAAAAATCCAAGACAAAACATGAAACAGTTATTGGCCAAAATTATCCCTTTTCTGTATGCTGTGCATTTTTATCATCCTAAGCTCTTTTTACCTTTTTCTTATCTTTTATTCATCGGCTGCTTCTTACTGGTGGCTTTGATTGTACACACTTACGCCTTTGGCAACTGGTCGTGAACTAACCTGGTCGGGCTAGTGCTCACGGAGGTTTATCCGAGTCATTCTTAGCAAGTGCGTTTCCAGGCTGAGACAACAGTTGGTGTCAATTGGAGAGCAATGGGGCAGCTTTTAGTTATGTGCCTATGAGGATGCGGAAAAGGAGGTAGGAGGTTTTCAAATATTGGCAATATCCCTAGTCCTCTCGGCGGAGGATACTTGTGTAACCCCTACCTCGAAATATACCCTAAACTTTTCCCTATTTAGTTAAGCGTGGAGTGATTAATCATGTGTGCACGTTATTTTTGGTGGTATTATTCGGAGTGCATGGGCACCATAATCGAACGCCTTTTTCCCGTCTTCTTCGTCCGCCAGATCACCATTTTCCTTCTTTGTATTCCTAATCGATGTTCCAAGGTGACCTGCAGAAAGAGGGAAAAAGAAGGGGCGGGGGCAGCATTTAAGAATACAACAGCGCGCATAAACCCGAAAAGGCTTTTACTTACTACATACGCGGTCTATCTCCCCGGAGCGCAGTTCTTGCTAATTCGGCATTTAAGCCCAGATGAACCTTTTAGTGTGCGAGAGATGTTTATTGGAAGCCGGTGGATAGCATAGGTCACCCAAGTGTGGTATTACAGATCGTATGTAGGGAGGCCAGATGGCACTCTTTTGGAGCGACTGAGGGGCATTTTAGTACAATCTTTCTGATACAGGCAGCATATAAAGTATAGACTGAATTCCAGGATCTTTTAGTGGTTGCTTTAAGCTGTACAAAAGTGTGCAAAGTACATACAACAAAAACCGTACCATTCATTTTTGCAGTATCTCTGCGTACTATACCTTTTTAATCTTTAAACAGTGGTCATTTATTCGAAACTTACTAATTCACACGTGACAACTACGTTTGCTTTTTCCAAAAATCTTTAATAAGAATGTCAGTGCAAAAAAATATGGGCCTACAACCCATGTGCCGGCCACGGAGCAGGCTAGAACTGTAGATGTGGGAATACTTTATTAGAAAAACTTTTAGTGGAGTCCGTTGTCGTTTATTTCATAAAAAGTGCGCCAAGTGCAATAAAAATCATATTGAATCTTTAGTGTGAGCGAATATCATAAGCATCGAAATTTCGAACTTTCAATAATCATGATGCGCCAAATTCAACAACAATTCATTGTCCGAATGTTCAATTAATACCCATCTGATGTCAATTTACCGTCTGAACACATAACCAGTACCCATCCAATATCAATTCTTTGTTCGAACATATAACCCGTACCCATCTCATATCAATTCATTTCCCGAACTGACAGTACACATCCTGAATCCATTAATTGTCCGAACATATAATCTGTACACATCCTATATCAATTCATGTGGTTAAAAAAAAACCTTCATACATATCTCATGACACCAGGGCCGAACAATCGGGGTACAACAAGGAGTTGAAAGTTTCATTTGCATCGGCGCCATTTTGGGTGCAGTCAGGCAGATTCAGGCATAGTCTAAATCTCTACTAAGTCATGGTTGGCCCAGAGCTTCCTTTGGCAGTCCAAAGTTCCGTTAAAGGGAAAAAAAAGGGATCGGTGGTTTGAACCATCAGTCAAAAGGGGAGGGAGGCAACAACCTTTTTCTACCGGGTCATACTGTGCTTTCGCCGGAACTGATCCGAACTGTAGTCTGCAGGATTCTAGTCATTCAACCTGAGGCTGGCGACAGCATGGGAGCGCCGACGTCCTGCGGCTGCATTACCGTCGTTCCGAGGGCACTCATGGCAATCATTCCCCATCGGGGGTATTTGCGGGAGTCGGGGACTCCCGCGGCTCCTCTAGAATCTTCAAGGTTGTGGAGGACTATGGTGGTGGAGTCAACTGGTGGCCGGGCCATTCCTTCGTGATGGGCCCGCTCTTGCCAGGTCGATCGCCATTTTGAGAGTTCGGCAGCTACCGGCGATCGCGGAGTCAAATGAGCGGACGAGCTCCCACCTGCCGGGCGAGGCGTTGCAGCATTGCCACAGTGGAAGAACCCTTTTCCGGGCGCCTGGAGCGCTGAGGGTGCAGCTGGGAAGCCTCCCCCTGGGGAGGCGGGAGAGGCCTGTTCGCACCGTCTCTCCCTCCCAGTGCACCCCACGGCGTCTCGTTTGACATTTGTTATGGCCGGACCAGGCGATGAGGACGAGGGGGGGAGGGGGGGTCGGAGGCATGTGCAAGACATCCCCCCCCAGAGTTGTCGCAGCCATTATACAAGAAAGAAGTGGCGCCTGGCGTGTTGTTGCTGCCATTACGGAAGAAAAAAGAAAGAAGTGTCGCCTGGCGTGTTGTCGCTGCCATTACGAAGGAGAAAAGGAAAAAATGTCCCGTCCGTCTTTGGGCCGGGCTGCCGGTGGATGTCGGCCGGACGCCCCTTGCTCTGGCCCCATAAACGGGTTCCTTGGCCCATCGGCTGCAGCCGGATCTCGTCGGCCCCAGCCCCCGGCCGTTGGTGGCTGGGCCGGGAGAGAGTGTGGCGGGACTACCTGCAACTCTCAAGGGCCACCGCGGCCGGACTGGGAGAGAGAGGGGAGGGTCGAGGACATAGACATTCCCCCCCCTGCAACTCTCCGGTGTTGTCAAGGTAATCCTCTGGCCGGGTCCCGCGGGCCTCGGTATCTCCTCCGGCTACACCCTACGTGAGGATCCCCAGCCGACTGTTGGCAGCAGGACCCGCCCTATATGTGTTGTTTCCGGCTGGGCGTAGCCGTAAACTTGTTGCACTTTGGAAGTTTCCAGAATGGGGGCGGATGTTCTGCTGACTTGCATTTTCCCCAGTTTACCGTTCTTATTTCTAACGTTTTCTTGTTTCTTAGGGCATTAATAAGTTTTATCATTACGTATTGTTATCGTTTCTTTGTTTGTTATTTATTAAAAGTTCATGTTCATCAGTGGCCTACTGATTTTCGCTTTCCTATTCTTTTCTTTCCAGGTGGTTTTATGCTAAAGTTTTCTGTTAACAGGTTACAGTGATCACTTCGCTATTATTGTATATGTCCTTTTTACTAGGGGTGCTTTCTGGTCGGACCAGATGACCTTCCTCTAGTAAATGGTCCGGGTGAAACTGGCGTATCAACCAGTGGGGAGTAGATAGGCATGACAGATTACAACGGGGGACAAAGGTCCGCATTACCTACCCTTCACTACTTGCAAAGACTAGAGTATGGCGACTTCTGTGCTCGTTTGCAAAATAGAGAATACCTCCAAAAGAACCAATTCCGAACAGTCAATGTTCGGTCAATCAATCAATCAATGAGGAACGAAATAGGTACGACGTGTTAAAGGTTTGCGTTACCTACCCTTCACTCTCTGCAAAGGGAGAGAGAATATTCCTATTCTTCCCCGTTTGCAGGCAGAGAAGATTCCTAAGAGAACCAACTTCGAACAATTCAATGCCCGATTCAATCAATCAATCAATGGGGAGAAAAAAATAGGCATGACGTGTTAAAGTTTTGCGTTGCCTACCCTTCACTATCTGCAAAGATTAAACAGAGTATGGCGACTCTGTGTTTGTTTGCAAATAGAGAATCTCCCAGAAGCAATCAATAGGCAATACTAGTATTTTCAAACAATCAATCAATTTCGCAATTTGTCGTGTGTCACGACCTTACCCGGACCGGACCATGTGGGCAGTTCTTCGCCTTCCTTTTTTCCAGCGCCCGATCATTCTCTTTCTCCATGCTTTTACCGCAGCATTCCTGTGGGATTCCAGTCAGGACAATAGGTCACTTGAGAGAGGTCCGTTCGGAATCGGTGAAGCTCATTCAATCGGCAGCCGGACGAGGGCCCTCTCAAGGCAGGTATACTCCAATCATTTAGATGTTCACCCCATCGTCTGGACCTCTCTTACCGGACCTTATGTCGCTGATGGGCCCCGCGTTTGGGACGCCAATTGTAGAAAAGTCAGCCCATATCGCACCCTATGCCCAGGCCGCTGGTGCAGGGCGACTCTTCGTTTGCATCTTGAATAGCTACCAAATAAAGAGACGGGCACTGGAAGTAGGAAAACAAGAACAGGGTTTATTACTCATGAGGAGAGCCTGTCCTTTGGGACACTCGCATAGTGTCTTCGGGAGGTGCTCTAACAAGTTTCTCTGAGGCTTCGTCTTTTATACACAGGTTTATGGCACACAGGCATCCTTTATTACAATCAACACATTGTATAGTATGGAGGTATTCCAACACGTGGCTACAGTAGGGCCCTTATTCTCCATGCAAATAGGAGGGGGCTCTCATGCGGCTGAGTGTCCTGCTGATTCCATTGGAATGTGTGTGCCTGATCGAGTCTCAGGGGGTGGGGTGGCCATGATGAATAGTAGCTTCTTCCAAGAGAGACGAGTGCATAAAGTAGTGGGCAATAAACCGTATCCTCGGGCTAAGGGATGACCAGCGGTCCGTGCAAACATTCAGGCTCGGAGGAAGAGGTCATCAAAGGAGGGGTATTCACGGAGGGACAGGAGGTGTTGGTCAGGCGCGGGGTGCGATTCTTAGGGACAGAGTCATGCGGGAGGGGTGGGCTCATGACTCGCGCATGTGGGAGAGGGGGCAGTCAGGGTGCATGGGGGAATGCTTGCAGGGTCAGGGAAGTGCGCTGATGAGCGATCGTGAACAGGGAGACCATGGTACCTAAAATGGCTGTCATGTACATGTGTGCATGGATCTATGCTGGAGGAATAACACACTCAGTGTTTTCGCAATATCCGTTCTGCTTACAACAAGGGGTGCTATGAACACAAATGAACGCCGCTTATGTACATACACATTTGCCATTTTTAACAGTGGTGGGTGGGTTCTGGGTGAGGGTGGAGGTCAGCTGGTCTTCGGTGACTTTGCTCCAGCAGCTGCGAGGCAGCTGTCAGATCCGGTGGTGCGTGGTTGGTTTCTTGAAGGTGAAGTGGATGCAGCGGTGGTCAGTCCAGTGGAGTTCGGTGGTGTGGTTGAAGGCGATGTGGGTGCTTGTGGAGAAGACGGGGTCGAGCGTGTGGCCGGCGGCGTGGGTGGGTTCGGTGACGAGTTGTCGGAGGCCGAGGTTGGCGAGGTTGTCCATCAGGGTGGCGGAGTTGGCATCGATGTTGTTCTCGAGATGGAAGTTCAGGTCCCTGAGGAGGATGTAGTCCGTGGAAGGGAGTGCGTGGGTGCTGGCAAAATCGGCGATGGGGTAGATGAAGAGGGCCCGGGGTCTGGGAGGTCTGTAGACGAGTGTTCCTCTGAGGGTGGTGTTGGGGAAGTGAAGGGGTTCAGCGGAGTTGAGGGGGTCGTGGGTGTGGACCTGGAGGGTGGACTTGTGGATGATGGCTATTCCTCCTCCAATTCCATTGGTGCGGTCTCTGCGGGAGATCTTGTAGCCGTCCGGGATGGCTATGGCGATGTCAGGTGCCGAGGAGTCGTTCTACCAGGTCTCAGTCAGGAAGGCCACGTCTGGGGCGGAGGTGTCGAGCAGGTCCCAGAGCTCGACGGCGTGTTTGCGTGCGGAGCGGGTTTTGAGGAGTATGCAGCGGAGGTGGTGGGGACCAGTCCTTGGAGGTTTGGTGGTTCTGTCGCAGGTGAAGTTGCAGTTGTGGCAGGAGAAGGGTCCGTGGGTGCGTTTCGGGGCTGCCTGGAAGCAGCGGTGGCCTCCGCCGGTGTCAAGAGCGTGGAGGGTGTTGGCGTCGTATCGGAGTCTGGCGTCGTGGCGGGTGCGGGATCCAGGGGTTCTGGCGCTGGCCGCGGTCCAGGTGTGGACGGGCGCAGACGGGCTTGCCTCTGACGCGCCATTTAAGGCGGGGAGGTAGGATCAGCTGGGAGCGGGCGGCGAGGGGGCGGAGCCACAGGGGAGCAGCGGCGGGAGCGGGCGAAGCAAAATACAAGGCAAAAACGAGGGGAGCAAAAACAGAGCAGTACACAATAAAACAAAATCACAAAAAAGAGGCGGACAACGGAGATGCTCTGCCACTGGGGCAACGAGGCAGAGTATAAGGCAAGAAGAGAGGAAAGCAAAAACGGAACAGTGTCAGAGGAAACACAACCACAACAAACAGGCGCACAGTGGAGAAGCTATATCACTGGGGCAGCTGCAGAATTGAACTCACGAGCAGGGAGGCAGCGTCAGCGGGGGAGGCACTGACGCATAAGTGGAGCTGTGCGGCAGCAGGGGAGCGACCTGGCCTGCATGCAGGGTCAGGGGTCACTCCTACTGCTGCGCAGCGGCCACCATTTGAGGCGGGGAGGGAGGGAGGATCAGCTGGGAGCGGGGCGGCGAGGAGGCGGGGCACAGGGGACCAAAAGGAAATCAATTGGCCCAAGATTTTCCGAACATCCCAAGAGTCTAAAAAAATCAGTATGTGCTTATTTCGAGAGATTAATACAAAGCAAGCACATAAATGAAAAACTGCAGTATGCAAAATATTGTAGCAATACGTCCAGTACTACACCTCTATACACAAGCTAACCCCAAATTAACCTGTGATTAATCCTCAGGTAGTTTGGCACAAAAGCAGCCAGGCTTAACTTAGAGGTAATGTATAAAGTATATATGCAGCACCTCAAACATTAATAAAGCTAAAACATTAACTCAAGGAAAAAATACCATACAATAAAGAAAAAAGGTAAAATGTAATAAATTGTGTGAGACCAAAGTGACAAAAATTCAATTATTTAATTTTAAGGATTTAAGGTTATTATAGCACCTAAAAGCACAAAGTACCACTCACAGTTATCTAGTCATGTGAAACCAGGTGAAAGTCACAAGTTCAGGCCGACCGCAATGGAGCATGGGCCAGATACAGGTGCCAGATTAGTCTTGCTGAATAAGTTACCTTCTAGGGTCTGGCACGAAAAGTTTTGTTCACTGTAGAGTGGGCTGGGCAGAGCAGGAAGTGCAGGGAGAGCAATACTGATGGCCGTCGCTGATGTACTAAGAGCAGGGCGGGTGTCACAGGTGATCATCGCTGTAGCATGAAGATCATCTTGGGACTCACCGACAGTTCTTGCTGGATAGTTGCATTGGTGGTCACAGCTTGCAAGTGTAGATCTTGTGTTGCTGGTTGACGGTGGCGATTGCTGTAGCTTGAAGAGTCGGGTTCACCGGGCAACAAGATCTTGGCATAAACAACCCTGTTCATGGTTACAAAGAGCTCAAAACGATTTCTCTTTTCTTGAAGGGGGAGCTCAACAGATGTTACAGCAAGGGTCGAGGACATGAGGGGCACTTCTTGGGGATCAGTAGCAAGTCCAGTCAGCAGGTCAACTGGGCAGATGCATAGATGGCCTCTGGAGCTTGTTATGTCCGTGTAGCTCAGAAGAGGAGGTCGGTCAGTCATTTCAACCTTGGATGAAGGTCCTGTATTTTTTCTCTTCCCAGCAAGCAGGGAGGCAGAGTAGCAGGCCTGGCAGCAGAGCACCACATCCGTCCTTCTTCTTTGGTATTCACAGTTACAGAGGTGTACCGAAGAATTGGGTCTGAGGATCCAATGCTTATACTTGGTGCTAGCTTTGATGTAGTGGAAGGTTCTGAAGCTTTCCACCCCGGTGGTGTTTGGAGTTTCACAAAGACCAGCTGCCAGCTACACCTAGTCATGTGACCCAGGATTCAGGCTGGAGTCACAAGATGATTGGGACAAGAAAATGCCAACTTCCTAGAAGTGGCATTCTCTGATTTGTAACTTAAAAAAACAATTTACCATTAAAGAGGGTTTTAAATTACAATTCTTTCGTTATTAAACTTAACATTCCTACTTGCTCCCAATTGAAAGTTATCACGTATTAAATGTAATGAGATAACCCAATATTATCATGAGAGGTAGGTCTTGCAGTAGTGAAAAATGAATTTGAGTTTTTCACTACCAGGACATGTAAAATTTAAAAGTTCATGTCTAACTTTGCAAATAGACTGCACACTACCCTGAGGGCTGTTTAGGACCTACCCTAGGGGTGACTTATATGTACTAGATTGGAAGCTTTAAGCCTGACAAAAGGTTTATTTTGTGAGTTTGAAATGGCAGTTTAAAACTGCACATACTGGCTGCAATGGCAGGCCTGAGACATGTTTAAAGGGCTACTTGAGTGGGTGGCACAATGAGTGCTGCAGTCTCACTAGTAGTATTTAATATACAGGCCCCGGGTACATGTAGTACCACTTTACTATGGACATATGAGGAAATTAAATATGCCAATTGGCTGTAAGCCAATGTTACAATGTTTTAGGGCGACAGCACACATACTTTAGCACTGGTCATCAGTGGTAAAGTGCACAGAGTTCTATGGCCAGTAAAAACGATGTAAGCAAAAATGGAGAAGTCAGGCAAAAAGATTAGGAGAAGACCTCCTTAGGGCTGACAGGTCTAGCATGTGTCCCTCCCAGCTGATACTGGGGAAAACTACCCAGCTTCTTGGAGTTCTCATCTCTAAGGAAGGAGAATCTGGATAGACCATCAGCACTGGCATTGTCTGACCCAAGACATTGTTCCACTATAAAGTCAATTCCCTGTAGGGAAAAGGACCTTGGGATTTTCACCTTCATTTGCATGAGCCACATGAGACGCCTGTGGTTTGTCTGAACCCAGAAGTGAGTCCCAAACAGGTCTCAGCTTCTTCAGTGCCACTACAGGTCTCAGCTTCTTCTTATCACTACAGATACCCCCCCACCTCGACTTCAGGAGTCCCGACTTTTCCCTCGCAAACTATCTCCAACTCCACTACTGCCACTACTACACCTAACCAATTCATCTCCATATCCAACGCCACCGATAAGCCCGTGGACACTGACCCCCTCAAACCACTGTTCACGTACCCTCCCCATACTCACCGCCACATACCCACACAGCCCACACTTCCAATCCCACTGCCAATCCCCTGGGCACAAACCTCCTCCTAAACATTGCTCAGCCCTCGCCCTTGGACCCAAGACGCACAACACCTCCGCCTCACCCCTTGACCAGAAGTAACAACGACCCGACTCCTCACACCCAATCTACCCCCACTCCTAATCCCAATGATGCCTCTCAATCACACAACTTACTACTCTCTCCTTCTACTGACTCTAGTCATACACTGCCACAGATGAATGCATTATTCCCTTTCAGCGCACTTATCCACTTACTGACCCGAATGGAGCAGAAAATAGACTCCCTAGCGGCAGATATCCTATATCTACAACAAGACCTCCCCTACCGGATTAAGCCACCTTGCTCACACAATCAGGGTAGCTTCACACCTTCCCTCATACAACCTCACCCATTACCCCACCTGGTACACCAAGGCCCACCAACCCTATGAGGAATCAGGCTCATCGACCTAGCCAAACTCTTTGCCCTATCTCAGAACGAGAAGCAAAGGAGATCAACGACTTGTACCTTGCAATAAGCCAGAACACGGCCCCTTTTGCAATCCCTGTTATAGTGAGCACAAATAGAATCCCTAGACCTGCCGGCTCCCTGTCCTCTATCGTGCATGCTCCTCAACTGCAGATCAGCAGTACAACATGCCACAGATATTGCTGAAGTTATACTCACGGAAGAAATAGACATCGCATTCCTCACAGAATCCTGGCTCAATGACCATTCTACCCCCATCCTAGACCTTCTCACCCCTCCAGGCTAAAACATCATCAGACACGACAGACAGATCAAAACAGGTGGCGGCCTAGCTATCATTCACAAAGAAGGAATACAACTTACCAGATTAAAATACCAGACTCCTGAGTGCCTAAGTGTTGAACTTTCAATCAAAGGCACCATGCCCATCAAATTTCACACCATCTATCATCCTCCCGGAGACCGTGCCATCCTCACTGAAGAAATAACCGACCTAATAACTCACTTCTCCCTAACAGACACAGAAGACGTGCTTCTGGGTGACTTCAATATTCACTGGAACAACCCAGAAGACTCCACGGCACAGAACCTCTTCAACCTGCTTGAAATAACCAACCTCAAACAACTTTGCAATGGACCAACACACATCAAGGGAGCTACACTGGATACGATCATCACCAAAAATGAGCTGGTCTTCCCTGAACCTACCACCGCTGCATCCACCTCACCTTCCGGAAACCCACCACACACCACCGCACCCAGCAGATGCCTCGCTGCAGCTGGGGCAAGATCACAGAGGACCAGCCAACCACCACCCCCGCCCAGAGCCCACCTGCAGACCCGACCGACCCCAATGCTGCAGCCCTCAGCCTCAGACAATGGATCAATGACTGCACCAACACCATCGTCTTGCTCAAGAAGCCCCCCAACACCCACACCAGCAAGAGAGCCAGCTGCTTCAGCAAAGGCCTCCAGGCCTCCAAACGAACCTGTCAAAAACTAGAAAAAACTGGACCCGTGAAAAAACACCGGAAAGCTAAACAGCCCACAGGAACACCACCCGCCGACACCATCAACTCATCAGATCCGCTAAAAGGACCGCCTTCAGGGACCGCATAGACAACAACGCACACAACAGAAAAGAGCTCTTCAGCATCGTGAAGGAACTCTCCAACACCAGCTCCAACACCAATGACATCCCACCGTCACAAGACCTGTGCGACTCGCTGGCTACCTTCTTCCATCGCAAGATCGCAGACATCCACAAAAGCTTTGACGCCGTCACCACCCCGGCAACCACCAACACATCCGCTCCTACGACCACCACCCGCACCAACTGCCTGCTCCCCTGGACCAACATCAACGACGAGGACACCATCAAGATCATGAACACTGTCCACTCCAGATCCCTGGAAGACCCCTGCCCACAACACATCTTCAACAAAGCCAGCAGCACCATCGCGCCCCACCTCCGGAAAACCATCAACATCTCCTTCGAGACAGCGACCTTCCCGGAGAGCTGGAAGCATGCAGAGATCAACGCCTTACTAAAGAAACCCAAGGCGGACCCCAAGGACCTCAGAACTTCCGACCCATCTCCCTGCTCCCGTTCCCGGCGAAGGTCATCGAAGAGGCCGTCAACAAACAACTGACCAGCTTCCTCGAAGAGAACTACATCCTGGACCCATCCCAGTCCGGGTTCTGCAGCAACCACAGCACCAAAACCGCCCTCATTGCCGCCACCGACGGCATCAGGATCTTGCTCGACAACGGAGAAACCGCGGCCTTGATCTTCCTGGACTTGTCAGCCGCTTTTGACACAGTCTACCACCGCACACTAAAAGCACGCCTCCATGACACCGGAATCCACGAGAAAACTCTGGACTGGACCACCTCCTTCCTCTCCGGGAGAACCCAGAGCGTCCGCCTCCCCCCTTCCACTCCAAAATCACCGAGATCATCTGCGGCGTACCCCAAAGCTCATCCCTGAGCCCAACGTTGTTCAACGTCCACATGGCCCCATTCGCCCACATCGCCCAATGGCACGACCTAAACATCATCTCCTATGCCGACGACACCCAGTTGATCCTTTCGCTCACCAAGGACCCCCACACCGCCAAAACCAACCTCCACAAAGAAATGAAGGCCGTCGCGGACAGGATAAGGAACAGCCGACAAGATAGAGGTCCTCATCCTCGGCTCCACCCCCTCGGCCTGGGATGACTCCTGGTGGCCGTCAGCACTAGGAGCACCCTCTACACCCACCGACCATGCACCAAACCTAGGGGTCAGCCTCGACTCCACACTCTCCATGACGAAGCAGGTCAACGCCGTCTCCTCCTTCTGCTTCAACACCCTCCGCATAGTTCGCAGGTTCTTCAAGTGGATCCCCACCGAAACTAGAAGGACGGTCACCCAGGCCCTCATCAGCAGTAGACTGGACTACGGCAACGCACTCTACGCAGGAGCCCCGGCCAATCTCCTGAAATGGCTACAACACATCCAGAACGCCTCCACACGCCTGATTCTCGACATCCCCGCCGCAGCCACACCACACCCCACCTAACAGACCTGCACTGGCTCCCCGTCAACAAGAGGATAACCTTCAAGCTTCACACCCCCGCACACAAGGCACTCCACGACACCGGACCAGCGTACCTCAACAGCCCACTAAGCCTCTACACCCCTACCCACCAGCTCCGCTCCGCAGACCACGCCCTCGCCACCGTCCCGGCAGATCATTCTCCCACCTCGCCGCCAAGACGTGGAATGCCCTCCCCATCCACCTACTGCAGACCAGCGACCTCCTAACCTTCAGGAGACTCCTCAAGACCTTGCTTTTCGAACAGTAGCAGCGTTCCCCCACCCCCTAGCGCCTTGAGACCCTCGCGGGTATGTAGTGCGCTTTTCAAATGCTATGATTGTTTGATTTATTTCTCCCATTAACTGGTCTGACCACCACCTCATACTATTTAATATTGACTCACATGTCAGAAACCAACCAATATGATCTGACAAACCAAAGCACTGGACCAGTAACATCAACGGAGTCCCTATAACTCAACTGGAATCCTGGATTCATGCCCACCTACAACCCCAGCATTCCAATATGAAGGCGGATGACCTCACAGTCCACTTTAATTCCGCAATGACTTAGGTGATAGATCAAGTAGCTCCACTCAAACTCAAAAATTTGAGCTCTATCAAATCTAAATCCTGGTTCAATGTGGATCGTAATAACGAAAGATGACAACTCAGACAATCAGAGAGGGCGTGGAGATTATACCCTTGGACTCTCCACCTAGCGCAACTTAGGTCAACCCATCAGGCATATAAAAAACACATCTTTAGAGAAAAGGCCACGTTCTTTCGCACCCAACTAGACCAGGCAAAGAATAGACTTAGAGAACTCTTCAACATTATAAAAAGTCAGACAAACGTCACACCCCCACAAGAAATAATAGCCACCAAGGGTCGATGTGAAGACAAAATCGCCAGCTCAACCTGCCCCCTTTTAACCACTCCTGACCAAACAGATCAAAATTATACCACGGACAACCAGGCCTGCTTCCAACTGAAGAAATGTGTAAGAGCAACAGGAGTAAACCCATGGACCGTGTTGGGATGGGTGAGTAATGAAACAAGAAACAATTCCCAACAGGTGTCAATAGAAGTCAGTTAAACAATGTATGCAGTCAGCATTACAAGAAACAGGAAAATCAAGGAGTCTCAAAGAAGTTTTGTAGAAGCTTATTATTCAGCAATTGTAAAGGGTCTTTCACATGGCTAAATACAGTTAAACAGCACTGTGTCGAGCAAATCATGTGACAACCAGAGGGCACTTGGTGGGTGGTGATATATACAATAAGTGAAAGTGCAAGTGCTAAAGTGAACAGCGTGAACGACGCATAGTGACAAAGTATATATACAGTGATGGCTCCACAAGTTCAAGTTGCAATTATTTTAGAGCAAAGTTCGATAAATATTTTTTGGAGCACAAAACGTAAAATGCGCCAACAAATAATGCTGCGGTGTCGACGGCGTTTCGATCCCCGTGAGTCGGGATCGTCATCAGGACAAGGTTGTCAATGAGGGCAGTGCTGTAAGGAGAAAGGGCGAGTAAGCAAGGGACATGGACATGAACCACGAGGTGAGCAGGGGTGGAGTGGGTGATGGATAGGCAACCGGTCGGTGATGGAATGGAGTGGAGAAGGAAGGGGTAGGATGCAAGCAGTGACTGGGGTAGGAGAGGGACTATAGCGCGTGGGTAGTCACTGAATAGGGCAAGGCAGAGGATTCCATTGAGTATTTACCGCGTGAGCTATGGTGTTAGATCGATCACATGGGAAGAGGAGTGAGGGAGGGGGGAGTGAAGCGGATGCGGATGGAATCAAACAAGGTAAGTGGTACTGCACCTACCAGGACACGCACACAGCGGTTGCGTGAGCAAGCTATATTCCGGGCTGGGTCAACAGAGGAGCAGTCTGTCAGGAGGAGAGGAAGTGTTAAAACGGAGACCAGCTAATTAATTAATTTGAACAATAGCCGGTGAACAGTTAAAATGAAGGATTTACCTGATCGTGTATTCAAGTGATCAGCATGGGGGGCGCCTGTGGGAAAGAAAGGAAAAAGAGCCTTACTGGGCGGGTCGGGGAAAAGAATGTCGTAAGCGCACAGCGATGTGCGAGTATAGGAGATCGACATACCTGCTGAAGTAAGGGCTGGAGAGGGCAATGAGTGCTCTCTTTGGTCGGCAATCTCGCAATGAATGCAGGAGCTACAAGTGGCCCGCAGCCTCGGAACAGTAGATAAGGATACGAGCGGCAGCGCGGAAGGATAGGGGCATGGCCAGTTTACTGTGGGCGTGGCCGGGGAAAGGGGCGGTGTAGGGAAGCGTGTCACCGGGTTACCGTGGCAGCAGGAATCAACAGGAAATGTCGGTGTGGAAGAAGACAGAGGACGTCTGAAATGCGATGGTAGACTGAATAATAGACATGGAAAACTGAGAAATGCAGTTGCAGTATATACGTGTAGAATATAAATAAATAACAGGCAAACCCTATGTAGATAGGTCTGAGCCAACAACGCATTCACGTATAAAGCCAGTAAAGGATGGTATACATTTATGTCTGGGAAGTGGTGAATCAGTTAAGTAATTAACACGGTATCATAATCCCGTGGGCACCTTGTAGGGCTGGAATACAGAGTGATGGTGTCCAGGAGCGTCTATGGTATTAAACCAGTGGGTTAGTGTACAAAATTGATATATAAGGGAACCCGGGGGAAGGGAGAAGGAAGAGGGAAGAGGGGAAAGGAAGGGAAAAGAGGCGAAGGAAAGGGTGGGGGGGGGGGGTTGGAGAGGGGAGGGGAAGGGGGGGGGGGGAAATGGGGTGGGTAAGGGGTACACTTTACCGAAAGTTTAATAACAGATAACAATTAAACGTATAGTGTAAGCCTATACCATGGGTTGGAGGTAAAGAACGCAGTGTAACAGTTGTAAGGAATACCGTAGTTATACAGTAATGGTACTGTTCCATTCATCAAGGGTGTTGAGCCCCCGGTTGACTGAGTCAACACGTGAAATCCATTTGCATTCGGCTCTGTTTAGGAGGTGTGTCATGCTACCACCTCTGACAAGTAATGTGGGTTTTTCAATAACCATCCATCGTAAGTCTGAGTCAACATGCTGTTTTTCAAGGAAGTGCATAACCAATGGAGCGGTTAGCACTTTACAGTTAATTCTGCTCTTGTGTTGTATTATCCGTTGCTTGACCATTTGGGTCGTTTGGCCAATGTACACGAGATCACATGGGCAGCGGATAGCGTAGATCACGTTTTGAGTCTTGCAGTTTGAGTGGTGGTTCAATTTGTGGGATATTCCATTGTAGTTGAATTCTTTGGTGTTATAAGTTAATCGAATGATTTACCATTCCTTGACGTGACCATCCACGCCGAGGATGGTGCCCTGGGGACATCACTCTTTCGCAAACCCACGGAGCGAAACACGCTACTACTAGTGGTAGCATGACACACCTCCTAAACAGAGCCGAATGCAAATGGATTTCACGTGTTGACTCAGTCAACCGGGGGCTCAACACCCTTGATGAATGGAACAGTACCATTACTGTATAACTACGGTATTCCTTACAACTGTTACACTGCGTTCTTTACCTCCAACCCATGGTATAGGCTTACACTATATGTTTAATTGTTATCTGTTATTAAACTTTCGGTAAAGTGTACCCCTTACCCACCCCATTTCCCCCCCCCACCCCCCCTTCCCCTCCCCTCTCCAACCCCACCCCCCACACCCTTTCCTTCGCCTCTTTTCCCTTCCTTTCCCCTCTTCCCTCTTCCTTCTCCCTTCCCCCGGGTTCCCTTATATATCAATTTTGTACACTAACCCACTGGTTTAATACCATAGACGCTCCTGGACACCATCACTCTGTATTCCAGCTCTACAAGGTGCCCACGGGATTATGATACCGTGTTAATTACTTAACTGATTCACCACTTCCCAGACATAAATGTATACCATCCTTTACTGGCTTTATACGTGAATGCGTTGTTGGCTCCGACCTATCTACATAGGGTTTGCCTGTTATTTATTTATATTCTACACGTATATACTGCAACTGCATTTCTCAGTTTTCCATGTCTATTATTCAGTCTACCATCGCATTTCAGACGTCCTCTGTCTTCTTCCACACCGACATTTCCTGTTGATTCCTGCTGCCACGGTAACCCGGTGACACGCTTCCCTACACCGCCCCTTCCCCGGCCACGCCCACAGTAAACTGGCCACGCCCCTATCCTTCCGCGCTGCCGCTCGTATCCTTATCTATTGTTCCGAGGCTGCGGGCCACTTGTAGCTCCTGCATTCATTGCGAGATTGCCGACCAAAGAGAGCACTCATCGCCCTCTCCAGCCCTTACTTCAGCAGGTATGTCGATCTCCTATACTCGCACATCGCTGTGCGCTTACGACATTCTTTTCCCCGACCCGCCCAGTAAGGCTCTTTTTCCTTTCTTTCCCACAGGCGCCCCCCATGCTGATCACTTGAATACACGATCAGGTAAATCCTTCATTTTAACTGTTCACCGGCTATTGTTCAAATTAATTAATTAGCTGGTCTCCGTTTTAACACTTCCTCTCCTCCTGACAGCCTGCTCCTCCGTTGACCCAGCCCGGAATATAGCTTGCTCACGCAACCGCTGTGTGCGTGTCCTGGTAGGTGCAGTACCACTTACCTTGTTTGATTCCATCCGCATCCGCTTCACTCCCCCCTCCCTCACTCCTCTTCCCATGTGATCGATCTAACACCATAGCTCACGCGGTAAATACTCAACGGAATCCTCTGCCTTGCCCTATTCAGTGACTACCCACGCGCTATAGTCCCTCTCCTACCCCAGTCACTGCTTGCATCCTACCCCTCCCTTCTCCACTCCATTCCATCACCGACCGGTTGCCTATCCATCACCCACTCCACCCCTGCTCACCTCGTGGTTCATGTCCATGTCCCTTGCTTACTCGCCCTTTCTCCTTACAGCACTGCCCTCATCGACAACCTTGTCCTGATGACGATCCCGACTCACGGGGATCGAAACGCCGTCGACACCGCAGCATTATTTGTTGGCGCATTTTACGTTTTGTGCTCCAAAAAATATTTATCGAACTTTGCTCTAAAATAATTGCAACTTGAACTTGTGGAGCCATCACTGTATATATACTTTGTCACTATGCGTCGTTCACGCTGTTCACTTTAGCACTTGCACTTTCACTTATTGTATATATCACCACCCACCAAGTGCCCTCTGGTTGTCACATGATTTGCTCGACACAGTGCTGTTTAACTGTATTTAGCCATGTGAAAGACCCTTTACAATTGCTGAATAATAAGCTTCTACAAAACTTCTTTGAGACTCCTTTATTTTCCTGTTTCTTGTAATGCTGACTGCATACATTGTTTAACTGACTTCTATTGACACCTGTTGGGAATTGTTTCTTGTTCCAACTGAAGAAAGGCGCTAATTGGTCTAACTTCGAACTCATGTCAGAAATGGAAGTCTTCAATATAATTGCCAGCTTAAAGCCCACTTCCCACACTTTTGGACCCTCTCCCATCCACAATAATAAAAAATCTCAACCATATCATTGCCCCGTTCTGGACAAAAATCATCACCTCCTCTCTCGCAACTGGTTACGTCCCAGACTCCCTACAACTAGGTCAAATCGCACCTATAGTCATGAAACAAGGGGCGGACCCCAACGAGCTTAACAACCTCAGACCTATCTCCAACCTTCCGTTCCTAGCTAAAACATTAGAGAAATGCTTTCTCCAACAACTCATCAAACTTATTGACGACTTCAACCTGCTGGACACCTTTCAATCGGGTTACAGGAAAGGTTGTAGCACTGAAACAACGATGCTCAATATCTCAGATGATATCCACAGAGCCTTAGATGAAGGTGAGGCCTGTCTCCTCATCCTTATTGACTTATCAGCGGCATTCGACACAATAAACCATCCAGCTTTACTTGCGACTTGGAAGAGGCGCTCCGGCATTAATGGCACAGTACTAGAATGGTTCACTTCCTTCCTTCAGCACTGTTCACAACAAATAAAAATCAACTTCTGCCTTTCTGCACCAACACGTGTCAAACTTGGAGTCCTCACAAGGAGTGATCCTCTTACCATCCCTCTTCAATCTCTACATGGAACCGCTTGCAATTATTCTGAGGCAAGCAGGGGTTCAATACCACCTCTATGCAGACGACTCTCAAATATACCACAAAATCAAATCACCCAAGGATGTCCAACACCTCAATGCCACGCTAACCAAGATCCAAACCTGGTTTAACAAAAACCATTAAAAGCCGAACCCGGACAAAACGGAATTAATACTGTTCTCTCCAAAAAGTAACCACCAATTCATCCAAAGCTGGCTCAAGAATTTTGATGCTCTAAACTGCCCCCTTGTCCTATCTGACTCGGTAAAATTACCAGGCATTACCCTGGATAAGACCCTGTCAATGAAAGACCACATCACAAACTCTGCAAAAGGTGCACTTTACTCTCTAAAACACCTCAAGAAAATTAAACCTTTAATTCCCCAAGATGATCTTAAGACAATTGTACAATCCCTAGTCCTTCCTAAACTGGACTATGGGACCGCCATCCTAACAGGTGCACCAAAAGCTCACCTTGTCCCACTAAGGTCAGTCCTTAATATGGCGGCTCGACATAACTGGTGGAAAAAGATTTGAACACATCATACCTAGCCTCAAATCACTCAACTGACTTCCCATGGAAGGCAGAGGTATTTAAAACTGGCCTCCATAACACACAAGGCCCTCCATGCCCAATCCCCCAATTACCTGAACAACAAACTGGCTAAAGGAGGAAAATCAAGAATTCTGAGAAGCACCAACTCATTTCTTCTCATCCCCCCGAAATTGAAAAGGAAAGCGACCCAATGCCGATCCTTCGCTGGTAATGTTCCCAGGATATTGAACACACTCCCTACTGACCTCAGATGCAACCCCTCCTGCCCTTGCTTCAAAAAGGACCTGAAACTGCTGCTCCTCAACCAATACTTATCTGACCAAGTCAACCAACCTAGGCATCAATAGACTAATGGACTCCCCTCTCACTCTGACTTTCAATTTCATTTAACTTTGCTAAGGCAGCCCCAACAGCATGCTCTGAAGGTCTGTCTGCACAAAGAACTCCTTGGAGAAGTCAGGAGCCTTGAGTACAGAGCTTGTACACATAGCCTCCTTGAGGGTGTCAAAGAGTTTCTGACAGGCCTCTGTTTAGATCACTTTTTCGGTTGTGTTTTTGAAGTCGACTCAGTTAATTGGGTAACAGTGGCTTAACAAATCCCTTAACAATCCTCCTCTAATGTCCAGTGAGGCCCAGGAGGGTTCTCATTTCGTTCTGAGATTTGGGGTTGCCAGACCAGGATAGTCTCAATCTTCGCCTTGGTGCTACATCTTGCTACCCGTTCACCACGTAGCCCTCATATATTTATTTATTTTATTTATTTATGGTATTCATAAAGCGCTCTGCAACCCTACGGGCATCCTGGCGCTGTCAAGTATAATTGGAACAGTATGCATCATGGGTAGGATAGGTGGACATTTTATTCTGGGGCAGTTAGACTTTGGGGAAGAGCCATGTTTTTACCTTTTTTCGAAATGCCATCAGTTCGTCTGTTTTCCTGATAGCAATAGGGAGGCTATTCCAGAGATGGGCTGCCGCTATACTAAAGGCTCTGCCACCATGAGTGGCTTTTTTGATCCTGGGTATACTGATGAGGTTAGTGGAGGAGGATCGAAGGGTCCGAGTGGGTTCATACCATTTGAATTTGTTTTGTAGTGGTAAGGGGCCCATCCCATGCACTGCCTTAAAGACAGTGCATAGGGATTTGAAGAGGATCCTCTGATGTACTGGCAGCCAGTGTAGTTCAGCCAGTGCAAAAGTGGTGGAGGATCTTCGTCCTCGGGAAAGTGCCATTTTGGCTGCTGCCGCCTGGATGCTCTGAAGTCTGGATATCAAGTAAGCAGGAGATTCCAGTAACAGGGCGTTACAATAGTCCAGGCGGCTGAGAATGGTGCTCCTGACTATGGTGGTTCTAGCCTGTGCTGGTAGAAGGGGCAGCAGCTTTCGAAGGCCTCGCATTAAGGCGAAGCAGCTGCTCACCTGCTTGTTGTCATTGGTCTCTAGACTCAGGCTGTCATTAAAGCTGACCCCTAGGTTCCTCACTGATTTTACTGGAGTTAATAGCTCCCCTTGCTCCAGAGGCCAAAAGTCAGCGGGCAGGCTTCTAGTGATTCTACCTACTTTGCAGTGCATTATCTCGGTTTTATCACTATTAAATTGTAGTGAGTTCTTATTTAACCAAGATGCCATTTCCAGCATGCAGATGTGGAAGGTCTCGAGTGAATCTGCATGAGCACCATCAAGAGAAATCATCAGCTGCGTGTCATCCGCGTAGTTGATCACGCTAATGCCGTGAGCCTTGATGATGCCCATCAGGGGTTGCATGTACACGTTAAAAAGTATTGGACTGATTGCAGACCCCTGTGGGACCCCGTGTGGGACTGTAGCAAACTCAGACTGGTATGGAGGGAGTGCTACTGCCTGCCATCTGTCCGTCAGATAAGAGCGGAGCCAGTCGAGCGCAACTCCCCCAACTCCGAAGCTTTCCAGTCTTGTCAGCAGAGTGTCGTGACTCGCCGTATCGAATGCGGCGGACAGGTCCAGCAGAATTAAGATTGCTGATTCTCCCCTGTCCGCCCTCATTCGCAGGTTGTCCAGAACTGTCAGCAGAGCTGACTCGGTTCCATGAGCTGGTCTGAAACCGAATTGCTCCTCTTCAAGGATGTTGTTAATTTCCAGGAAGAGGGACAATGATCTGCTGACCAGCTGTTCCATGATCTTAATTGGATACGGCAGGAGCGATATAGGTCAGTAGTTTTTATGGCAGTTGGGGTCCAAATTTGATTTCTTCAATAGGGGGATGACAACTGCCAATTTCCAGTCTTTTGGTACAGTCCCTGTGTCGAGGGATTGATTACACAGCTGACGAAGTACTGGAAAGAGTTCATCCCCAAACTCCTTTACTTTTTTGTGAGGTAGGGGGTCCAGTGGGGATCCTGATGTTATATTGAGAGCTGTTTGTACAAACTCTTGTTCTGTCGGAGTCTCGAATTTATCCAAGATAGCCTTTGGTATGGGGTGTCTTTCCTTTCCCTCACTCTTCTTCCTGTTCTCTATGTTGCTATTACGCTGCACTAGGGGAGTGGGGGCATCCTTCATGCCCTCAATGATATTGGTAATTTTTTCCTGGAAAAAGGAGGCCAAACCGTCGCATAGTTCCTGTGAGGGCTTAATTTTGCTATTAGCACATTCAGGATGGGACAGCTCTTTTACTATCCTAAAGATGTCGCGTGACTTATTGGAGCTTTTTAAGATTAAGTCTGCATAGTAGTTTGCTTTGGCTGTGGTAATCTCTTTCTTATACTGAATAATTGTCTGCCTCCATAGTAGTCTATCTTGCTCTAAATAGTTTTTCCTCCAATGCCTCTCCGCCTTTTTACAGATGTTTTTCAGCTCTTTCAATGTTTCCGTGTACCAGGGCGCGGAAGGATTGCCTCTTTTTCTGATTGCTTTCAGCGGTACGATGTGATCAAGTTTTCTGGTTACCTCATTGCATAGTAGGCGATAGTTCGTGGTAATATCGTTCTCTGGGTTGAACAAATTCCCCACTTGAAGGAGGTCAGACTTCTCTTCCTCTTTTCTTTTTAGTAGACCCTTCCAGTCGCGGCTAATAAAGGTCCTGGTCTGCGTGTTTGCCAGTCCTGTATTAACCAAAGTAAGGATATTGAATATTAGGAGATGATGGTCTGACCATCCTACTGGTTGTATTGTTCCCATGGTTATAAGATCTTCTGCGGCGAATATTAGATCCAGAATGTTTCCTTCCCTATGTGTGGGGGTAGTTATCCATTGTTTTAATCCTAAATTGGTACAGGATTGTGTGATATTATGAAAGGCCGTGTCTAGTTGGCCGTTGGTCCACAAGTTAAAATCTCCCAGTATCAATAGTCTGCTATGTGAGATTGACAGGTTGCTAATGACAACGATCAGTTCCTGCTGTTGCATGGCGTTGATATGCCCTGGTGGCCTGTAACAAATTAGGCCCGTAAGGCAGTGGTCCGAGTCATGCCTGATCGATATCCCGAGAACTTCAGCACATGAGATCGTATCAATGTCCAACGTTACAATGTTCAGATCTTCCCTAAAAATGATACCTGTTCCTCCCCCTCATCCCACGGTCCTGGGTTTGTGGACAATCTTATACCCTACTGGGCATGCCGGCCCCAGCTCTTACTCTAGTCCGGCCACCGTCCATGTTTCGGTTAGAAACAGAACATCCAGATTACTGGATTCGATCAGTAGCTGTATCTCGGTGGCATGTTTTGGGAGGGATCTAACATTTAGTAACTCACTTATTAACTCTCCCTTAGGTGTACGTCTTTGTTCTGCATGTGATATCTTGTTTAGCGGGATATGTCTATTGCCTGAGGTCTGATCAAATTTGGGTAGTAATTCGAGTGGGAGGGGGTTGATATGTGGTAGGCAAATTAAGCAGTTAGGGCAGGAAATCATGCCCTTGGATGTTGTATTAAGGGCTAATCGTGGGCAGGTTGCTTTGCCGGCCAGTGGATCCAGCATTCTCAGGGCTTCCCTACTATATCTATGGGTCTTAATATCCGGCGTAAGTCGGGCAGGGGGGGTGGCCCTGGGCCCGGTCTCGGCGCGGACGAGCGCAGACGAGCTTGCCTTAAGCGCGCCTTCGGCGCGCAAACGTCGTGCCCGCTGCGCTCGTCCGCTGCGTTTCCGGTAAATGCACATCCTTTATGGGAGTGGGGTAGATGTAAAGAGGGGGCTTGGCCAGCACAAGTGGGCGTGTCCCGCGATTCCGGCAAATGGCGTCCGGACCGAAAATACACCCGCTTGCGGCAGCGCTCAATCCGCTGTGCGGGGATGTTTGTGCCCGAGAGATCTAAGTGCCCAGGGTAGCGGTAAGTCTTGGGTTTTTAAAAGACACAGTATTACGAAGTAAAAACACAGTATTACAGAGTAAAAAATACCAATTATCACTACTCCCGGCTGTGCCTCAGGAGGTTCCAACTATATATCACGATAACCCGCTCTGTCTGGCATTTACTGGCCTTGATAGTCAGACCCGTCTGCTGCAGGGTCTGGAGCACCTCCTGGAGGTGGTTCAGGTGTTCATCCCAGATGGAACTGAAGACAGCTATGTCATTTAAGGAAGTACAGACTGCCTCCATCCCAGCCAGGACACTGTTCAGCAACCTCAGATAGGTGGCAGGGGCATTCTTTAGACCAAAGGGCATCACCTAAAACTGGAAGTGGCCCTCTGAGGTAAAGAATTCTGACCTCTCCATGGTTCCCTCTGTAAGGGCAATCAGTCAATACCTTGATGTAAGATCGAAGGTCCTGAGGACCTTAGTAGCACCCAGCCTATTGATGAGCTCATCAGCTTGGGGGATGGGGTGAGTGTCATTCTTAGTGGCTGGGAACCCATGGACTGGACCAGGGACTGCAGGAGGTCTCAATTGCCCCCTAATACCCGCATCTTGGAAAACAGGCATGGGGTTTTTAGTACTTCAGAGAATTGAAGGGCGCTCTACCTAGTGTGGACGCTAGTGTATGCTAGTTCTCAGGTTCAATGTGGTGCAAGCAGGCGAACGGAAAAAAAAACCCTAACCGCTCAACTAAGTTAGTAGACTAACTTACAAAACAAATGATAACAGCAATACCTTTGCACACAATAAATACAGTAATTTAGACAGTATTTTCAGTAGTCAAAACTGTTTGTGGAAAGAGCCAGTAAGTAAGATAATCGGATTCAATTTAGGTGTAACAGAAACCAGCCGATACGTGTTTCGTTGCGTGGGAACAAAATCACTGCGACTCCTCGGGCTGGGAAAGAAACACAAGAATATAGACATGGAACAAAAGGTCCATCAACAGTGTTTGTCACGTGCCTACCTTGTTCCTTGTAGCCAATTGTACATGGTCAGCCGGTCGGGGGGTGCACATGTTTGCCAGACAAATGAAGCACACGTCTTGCACTGATTTGTGCATGTCACACCTTGTTCACCGGGCCTGAATGTGGTGGGCCGATATTTTCTATCTTCTATCCTCAATTCTGAGTTCCTTTCTAATGTAACTGCATATACAAGTGACAAACACTGTTGATGGACCTTTTTAATGTAACTGCTTAGACATGTGCCATACACTAGCACTATGTGATCCTTTTCTGTGTAACTCTGCTCACTTAAATCATCTTTCTTTTCCTTCCACCGCCACTTTTATTCACACGGTTGGAAGTTTATTTCCACTATGGGATCTGGTATTTAGGTGCTTGACATCCTTTCTCACGGGACATACCCACAAATAGAGGTTTGTGCTTGTATGTGTAATATCTGTAAAATATGCGCAACAGTGAACCAAGTGTTCCATGTCTATATTCTTGTGTTTCTTTCCCAGCCCTGAGGAGTCGCAGTGATTTTGTTCCCACGCGATGAAACACGTGTCGGCTGGTTGTGGAACCAATAAACCTACAACGATTTCTGTTACACCTAAATTGAATCCGATTGTCTTACTTACTGGCTCTTTCCACAAACTGTTTTAACTACTGAAAATACTGTCTAAATTACTGTATGTGTTGTGTGCAAAGGCATTGCTGTTGTCACCCGCATCTTGGAGACCTCCTCCTTAATGCTAGCTCTCACCTTATGCGATAACCTGTACATTTTCAGCATCTTGGAGACCTCCTCCTTAATACTAGCTCTCACTTTATCCGATAACCTGTACATTTTGTTCTTAGCAGGCATACTGTCACCAGTATCTATGTTGAGGGTTCACATATGTGTTAGACCAGGGATGAGGGAGAACAGTGAGGCAAACTGTCTCTGTATCTGACAGCAGTCTGCCTGCTGCTCTGGGATCAGAGTATAGCAGAGATTAACGTCCTGTACTGACCCAACGTGCTACTTAGAAGACAGAAGTTCAGAGAGAGGTTCACTCTCCTCTTCCACTCCATCATCCATTATCAGGAGCATGTTGACCTCGGACCTCTCTTAGTGCGGTTTGAGGCACATTATGTAGAGCCCCTATAAGGTGTTTCAACGGGATCTTGAGATCCACCAGATAGGTAATCTTCCTCTTCCGCTTGGTCACCCCAATGGGCCTGTCTAAAAATCCTGGCGAGCTCTGGGCTCCACAGGCTCCATTACCCACACATTCTGGCCAGGCTGAGACTCCACCAGAGTGGCCTTCTGGTCGTACCAGAGTTTCCTCACTTCTTGATTGTTCTCAAGATTTTCTTTAGCCTTCTTCCTAAAGTGTTGCATCTGGTTACCGAGAGCCAGCATGTAACTGACTACATCCTGAGAGGGATTCCTGAGAGCTTTCTCTCACCCCTCAGGAAGAGGTGTGGCGCCGCGGCCAGGGCGACTGACGCTGGAATCTGGGGACCACGGTTCGATCCCCGGCTCCGGCGGCAGGTTAGCCCAGCACCAGTGACTCTGGGCAATAGCTCGCTTAATCTTCCCGACGGCCCCCCAGCGCCTAGAGACCCTTACGGGTGATTGTGCGCTTTACAAATGTGGACTTTACTTTACTTTACTTTTACCCCTGTCTCATAAGGTTGAGGGGTCCCCTAAAATGGTCTCCATAGAGGACCTCAAATGGGCTAAACCCAACCCTCTTTTGTGGCACATCCCTGTAGGCAAACAGTAGGTTTGGCAAGAGGACGTCCCACGTCGACCTCTTGGGCTCAGACAGGCCCATTACCCTGCCTTTCAGGGTCTTGTTGAAGTTCTCAACAAGCCTGTTCGTTTGGGGGTGAAAGGGTGTGGAGAACTTGTAGGTTACCCCACACTCCTCCCACATGGACTTCATGTACGCTGACATGAAGTTAGTGCCTAGGTCAGATACCACTACCTTGGAGAACCAAAAATCCTTATCAAGGCCCTAACCACAGCAAGTTCAATCACCAACCTCAGAGACATGGCCTCTGTGTACCGTGTGGTGTGGTCCATCAAGACCAGGATGAACCTGTAGCCTAAGACTGTCTTGGGGTCCAATCAATCAATCGATCAATCAATCTGCCTGAGGACAGGGGTTCAGTCAAAGAGCCAGGTCTTGAGGTCCTTCCGGAATTGGGTAATTAAAGGGGATTGTCTGAGGTAGAGAGGCAGGGTGTTCCAGGTCTTGGCGGTGAGGTAGGAGAAGGATCTTCCTCTGGTTCGTGTCTTGTGGATCCAAGGGATGGTCAGCTAGGCAGAGCGGAGGCATCTGTTGGGTACATGGAATAGGAGGCGGTGGGTGAATCAGGTATGCTGGTCCTGCATCATGAAGGACTTTGTAGGTGTGTGTGAGGAGCCTGAAAGTGATCCTTTTGTTGGCTGGGAGCCAGTGGAGTTCTCATAGGTGTTCAGTGATATGTCTGTGGCAGGGATGTCGAAAACATGTCTGGCTGTGGTATTTTGAATGTTCTGAAGTTTCTTGAGGAGTTTCTGTGTGATGCCGGCGTAGAGTGCATTGCTGTCGTCGAGTATGCTGCTGATGAGTGCGTGGCTGAGCATTTTTCCGGATTCAGTAGGGATCCATCTGAATGTCTTTCAAAGCAGGCTGACCGCGTGGAAGCATGATGAGGAAACGGCATTGATCTGACAGTTCATTGTGAGCGAGGAGTCCAGTATGATGCAGAGTTTTCGTGCTTACTCCATGGGGGTGGTCGGGTGTTCCCAGTGCGGAGGACCACCAGGAGTCATTCCAAGCTGAGGGGGAGGGTCCCAGGATGAGGACTTCTGTCTTGTACAAGTTGAGTTTGCGGCAACTGTGTTTCAAACAGGTGGCGACGGCCTTCATCCCACTGTGGAAATTGTTTCTTGCAGTTGGTGAGGGAGAGAATTAGTAGGGTGTCGTCGGCATAGGAGAATATGTTGATTTAAATGTGAGTTTATAAAGTGCAAACAATTACCAGGAGGTGCCTCAACGCTAAAGGAGGGAGTCCATAGTTCTTGAAGATGGCTGCGAGAGGGGCCATAAAGACGTTGAAGAGGGTGAGACTCAAGGAGAAGCCCTGGGGTACTCCACAGCTGATCTCCATGGGTTAAGAGAGGGATGGAGGTAGTCTGACTCGCTGTGTTCGACCGGTGAAGGAGTGGATCCAGTCCATGGCCTTGTCGCGGATGCCAACATCGTGGTGTCTCATGATTATGGTGCAGTGGGAGACAGTGGCGAAGGAGACAGAGAGGTCCAGAAGGATGAGGGCTGTGGTTTTGCCCCGTTCAAGGAGGGAGCGGATGTCAGTGGCAGTGAGAAGTGCGGTCTTGGTGCAGTGTTTGCTACTGAAGCCAGTTTAGGAGATGTTCAAGATGTGGTTTGCTTCAATGAACTTGGAGAGTTGGGCATGATGGCCTTCGCGATGACCTTGGTGAGGAAAGGCAGCAGGGAGGTGGGTCTGAAGTTCTTGAGGTGTGTCTGGTATGCAGATGTTTTTTTTAGCAGAGGGTTTATCTCAGCATGTTTCCAGTTGTGGTGGAAGGTGGCGGTCTCAATAGAGCAGTTAATGGTGCGGTGAAGCACCGGAATCAATGCTTTTCATGTTCTTGAGAGTGCCCTCTGTGGTGTGCCAGGCGTTTATTCTGTCTTGAAGAGCCTTTTTTGTAGTTTTGAGGAGGCAGTGGTGTGCGGTGATTGCGGCTTTGAGGGTTGTGTGGGTGTCCAGGGTTTTGTTGTTCCTTCATATCTTCACTTGGACTTCTGCAAGGGGCCAAGAATGTCAATGCCCTCTCTTTCAAAGGGTGTGACAAGCAAGGTAAACATGGGAGCATTAAGCTTTTATCCTGCTTTCTGACTTGCCTGGCAGGTGGGACAGGATCTGCAGTACCTGTCCTCATCTGTGGCCAATAGAAGTGGGGGATAAGCCTGGCAAAGGTCTTGTCCTGTCCCACATGTCCTGCCAGCGGTATGTCATGCGTCAATCCCAGTAGGACGATCCTGCAACACTGAGAGACCACCAGCATGAGGGGTCCCCAGGTCCAGGGACCTTAAGCTCACTGTATAGGAGATAATTCTCCCAGCAGATAATGTGATGTCCAGAGGTATCACTTGCTGCCTTGGCCTCAACTTGCTGGTTCAAGTCCTCCAGAGTTGGGTACTCTTTCTGCAACATGCAGAATTCCTCCCTGGTAAGCCCACACTCAACTTGCCATCCAGGAACCTCAGGCTGGTCTCCAGGGCTGGCAACTTCCTACTGGTAGGCTCAGTAGTGGCTTCCTCCCGTCACCCATCAACCTGAACATAGGGATCTTCAGGGGCTGGTTACCCACACCACTTCCCCTTCCTCTTCTTGGCAGCTGCCTGGGCCATTTTTCCATGCTTCAGACTTCCTTGACTCTACTCTTGGGCATCCATGTATCTTGTGGTCATACACATCCATTCAGGCAAGATTAACATTTTCAGGTGTGACCTGAGCTTCACTTCCTGCCAAACAATATGCTCTAGGTTGTTGCCCAACAGACAAATCTACAGGCATGGCAGGGCTAACAGCAACCTTTAGGGAACCTGAGACCACCTCCTCTCCACAAGAAGGGAACCAGAGGGTAGTGACTCTCACAGTTGTCTATGACTATGACCTGGTGGACTGTGTTGGGGAAAACCAGCTCTGATGACACCAGATGACACATCACAGTATTCATACTAACTCCTGTGTCTCTCAGAGTCTCCAGGGTTAGAGTTGGGAAAAGGCTTTTTTTGACAGTCGAAATGGCAGTTTAAAACTGTACACACAGGCTGCAATGGCAGCCCTGAGACATGTTTAAAGGGTTACTTAAGTGGGTGGTACAATGTGTGCTCCAGGTCCACTGCCGCGGGAATCCTGATCGTGTTGCCGCCATCCCCCGGGACACACAGGCCACGCCCACTACCATCTGGCCACGCCCCCCGCCACATAGGTACTTAAAGCGCGCTGACCTGCGAGCGCGACACAGAACTCCTTGACCTCCTGAGGCGAAAAGCCGGGAGAGGTACTCGCTGTTTTTAAAAATTTTGGATTGTGTATTTTTGTGATTTTAAAACAAAACTTACCTCACTCTTCCTTGGGCAGTACCGCGCAGCGGGTCAGAAACGCTGCCGCGGGAATCCTGATCGTGTTGCCGCCATCCCCCGGGACACACAGGCCACGCCCACTACCATCTGGTCACGCCCCCACCACATAGGTACTTAAAGCGCGCTGACCTGTGAGCGCGACACAGAACTCCTTGACCTCCTGAGGCGAAAAGCCGGGAGAGGTACTCGCTGTTTTTAAAAATTTTGGATTGTGTATTTTTGTGCTTTTAAAACAAAACTTACCTCACTCTTCCTTGGGCACTACCGCGCAGCGGGTCAGAAACGCTGCCGCGGGAATCCTGATCATGTTGCCGCCATCCCCCGGGACACACAGGCCACGCCCACTACCATCTGGCCAGCCCCCCGCCACATAGGTACTTAAAGCGCGCTGACCTGCGAGCGCGACACAGAACTCCTTGACCTCCTGAGGCGAAAAGCCGGGAGAGGTACTCGCTGTTTTTAAAAATTTTGGATTGTGTATTTTTGTGATTTTAAAACAAAACTTACCTCACTCTTCCTTGGGCACTACCGCGCAGCGGGTCAGAAACGCTGCCGCGGGAATCCTGATCGTGTTGCCGCCATCCCCCGGGACACACAGGCCACGCCCACTACCATCTGGCCAGCCCCCCGCCACATAGGTACTTAAAGCGCGCTGACCTGCGAGCGCGACACAGAACTCCTTGACCTCCTGAGGCGAAAAGCCGGGAGAGGTACTCGCTGTTTTTAAAAATTTTGGATTGTGTATTTTTGTGATTTTAAAACAAAACTTACCTCACTCTTCCTTGGGCACTACCGCGCAGCGGGTCAGAAACGCTGCCGCGGGAATCCTGATCGTGTTGCCGCCATCCCCCGGGACACACAGGCCACGCCCACTACCATCTGGCCACGCCCCCCCTCTCACACCTACTCCCTATTTAATATGTGCATCTTCAGAACGCGCAGCGGGCGCGCCGTTTGCGCGCCGAAGGCACGCCTAAGGCAAGCCAGTCTGCGCCCGTCCGCGACCAGACCGCGGGCGCGGCCAGATATGCTGCCGGTGAGGATACACATGGGGGAAGGATCATGTGGGCACGGGACGACCTCAGATCTCTCAACAAGGGGGCTACTGCCTGCACCCATAGGATCAACCTTGAGTCCACCACCCTCCCTCGTAGTTGTGATGGCTGCGGGACACTACTCAGAGCGTTGGACAACGCAAGAGTAAAAGACCCCACCAACCCAGAGCCACAGATTAGCATGGACTTCAGAGCAGGCCTGCTAAACTGTAGATCTCTTGCAAAACACGCAGACGAAATCTGGCTGCTACTAGAAGAGCATCAATGGGATGCACTGTTTCTAACAGAAACCTGGCTAAATGAGGATAATACGTCCTCTATCGCACTAGCTGTACCCTCCGGGTATAAAATATGCTTAGCCAACCGGATAGGCGATAAAAGAGGGGGGGGTGTGGCTGTTATTTTTAAAGAACAGCTCACACTCAGCTCCTCAGCCCCCATTCCGAATCCAGGTTTCGAAGGGCTCCACTTTTGCTTTCAGGTGGGCCATCAACTATCCCTAGCGGGATTAGTGATCTACCGCCCTCCAGGCAGGGAAGATCATAATCTGACTTCGCTACTGGACACTGTCATCCAGAGCTCCCTCCTTCATCCCCAATTTCTTGTGGTTGGAGACTTTAATATTCACATGGACAGAGAGGACTGTGCCCCCGCTGATATATTAAGGTCAACACTACACACAGCCAATTTTAGCCTCTTAAACGCAGGCCCCACGCACAGAGCAGGCCACACACTTGACCTAATCTTTTCTAACATCGTTAAGGCCGGCGCTGACCCTCCGCTACCATTGACTTGGTCAGACCACTCCCTGATTCCATTCCAACTAAAGCTAGCTAACCCCTGCTTCCATGGGTCCAGCTCTTGCCCAGAATACGCCCACTCTCACCTGTAATGCCGACTTGGATGCTCGGATTCTTAACGACTGGATAGGGAACATGGTGTCCTCAATTGCACCAGCTGCACTAGCCATATCTAAGCGCAGTTCGCCCTCGGCGCCCTGATTCTCACAGGACCTTAGAGCACTGAAGTCCGACTGCAAAAGGCTAGAGAGGCTCTGGAGGCTAAACTACGATCCTCCAAATAAAACCAGATATAAGGAAGCCTCAAAAAAACTGCACAAAGCGATCAGAAAAGCAAAAAAACGGTTCTACGCGGACTCGATTCTGAAAGCTGAACACTCAAGTAAAGAAACATTTAAAATAGTACAGTCCTTCCTCAAACCCCGCTGCATTGAGAGGGAGATTCACCCGTCAACCTTGATGTGTAACAGGATCTCAGACTTTTTTGACGCAAAAATCAAACTAGTCTACGAGTCCTTTGGGCCAGACAAGAAAACTCAAAAAACTGATCTAATTGATACAGTATCAGACTATCCGGTCCTGGCACAATTTCAACCCATAACCCTGGACACGGTCTTGCAAGAACTTAACCGTTGCAAATCAGGCTCTCTGGACGACCCTTGCCAGCCAAAAATATGGAGCACCATAGCTGTCTTTGTAGCCCCCACAATCCAGCAAATATGGAACGCGTCCATCTCCTCCGGGATCTTCCCGAATCTCTGGAAACATGCCACTCTTCTCCCACTAAAAAAAAACCTAACGGGGACCCCCTGGACCTGAGTAATCTGCGTCCAATTTCTCTACTGTCAGCACCAGGCAAAATGCTTGAGAAAATAATCCAGCGCCAACTCAACAACTTTATTGAAGAAAATAAATTACTGCATGAGACACAATCGGGCTTTAGACCCGGTTTTAGTACAGAGACAGCGCTAATCGAGGTGGCAGAGTCGGTGAGGTGGTCGATGGATTCGGGAGACTCAGCAATGCTGGTGCTCCTGGATCTATCGGCCGCTTTCGACACGGTCGACCACGTTAGATTGCTGTCACGCCTGGCTGAGATAGGGATCCAGGGTCAGGCTCTGGGCTGGCTTTAATCATATCTAACCCAGAGAACACAGAAGGTGGCGTTGGGGACATCCCCCTCAACACCGAAGCCCCTTAGCTGTGGTGTCCCTCATGGGTCGGCGCTCAGTCCTCTGCTATTTAATCTATATCTTGCACCTCTGTTTACACTGATTGCCAACTGGGGAGTCAAAGCAATCTCATACGCTGATGACACCCAGTTGGTATTCCCGTACTCAGAGGTGTCGGAAGCGGCCTTTTTGAGCTTCAAAGGTTGCCTTCAAGATATAGCATATTGGATGAATACGAACAAACTGAAACTTAACGCCAATAAGACAGAAGTGATCTTCTTTGGCAGAGGCCCTCCCCCCTCCCGATCTTTGGTGGCCAACGAAGATGGGAGAAGCTCCCTCTCCCAGCCTGGCGGCAAAAAACTTGGGAATTCGTTGGGATGACAAACTATCCTTTACATCCCACATCCAGCAAACAGCTGGCAACTGCCTATGCAAGCTGAGGAATCTACGTAAGATTCTGAGACTCTTACCGATAAATTGCCGAAAAACTGTAATCCACGCCACAGTAACATCTAGATTGGATTACGCCAACGGCTTGTACCTTGGCTTACCCAAATACCTGGTACAGCGACTACAACTGGTCCAAAATGCGGCTGCGAGACTGTTCATGCGAATTCCTTTTAAGCAATCGGTCTCTCCGCATCTCCAACTACTTCACTGGCTACCGGTAGCTAGCCGAATTAAGTTCAAGGCTCTCACACTGGCATACAGATCGCTGTATGGCACATGCCCAAACTATCTGAAAGCCCAACTACCGAAATACACTCAAGCCCGGTCCCTCCGATCCAACAGTCGCGCTCTGATTGCCGTTCCTCGTGCAAAAAGAGCTTGGCTAGGAGGACGGACATTCTCAGCTAACGTGGCAAAGCTTTGGAACTCCCTGCCCCTAGCCCTCCAGCAGGCCCCCTCCAAGCCGTGCTTTAAACGTATGCTTAAAACATGGCTCTTCTCCCAACCACGCTAGTCACCTTCCTGCCTGGTCCTCATGGTCAAACTGTGTTCTGTAGCGCCGGGACACCTCCTTGCTGAGGTAGCTGTTCGCGCTCTAGAAAATTCTATATTATTATTATTATTATTACTGATAGCATTTACTTTACAGGTCCTGGGTACACGTAGCACCACTTTAGTAGTGACTTATAAGTAAATTAAATGTGCAGAGAGGATGTATGCCAAAATTACAATATTTTAAGGAGTAAGCATATGCACTTTAGCACTGGTCATCAGTGGTAAAGTGCACAGAGTCCTAAGGCCAACAAAAACGAGAGCAGCACAAATGGAGTAGTAAGGTAAAAAGTTTGAGGGAAAGGTGACATGTCTAAGAACATTGAATCAGATCAAGGAAGTCATAAAAAAAAACTAGATAATGCAGTTCTTGCACACGACTTTAGGATTGACCAAGGATTGTGCTGCAGTTGCAGTCCAAAAGCACCAGGTATCGTAGAAATGGCAAATAATAGGACCAAAGTTAAATTGACCAAAGCCTGTGCCCAAACATATCACAAGTAGTCTGATGCACTTCCTTTGATACTGGTGAGCATTCAGAGCTTTCCGTGCAAGAGAACAGGATTGTCTCCTCATGCTGCGCTGATTGGGAGCCCATGACAATTCATTTTGTCTGGCTGCTGCTCATGTAAATATCACAGATGACCTGGTTCTCGGGTACTGCAAGGGATTAGCTGGTGTGGTACATTCTATTTCTCAGCAGGTCGACGTTGCAACTCCATCCGTGTGTGAAGCCCCATGCCATGATTTGAGCCCTTGTGATTTGAGTCACAGGAAGAAATACGTTCACATGTCATGCCTGGAGGAACTCTGGAGAGCCCTGCGCCAGGTTATCCTGATGACTAACACTGCTTTGAAGTTTGCCGGATTGCCAAACTGAAGAGAGTGAGATGATCAGAGAAGAATCAGAGTCAACATCCGCTAACTACCTGAGTTTGCTCAAGTTTGTGGTTTCTGAGGCATCCAAAGAGGAGGAGGAGGAGGAGGAGGGTCAGTCCAAGACTTCTCAGCATTCCATAGCACTGCATCAATGACTGCCACAGTAATATGGCGATACAGATTATTCAATTGCTGCTGATATTCAAGATTCCAGACTGAGATTAAGCATTTGCAGAGAGAGCAAGCAAACGTAGAAAGTTTAAACTAATCTGCCTGGGACAAGTACCTCCAGATCAGATAGTGGGATGGACATAGAAAGTTCTGCATCAGAAAATTAATTAGCCTTTACTTAGCTGGAAATTATAAGTACCTCAAGAGAACAAATGCAACCAGAGGAAGACTAGCCAAAGACTATGACTATACGATAGTTACTGTTGAGAAGAATTGAGAGACCCGAGACAATTCGGGAAGAAAGCGAGTTAGAGAAACAAGAAAATCTGGATCTTCAGAACGACAGTGATGAGGACCTAAAATTGATTACCACTAAAAGACCTAAATGGAACGGAAAAGTAAACCGCAAGTAATGAGGTCCTGATTGTACGTACTTCGCGAAAATTGACATTGACTCCAATTATCAATCAATTATTGTTTTACTGACATTGATGAGCCTCCATCAGTCAAAACAACAGACAAGAAGACTCCACTTACATAGACACTGTTCACCAAAGCTCAAAAGAATGAAAGAGATTTGGGGTAACGGTCAGTGACTATTGAGTAGATTAGAAGGATTTATCTTTTTATCAAAATCTAATCTCTTCACTTGATCTGATTTAATTTAACATGGCGCAGCAACTCTTCTAAATTGTCACAGTAGTTTTGATAGTTGCCATTGCTGTTTCTATAGTTGAGCGGATGTTAGATGTCTATATGCTGTAGGGAAATGTTTCACACCCGCAATTCAATCAAACAAGTTTCCCTGTAATAAATAAAACAAATGCAGGTGAGTAGACTTTCACATGCTCCTTCTTCTGAGAGTGTTTTTAGCTATAATGTACATTTCCAGATGCTTGCCGAATATATTAAATAAAATAATGCAGATTGAAAACTGTTTTATCTGCTCCCATCTTCCAGCTTCTGCAACTGAAGGGTCGGTCTTTTCTGATCTGTTCGTCATGTACTTTCTCTTGCAGCATCTTCCTAAATCTGTTTTTCGAGCAACATTTGATTAAACAGTTTTATGTGAAGTATGATCCACGTCAGAAAATATACTATCTGCAATGGGATCAAACTTGTATCTGTGGGCAACCAAGCACGCCAAGAGATTGTATCAGCGTGAGTATACGACCTAATTCTTTACACCCTTAACTAACAAAAATGTCACTAACCAAAGCATGCATGATCTTACCTGTGAGATTAGCAAAGATGAGAGAACCTCTGTAAATAAATTAAATGAAAGAATAAGAAAAGATGAAGATAAGGAAAGTGAATGGGTGAAACAGAAGGGAACCAGTGGGCATGATATGGGAAACATAGAAAACTCACCCCAAATGTTGAGTGTTGACTATGCAAAGAAGGGAACCTAATGCATGGTAAGAACAAAAGAAGGGAATGAGACCACAGAAGACCTAGCATTAATAGAATGTGAACATATCCATTCAGTCAAGGATAGGGTGTTTGCTGAAATCAAAGTAAGTAAGTTTTTAAAGGCATATACTACGTGTGTGGTAAGTCAGCTTACTTTCAGCTGCAGCACAATTGGGTAGGTTGTTGCTATGCAGCCGTAGTTGTCCCTAAAATCTATCATGCAGACCACATGGACCATAACCTCAACCATAACCTCGATCAATATATAAGATGGATCAAAAGTAATCTCAAGCAAACAATAAGGAATATCTTCAGAGCACTAATACCCTCAGTGGTGCTTGAACGATCTTAAAATTAGAAAGTTGTCAACCCTGGTAGACAGACTTAGTACTAACACGGCAGGCACCTTAACTTTCACTGGTGCTTGGGAAGAAATGAGGGGCATATTAGCAACAAATAGCGATAATTATCGCTAAAGGCGCTTAGCGCGTTTTTATTTATTGCTGCCTATCGCTGGATATTATCGCAGAGATAATGTGCTATTGGCAACGTTTATCTCTAAAGCGATAAAATATCCGGCGATAGCGGCTCAATGCGTGAATATCTCTGGAAATCCAGCGATATTCAGGCATTAACGCTAATAGGGACTTAACCTGAATATCCACCTCCCATTGGATATACAGGTTAAGTCCTGGTCTGAGCAGTAGTTAGGTTCTGGTAAGATTCACACTTAGCGCAATTTTTTTTTATCGCTTCGCCTGCCTTGCTAATAGGCGATAGCTGTGTTAGCGACTGCTTTCAGTCGCTAACAGGTTGGGTACGCCCACTTTGCATGTCATTAGTGATAAATATCACTGACATGCAAAGCGGGCCCCAAACCTGTAGCTATCGCCTACAAGCTGTTGCTAACTGCTGTTAACGACATCTTGCTAATAGGGCGATAAAAATATCGCCGCTTTAGCGGGAAAAAGTCCCTCTAAAGCAGCGATATCGCCCTTGCTAATATGCCCCTAGGTTCTGTATTCGGGAATTTTGGACGGAGATTTGCCAATATTGGTTAATTACTAAGAAGTTTAAGTGGAGGAATACTAAAATTGCTTTTGACTCCTCTCTTAGTCATTCTAATTGCATGTGTGCTTTTATTTCTAAACATTGACAAGAGAATTTTGTATCACAATGTGGGTTGAACTGTGGAAAAAATAAGTTGCCATCAACAAGCAGCAGAAGAATAAGAGAGAATGTAAAACAAGAGGAGATACCGAGTGGATTTCATGACCAAATAAAAGCAAAATGGAAGAATCAAAGCAGAAGAATCACACATTGATGTTCGACTGCCTTGTGATAACTAACTGTGATAATTTAGAAATCATCAGAGGGGTGTTGTGAGATCTATCTTTCAAATTGTGGAATAAAATGTCAGAAATTGAGCATACATTAATTTAGGGCAGCTTAGTTCTATCATCAATCTTGAATGCGACATCTTAATATACCACATGATCATTAACACCTTCGCTGCGGCGGCTAATCCGCCGCAGCGCTAACGGCCGTGGGGGGGCGCGCGGCTCACCTGCGCAGGTGACAGAACCGTTCCGTCACGGCTCGCGGGTGAGCTGTGCTTGTGACGGAACGGTTCCGTCACGGCCCCGCCCGCTTAATGAAACGCGCTGCACAGGTGCGAAATCAGCGCCGCGCAGGCGCGGCGGCCGGGCCGTGACGGAGAACCGTTCCGTCATGAGCACAGCCCACCGGAGGGGCGTGACGGAACGGTTCCGTCAATAGCGTCGAAGTGGTTAAAGGATTTTAGGCTTGTTATGAAGAGACTAATAATTTCCCAGCTGAAATGAATGAAATGTACTTTCCCAAGGCCAACCCAACTGTCTCAGATTGAATAACATATTATGTAACAAGCAATATCGAATGTGCAGACTATGGAAACTCTTTATTCTAATGTAGCAGAATGGTGAGTGTATTCTGTAGTAAATGTTTACTTTTTGCTAATTTTTTATTAGTACGTGACCGCAAACAATGTACTCATGTAGTGAATGTATTAAATCCTTTGTTTAAAGTCCTATAAAGAATGTGATTCTTCCATGATAGGAGCACATATTTCTCCTTTTCTTAGAAGGCTAATCTATGCTGGATTTCAACTAAACCTTTACTGAGTACTTCTTTGTATTCCTTATGAGTTGGTGCTTATTGTACCAATTGATTGATGACAAAGCTTATACATTTCCCTAACTGATATTCTTTGAGTAAACCTTTAAACTTTAGTCCTTGTCTGTCCTTTCTAATCAGAAATGCTTATAGCCTAATACTAAATGGGTAAGATTTAGTTAACGAGAGACGGATCCACAGGGGAACACTAAAACCTGATAGGGGTTATACCACTCCTGGTCCAAGCCATTGGCGTGCACAAGAGGGTAAATGAGATATAGGTTTGTGTGCTCACAATTTCACAGAACCTTTGACCCCTGATCATAACACATGATTGACTTTTTATTCCTGACTTAGCTGCTCAACAATCTCTTAATTGTGGCTCTTCAACTACAGGAAGTGCATATAGAGTGAACTACACAAAGTGTGTAAGGCTCCTAAGAGCCCTGTTTAGTTTTTGTTCCTGTCAAAGCCTTTGCTGGACCCCGCTCTTAAACCTTGTACAGGCTCCGGACAGGACTGCTACATACGCTGTCGCTCACAGAAACTTACCTGACACAAATTACACATTCTAGGTTTGGCCTCAGACATGACTGTAAAGATGCAGGAGGCAAACTAGATAACACATTGAAGTTTATTCACCTTCCAACTACTGCAACCATCACCAAAACCCCATTATAAATACTTACCTCACATGCATTGAAGAATGGAATGTGTTTAAGCCTTCATAACAGCAGACAGATATGAGCAAACGCAAAAAAGAACATATATACTTATATCACAGAACGTCTCCCTTTTTACGGGAAAAGCAGAATGCGACACAGAAAATATGACAAGCAAAGAAACATGATCAAATTCAGGATGTGAATCTATTTCAAAGAGAATATTATGAGACAAACTCAAGCAACGAAGCAGTGCTTAAGAACAACGGGGCATATTAGCAAGAACCTTGTTAAAATGATCGCCGTTTTAGCAGCAGGAAACTGCCACTAAAACGGCGATAATGGGCTTGCTAATATGCGTTAGAGAATTCCAAAAGAAGCCCAGGTTAGATGTGCAGGACATCTTACCTGGGCTTCTATTGGAATTTTATAACGCATATTAGCATGCCCATTATCGCCGTTTTAGCGGCAGTTTCCTGCCGCTAAAACGGCAATAATTTTAATGAGGTGCTTGCTAATATGCCCCAAAATTCCTTTATTGGGCATGTGTACCTGCCTTCCTACTCACGTAACTCTTGCTCCATTACTCCAACGGCCCCTCGCGGCGGGATGCCTGACTTTCACCTTGCGGATACCCTGCCGGGGTCATCTCACAGGGGAATACCAGGACGGGTTCCCTAAGCAAGCGCTTAGAAACCGCTTGGTGATTTGCGCTATATAAATTCCTGTACATTTACATTTACTATTAGAATCGCGACTACCAAAATCGGCAATCAAAACATCCAAAAAAACACCCTTTGTCTCATAATTTTTAGCATACTCTTTTCCATTAATGAGGAGGGAAGATGTGACTCCAATCCATGATCAACAACAACACGCTACTCATCATTATGTCCCACGCAGAGATTTTCCGTTAAATCACAACACTTGAGTGCACCAGGCTAAAACTCGGAATATTAGATAACTTTATACACCCTATTGATGTTCCACCATCTGCCATCATCCAAACATACAGAGGGGCACGTTTATCAAAAAATCACGAAGTGCAGCAAGTCACCTTGCTGAGCTGCGCTGAGTGAAAGGAAAGGGCAGGAATGTGCTGTATTTAACATTATAGGGTGTTTTCCTGTTTTTTTCCTGCACTGGCACACCTTGTGCTACCTAGCGCCAATACAGGCAACCTTGCACCTAGATGCAGGGGTGCTCGCATTGTAAGCAGGATTATTTTTGTGCAGGAAGGAAGACCTCTATTGATTTTCCCCTTTCTATTTGTGCAGCAATTACGCCTCACCTGGGGAGGCGTAGCATTTTGATGCATACCCAGGTTTACCAGTGTTGGCAACTCTGGAAATGCACCAATATCCATGGGTGAATGAGTGGGAACAGCCACCCTCCACACATAGAACGCCTCCCTGGTGCAGAATAATGCAAAGCAGCAATTTACACTGAGTTGCATTACTCTAGATTTATCCGACCACGCATGGTGGCCTTGCGTGGCTTGATAAATCTTACTTAGTAGTTGCGTAACCCTTGCACCCCATTGCGGGATACAAGGTCAACGCAACTGCTTGATAAATAAGCCCCAGAGTTTGTTCCATCGTTGGCATCCTTCCGTGGCTCTGGTATAACTGCAGCTTGTAGAATACCTGGTTTGTTTGTTACCATGGTATATTTTATACTTCATATAGCTCCCAGATATCCTATTTCAATATTATTGTCAATATTCCTTGCACTAGCGATCTCGCCAACTTACTTACACTGCTCATCATGAAAAAAGGACACTCTTCAGCAACAGTGCATGGGGAGTTCCAGTGAGCCCAAGTAATTGACTGATAAGCCCGACACACAACAGCCTACTGAATGCACTCCTTCATATTCCTGTTTACTCTTTCTGCCAAGCCACTGGCCTGTGGGTGATTTAAAACAACTAATCTGAAGCTTCTTATAGGGTTGGGTGAGCATTCCTTGTATAATAGGTCTAAAATGGAGCTCTTCCAGGAGACTTGGATTACGTTGTATAAAATGAAGTTATTAAATAATGGGGACAGAGATTTACTCCTATTTAAATAGAGCTTGAGAAAGACCATTTGGGCTCGGTATGCCATCAGATGTAGAGCTCTTGATAAGTTTTATAATGTGCCCAATATGTTTTGTTTGGTATTCGTCCGTGGGTGGTCTTTGAGAGATGCAACACTGGGCTGATATACCATCCACATGCAGGGACTGAATGCTGCAATTGTCAGTCTGTTAAGTATACTGAGTAACCTGAGATATGAATATTTAAGTGAGTTGCTACATTTCCAAAATGTCTTAGAATTATTGTTTTGGTACCAGAGTAAGGTGAATAGAAGTGAACTGTTCTTCCTCTAGTTATTCTTTTTTTTTTTTATCAATTTTTATTTTGCAGTTAAACACAGCGAAAACAATCATGGCAGCACTAGGGGGCATATCATCAAGCCCCGGAGATAAAATTATTGCTGCTTTTTACCGTTCGTTTTCAGACAAAAAGTGGCGATCATTTTATTGCCTAATCAGCAAGGTCACGCTATCGCGTGAATCCTTTCATTATTGCCCTTTCCCCCAATGCCCATCTTTGCATCTCTAATGAGATGGAAAGTGGCGTTCCTGCCCTGACATAACTGGAGAAATGTCGCTAAGCGACATTTCTCCAATTATCAATGGGCACTCTAACCTGCAGAGAGACAAGCAAAGTAGATATAATCCTCTGTTATCGATACTTTTTTTACGCCTGCTTCAATCAATCAATCAATCAGGTCATTTGTAGAGCGCACTACTCACCCGTAGGGTCTCAAGGCGCTGGGTTGGGGGGGGGGGTGCCGTTACTGCTCGAACAGCCAGGTCTTGAGCTTCCCCCTGAAGGAGAGGTGGTCTTGGGTCAGGCTGTGGAAAAGTAAATTTTGCCATGTTCTGTGTCCCTACGCCTCATCCATCATGTGTTATGTGTGCATGATCAATATGCATATGTTATTCCCCATTTCTGATTAAAGACGCAATTACAGTTGTGTCCACCTCTAGTATGTTAGTTTCCAGTCCTCGTGAATACTACGAATATCAGGCCTATGTAAGTAATGTTGCCACGTTTCTCAGTGTGCACGTTATTCAATTATAAAGTCCCCGTTTTCCAGGCCTCAAAAAGGGCCCGGACCACAGATTCAGCTCCTGTCTCCTGAAAGCCTCGCTGAGGAGCGATACAGCCCCCACCTGTATCCTCGACCCTTCACTTACTTCCTGCCTTGCAGTGCCCGGTGCACCCCGGCTCTGCCTCTGAGTCTGCCAAAAGTATGTTATAGTTCCTGCTATCAGTTCAGTCCTCCCCCTCTGCATTCCTAAGCTACTGAACTGCATCAATAGTTTCCGTCATTGTCTAGCCTCCTCGTCTCCACGTTAGAGAAATACTGTATTTAATGGTCATTTAATATTTTTCACGCACTACATGTAGAATAATGCATGGTCCAGTCTTAGAATCAGGTTAGCCTTTCCCCTCATGACTTCTAGTTTATATCAACATGTTCCCTAAACATTAGATACCAGATAGGGTTTAGGTACATGTCGCTCCGACCCTCCAGACTTTAGTCTCTGCTCCTAGCACAGAGTTCGTAGCCCCCAGCTTCTCCTAGTAACACGTCATTGCTAGTTTCCGCGCACCATTAGGTTAGAGGTCCCGGCTCCTTAGGTAGCCCCCTCCAATGTTTCCGCCCATTCATGACATATTCTGTTACGTTTTGTATCACATGTCTATGTATACGCCCAGTTACACCTCTTATTTCTGTTATCTCTCGCGACTGCTACGCGTCACGCCTTCTACTCCACCTACTGTTACGCCTACTGCAATGTAATGCTATGTGTTTGCGCTATGTATATAAGTCAACGTTTTGTTATTAAATGTTAGCGCGCTCATCCCAGACCCAGCCCCGGCAGCTGCCGGGCCTTATTGTCCTATTCCCATGCAGGTTGTCCTGATCCTGTCCTTATGCTGTAATAAACCTGCAGAAACTCCTACTACCTCGAATTTTGACTCTTATTTATTGAGCTATCTGTTATGCTATAAGTCTAGTCAAAAATAGGGTATTATTTATTTATTTACCACATAATGGCGCCCGAACAGGGACTTGCCCTTTCCCCACGCGTCGGTGAAGCCACGCCGACCCCCTGACCCTCTGCAGTCGTGACGGAACTCTTTCTGCGCAGTGGCAGATATTTCTGCTCAAGTATCCCTCAGGCCCACGGAGGAGACGGAGGAGGCGGTCCAGCATCCGAACGAGACGGTGGAGGAACGCGGTGAGTCCCGACCAGAGCCCAAGCCGAGAGTCCAAGGTCCGAGGTATCCGGAGGCCCACCCGTAACTGAAGTCCGAAGTCCGAAGTTCGTCGTCGTAGTCCAGTCCCGTCCGAGGCCTTCCGTTCTGTGCTGCCCGGTGAGTACCATTGCTGGGGTAGTGTCTAGACAGGGTCAGTCTAAATTGACTCTGGTCCGTGGGTTGGTGGTACCCAAGCCCACAAACAAAGTGTTCACCTAGGTGGATACGGGTCTTGATGTGTTCCTTTATGGGACCGGTATGTTCCGTACTGTTACAGCAGTGCATCCAGTAACTCTAGTCTGTTCCGTTCTCGGGAATTCTGTTCTGTTTCTGTTTTCAGTTTTTTTCAGGTAGTATTCTGTTCGAACTGTTATTTATAATGTTGTTTAATGTATTTCCAATGTCGTGGTATGCCTGAATTGTTTTCCCAATTGTTACTGTTTTTCGTGTATTGTATTGTGTTCCGATTCAAGTTTAGAATGCCGCTCTTTTCCAAGCTACGTCAGTTAAAAACTAGAAAGGGTCTGCTGGAAGCAGCAGTTCCTGTTCCACCTAGGGACAGTCCAGGTCACTTTATGTATCAGAAACATGGCATAAGCGCCATAATGTATCTAGATTTATGGGTAGAGTATACCAAACAGTTAGAAGAAAAGTATAGATGGCCCGTATCGGGTACATGGGATGCCGAATGTATCATGCGAGTAGAAGAAGCATTATGGAAAAAGAAAGCCAGACAGTCACAGAAAGATGCCATCGAGTTATGGCGCAAGGAAGCGCATAGAAGAACGGAAAAGGAAGTCAGAAAGTCAGAGTTAAGTAGAGAATCCCAAGAACGAGCCCAAGAAAGAGAATTAATCGAGATAGGTGAACAAGTCAAAGCCGAACAGTCAGACAGACAGAGGCATGCCCTTATTAAGGGTATGTATCCTCTCCTTGCCGAAGGCTCGCCAAAAGCGACCCCAGAGGCACCCAGTAATTTCCCGCCACCATTAGTTCCGACCAAGCTACGTCACAAACCGACCGCAGCTGATATTTTTATTTCGTCCTATTTGGACGACACAGTTCCAGAATATGCAAATCCAGTTCGCGCTCCACCTGTCCCTGTAAATCAGGCACTTCCCGTTCCTCCAGACACCGGAGTACCTGTTACGGTACCCCCGGGTCAGCCTGCCATACAAGTTCAGCCCACGTTACAATTACCGACCCTGCAAGCACGAAGAATGTCAGTCGACGATTCTAGTATAGGGGCCGCAGGAGGAGGTCCTCCTCAAACCCCGCCGCCACACAAGCGTTTATCAGCACTCGAATTACATGCTCAAGCATCACAGCGTACTCCTAAAAGTAATAAGTCTGTTACAGAAATCAGACAAGCCCTTGCCGAATGTGTCTATGACACAGTCCCAGGCGAGTATAATATGGTTTTATATTCCGTACGCGTAAGGAGGGTGACCGAGTATCTAGTCACCTTACCAAATATGAAAGAAGATCTAGACAGAATATATCGTTTCATCCGTACAGGGGATGATCCAGAAAGTATTGGCGAGATTATGTCTCAAAGGAAAGCCGAGATTCAGCTCATGATATTAAAGTTCCTGATCAATTGTTTAATAAGAGAACAAGATTACCCGTCTAAAGATCCCGCCGAAATGAGAATCCTAACAAGGTGGAGTGATAATATAGCCGAGGGTAAGCACAAGACCATTAGTGCCATGGAAAGTATGTACAAGAAAATTCGTAAAGAAATAATAAGGTTACACGAACAGCGTAAAGCAGCACAAGTAAGCGAGAAAGAAAGTGTCTCTGATCCTGAAGAGGAAGACGAGAATCCCGCCAGAATAGCGTATGTAGGAAAATCCAGATTTCCAGATCGCCATTTACGTCTAGAACCTGTGTCTATTTTTCATCATCCAGCACCAGAACGAGGTTCTCTAGAACAAGTATTTCAAGCTACCGATCACATTCTGAAATCACGAGTCGGTTATAGCGAATTAAGTACCATGCATGAACAAGAACTAGCCCGATCAGCAGTCCGATGGATTACTGATTCTACCACTTTTCCAGACGAAATAGTGGCACAAATGTTTCTGAAACTGCCCCCAGCCGAGCAACGACTGGTGGGTATGTATATGATCCAGCACCTCATTACCCTGTATGAGGGTCAACATTCTGATCCAGGCCCGTTACATGATATCCTGAACGAGTTACTCCAGTACAGATGGAGAGGTCTAGGTACCGATTTAATTAGTGTCATTCTAGAACAGCGTCACAAATATAGAACGTTTCTTGAACCCGCATTTTGTTCATGTCTCACCCCCAGAAAGTAAACCATTTTACATAGACAGACAGAATCCGCTACGAGAAGTCCACCCAGTCCAAGGGGCGGGTGGCGTAATGCAACGAGTGTTTGTATACACTCCGATTTCAAAGATGGAACTCCTTGAAATGAAGAAATTAATTCCCAGTCATGACAAAGATCCAGCGGGGTTCCATAGAGAATTAAAAGACATGCTCCGTATGGGAGAATACACTTACCCAGATATCATTAAAATGTTAAAGGTCCTGCTACCCGCAGGGGTGTATGAAAAGTTAAAGGAAAAAGAATGGGAGGTGGGAGAGAAAAAGATCGATTGGACAGCTCTAGAAGCTGAAGACAAGGCACGAGTACCAGGTACCGGTCTTGGAGATAAATGTAAAGAATTACCAGAATTATTGATTCAAGTTTTACCCAGATTATTGACAACTAGGAAAGAAGACTGGGATGCAATCTCAGCCTGTAAACAGAAGCAAGATGAGGACATTAGTGATTTTTATTCTAGATTTGAGAAATGTTTCAGTATCAACAGTGGTCTCAAGACAAGTAGTGAGTCATACCCTCATCTTTTCGTTACCAAATTAGTCGAGAATTCAAGTCCACAAATTAAAAACCGAGTTTTGAAAGTCGAAAGCACCTGGCAAGCAAATACTCCGTCCCAGATGCTCCAGATGCTCCAGTATCACCAGAATAGAATCAGAGAAGAGCAAGAACACGAAAGAAAATGTATGAAAGACACGAAAATGAAAGTGCTAGTTGCACAATCTATTCCTCAAGACAGTCAGAAGAGGGGTCCGAATCAAGCCAGTCATCTTGCGGCTCCCGTTAAAGGGAACTGCAATTATTGTAAACAGCCAGGTCATTTTATAAACGAGTGTGCAGTTCTGAAACACAACATAGCTACTGGTAAGACTAAAGAAAGACCACGTCCGCCGAGACAAGAACAAGTTTCACAGACTCCTCAGTCACAGAATGCACCACAGACAGTTACAGTACCGCAGCCTATCGCTGCAACACAGCACGTTACATCGCAGATGTACCAGTATGCACAGTCTGAGTATCCAGAGTACCAGTCATATTCATGAAACAGCCTAGAGAGGGAGGTAGGCTTGCCTCTCATCGAGATACCTGTAGACCAAGAAGGTCCCTATGTTCACAGTCAAGTATTAGGGAAAGACAGAAAGTTTTTGATCGATACAGGGGCAAGTAGGACCACAATTAGTCACGCCGAAGTACCAGGGGCTCCGCTCTCAGGCTCAAGAAATGTTTCCCTTGGATTTTCAGGAAAACCCATAGTTAATGAGATATCAAAGCCAGTTACTCTAGAAGTAGGTCCATTGTCCCGTACTACTGACCTGTTACTTACTAAGTCATGTCCAGAAAATCTATTAGGCATTAAGACACTGAAGGAATTAGGTGCAGTTATTTGCTGTTCCCCAGAGGGAATACGTCTGTTCCTACGTGACTTTAAGGGTCACTATGTATTACGAGATTTTGATTCAAGATTGTCTAATGTTCCGCAGCATTTATGGGCGCAAGGTCCAACTGATGTAGGTTACATGCAAATCACACCCTATCGTGTGACTCTTAAACCAGGTGTAGTGTTACCACGAATCAGGCAGTACAGATTGCCACCTGAGGCTGTAGCAGCCTTATCCAAAATTATTGACGAGCTCATGGCTCAAGGAGTAGTTGTAGAAACTGACTCCAATGTATGCAATTCTCCGATCATTCCAGTCATGAAACGTACTGATCCGAATGCACCCCCGGTATATCGATTAGTGATTGATTTACGAGAGCTTAACAAATGTATTATTCCTCAGTACCCAGTTGTCCCAGACATTTCTTCCCTGTTAACAGCCATTGATTCCGAAGCCATGTTTTTCACTGTCATAGACCTCAAGAATGCATTTTTTAGTGTTCCAATTCATCCAGACAGCCAGTTTCTTTTCGGATTTTGTTTAAATGGAAGGAGCTATATGTTTACACGCGCTCCTCAAGGTTTCACAGAAAGCCCTAGTATTTACAGTCAAGCACTCAAGAGACAACTAGACAACATTCACATGCCAGCTGACACTGCCCTGCTCCAGTATGTCGATGATCTATTGATCACAGCCCGTTCTGAACGTGACTGCGAGCGTGCATCACTTACAGTTCTGTATTTTCTGGCCGAGATGGGGCACAAGGTGTCACCTTCGAAGCTTCAATTCTGTGTCCAGCAAGTGGTATACTTAGGACACTTGCTGTCCAAGAGGGGTAGGCAGTTGACACCCGACCGTATCCAGTTAATAGCGAGTCTTCCCCAGCCCAGAACCCAGAAGGAGGTACGTGCCTTTATCGGCCTTACTTCTTATTGTAGACAATGGATTCCCCAGTATGCATTCCTAGCCAAGCCACTGATACAGTTAACGACACAGGAGGCAGCCGTATCGACTGTCCTCCCTTGGACATCTGACCATACACTTAGTTTCAACGAGTTAAAGAAAGCCCTATGTCAAGCTCCAGTTCTAGCTACACCGAACTACAGTAAGCCTTTTACACTTTTCGTTACTGAACGCGAAGGTACAGCATTATCTGTTCTCACACAAGATCAAGCAGGTCAATACAAGCCCTGTGCTTATTTTTTGAGCACATTAGATCCAGTCGCCCAGGCGTTGCCTGCGTGCCTCAAGTCAGTTGCAGCCACAGCACTAGCTATCAGACAAAGTGATTCCATAGTCTTAGGACATTCCTTGACAGTACAAGTTCCACATTCAGTAGAAGTTCTTTTAAACCGAACACAAACTCAGCACTTGACAATTGCACGTTTAACAGGTTATGAATTGACACTGTTCCAGCCACACATAGAAATTAGACGCTGCAACGTTCTGAATCCTGCTACACTGTTACCATCAGTTAGTTCAAATCCAGACACACATGATTGTGTGGAAGTAGTTAACATTACGACAAAGCCGAGACAAGACCTGACAGACATTCCGTTACCAGATCCTGACCTGACACTTTATGTGGATGGTTCATGTATGAGAACTAGTACAGGAGAACTAGTCGCCGCGTATGCAGTGACTACTGACACTGAAGTTATTGAAACACACCGTATTGATACTCTGTCCGCTCAAGCAGCAGAGCTAGTCGCTCTGACACAAGCCTGTATACATGCCAAGAACCTGAAGGTTAATGTTTACACAGATTCACGTTACGCATTCGGAGTTGTACACGACTTCGGAGTGCTCTGGCAGGAGAGAGGTTTTATGACTTCTCATGGAACCAAGATTCAGCATGGTCTCCTTATTCAAGCCCTGTTAGATGCCATACATTTACCGACATCTATTGCTATCATGAAATGCAAAGCACATACGAAAGTCACTGACATTATTTCCCAAGGTAATGATTTAGCAGACCGCACAGCCAAGCTTACAGCACAGACTCCAGAATTTCCAGTTAATCAGACACATATTCCAGATCTGATTACATGCATGACAGTTAAGGACCCTACTCAAGATGTCATAGATATCCAGTCACATGCTACTCCCGATGAAATCAAGAAATGGTCTGTACAAGGAGGGGTCCAGACAGATCAAGGATGGTTAACGAAGGGTAGAGCCACATGGTTTCTCCCCGATTCTATGGTTCAAGTCATTATCAATACCGCACATAGTCCAGCACATTTAGGAGAAAAAGCTATGTTAGACAGTATCCAGAACATTTGGTTCAATAAGCATTTACGAGCTGCAGCCAAGCAGAAAGTCCGTACCTGTATGATATGTTGTCAGTTTAATCCAGGTAAAAGTGTCCCGGTGGAACAAGGTGGTTTCCAGCCCCCTGACCACCCTTTTGAGGTCCTCCAGATGGATTATATTCAGATGGAGCGATGTCGAGGTTTCAAGTATGTCCTTGTAGTTGTATGTGCCTTGTCCAGATGGACAGAAGCATATCCAGTCCCAGATTACACAGCCGCGACCACTGCCAAGCAGTTGGTTCGTGAATTCTTCCCTAGATACGGACTCCCTAGAGTCGTATATTCTGATAACGGTCAGCCATTCTCCTCAGAGTTAATGAAGCACGTTTCCCTTTTGTTAGGGTACCAGTGGAAGTTCCATTGTGTACGCCATCCAGAAGCAGCTGGACTAGTCGAAAGGCATAATCAGACTCTGAAAATCCGCATTGCTAAAGTCTGTAAAGACAAGGGTGTGGACTGGCTAGTAGCTCTGCCAGTCGCTTTATTTTACATGCGCATGGTCGCACATTCCAGATCAGGTCTGTCCCCGTATGAGGTCGTTTTCGGCCGCCCCCCCAATATGTGGGGTACTCCTAGACCCCGAAGTATTACCGATGTTTCATGTAATATGCTGACAGATTACCTAGCTTCCTTGATGTCTGCCCTCAACTCATGTCGTTCACAGGTTGCCGCCGCATTTCCAGACAATACCGAGGTGGCACCGCACGAGATCGTTCCAGGATCCCTTGTGATGATCAGAAATTTCGACAGATCAAGTCCGCTGGAACCACGTTGGAAGGAGCCACGCCAGGTCCTCTTGACCACCCGAACTGCCGTCAAGTTGGAAGGCAGGAAGGGGTGGGTCCACCTTTCTCATGTAAAACTTTTCAAAGGTCCGAAACCAGTCTTTAAAAACATTCCCGAGAACATTTCCCAGGATTCGAAGGATTGCCAGAACATTGTTTTAAAGGACTGTCCCGCACAAGACATTGTTACAACCCCTCCCTTGTTAGAGAAAACTCCGCAACAGGAGTATAAGTTAAAGCTCAGGTCTAATAAGTCAGCCAGTTTGATTGTATAAGTCCTCCCCTAGGTGAAACGGTTAGACTGTTTCTGACATGTATAAAATAGACCCCCATAGTGAGAGAGTCAGTCAAAGTTCAATCAAATGTATCGTTTTTCTGAGTTTCATATTATTTCTCAGCATAATGATTTCCTGCACCAGCTACGCACTTTTCCTGTGTTTTCCAGTTCCTCATGTAAATATGTCTGCTCATGCTACAGTAGAACACACGTTTAGTGATCTGCCTCCTCACGAATATTCATACCGCGTCGCAATGCGTAATAACACATTTATCCGTATGTTACATTATTCACACCAGACCAGCAATGCCACTAATTGTTGGGTGTGTGGTCGACTCCCCCCTTTCCAGACACCGAAGGGAGTTCTGCCACTCTTTCCTTACCCATTCTCACACAATGGTTCGTGTGGAGCATGGTCCATGTTAACGTCATCCTCAACAGATATGTCTTTTCTTAACAGTACATGTTTTCCAGACAAGCAAGGTCTTCCCCACAGAACAGGTTTAGATTTAGAAAATGAAGTATATAATTTAGGAAATTATTCGTCGAATTTCATGGTTCTGAATGTTCAGTCTGATACTACTCCAGACTCATCCGCTATTTCAGTACTACCAGTCAAAGGCGAATTATGTGTCCGTAGTTATGGTTCTGCACATATAGGTCATAGTGAATGTACTACTGTTATCCAGTATAGTGACAGTGGGAAATCTATTTTCAAAGCTTCACGTCATTCTTATTTTGTTTGTGGTCAAACTGCATATGTCCGTCTGCCCCTCGATTGGGAGGGAACCTGTTACATTGCTTTCCTACTGCCACCTGTTTTTCTAGCCCCACCTGACTATCATAGGAATTCTTTCTTAGTACACACTAGACACAAGAGAAATCTCCCGATTGTCGATTATACTGAAACCGCCGCAGAGCAATTCATTGATATAGATAAAGGTGTTTTCCCTTATTTAGGTACAGTTGTAAATAGTAAGCTCATTCGTAGATTAACAAGAACCCTTGAAGCAGTAGTAGATGAGACTGCCTCCGCTCTAGGTAACTTAACTGAAGAGCAATCCTTTATGAGAATTGTCGTTTTACAGAATCGTCTCGTCCTTGACGTCATACTGGCCGATAGGGGCGGGGCCTGTAGAATTCTCGGATCCAGTTGTTGCATTTTCATTCCAAATAACGCGCCGTCTGTTTATTCAGCTATAACCAGACTCCATAAAATTGCCCATCTGTTACACCAAGATCCAGGCACCTGGACATGGTCCGGTTGGTTCTGGAATATAATTTCCGCATGGGGTTGGAAAGTCCTGTCCTTTTTAGGTATTGCAGTAGCGATCATATTTAGCTGCTGCCTCTGTATACAATGTGGCCCTGCGATTTGCAGCATGTGTGCTACCTCTTGTATTCCCCGTCCCAAGCCCTGTTCTAAATCCCGTTCCAAGACAATTCGAGACGAGCAAATGGTACTGTATGAAATGATAGACGGTATCATGAATATTGATGTTTCCTGATGGAAACGTAGTGACAAGGAGGGAATGTGGAAAAGTAAATTTTGCCATGTTCTGTGTCCCTACGCCTCATCCATCATGTGTTATGTGTGCATGATCAATATGCATATGTTATTCCCCATTTCTGATTAAAGACGCAATTACAGTTGTGTCCACCTCTAGTATGTTAGTTTCCAGTCCTCGTGAATACTACGAATATCAGGACTATGTAAGTAATGTTGCCACGTTTCTCAGTGTGCACGTTATTCAATTATAAAGTCCCCGTTTTCCAGGCCTCAAAAAGGGCCCGGACCACAGATTCAGCTCCTGTCTCCTGAAAGCCTCGCTGAGGAGCGATACAGCCCCCACCTGTATCCTCGACCCTTCACTTACTTCCTGCCTTGCAGTGCCCGGTGCACCCCGGCTCTGCCTCTGAGTCTGCCAAAAGTATGTTATAGTTCCTGCTATCAGTTCAGTCCTCCCCCTCTGCATTCCTAAGCTACTGAACTGCATCAATAGTTTCCGTCATTGTCTAGCCTCCTCGTCTCCACGTTAGAGAAATACTGTATTTAATGGTCATTTAATATTTTTCACGCACTACATGTAGAATAATGCATGGTCCAGTCTTAGAATCAGGTTAGCCTTTCCCCTCATGACTTCTAGTTTATATCAACATGTTCCCTAAACATTAGATACCAGATAGGGTTTAGGTACATGTCGCTCCGACCCTCCAGACTTTAGTCTCTGCTCCTAGCACAGAGTTCGTAGCCCCCAGCTTCTCCTAGTAACACGTCATTGCTAGTTTCCGCGCACCATTAGGTTAGAGGTCCCGGCTCCTTAGGTAGCCCCCTCCAATGTTTCCGCCCATTCATGACATATTCTGTTACGTTTTGTATCACATGTCTATGTATACGCCCAGTTACACCTCTTATTTCTGTTATCTCTCGCGACTGCTACGCGTCACGCCTTCTACTCCACCTACTGTTACGCCTACTGCAATGTAATGCTATGTGTTTGCGCTATGTATATAAGTCAATGTTTTGTTATTAAATGTTAGCGCGCTCATCCCAGACCCAGCCCCGGCAGCTGCCGGGCCTTATTGTCCTATTCCCATGCAGGTTGTCCTGATCCTGTCCTTATGCTGTAATAAACCTGCAGAAACTCCTACTACCTCGAATTTTGACTCTTATTTATTGAGCTATCTGTTATGCTATAAGTCTAGTCAAAAATAGGGTATTATTTATTTATTTACCACAAGGCGTAGGTCGGTCGGGAGTGAGTTCCAGGTCTTGGCGGCCAGGTAGGAGAAGGACCTTCCTCCTGTTGTCGCTCTTCGGATGCGGGGGACGGCGGCGAGGGCGTGGCTGGTTGATCTGAGGAGGCGCTTGGGAGTGTAGAAGTTGATCCGGTTGTTGAGGTAGCTCGGGCCTTGGTCGTGTATGGCTTTGTGCGGGTGGGTGAGGAGACGGAAGGTGATTTTCTTGTTGACCAGGAGCCAATGCAGATCTCTCAGGTGTCCGGAGATGTGGCTGCGTCGGGGGATGTCGAGGATGAGTCTGGCCGAGGCGTTCTGGATCCGCTGGAGTCTCTTCTGGAGCTTGGCGGTGGTTCCGGCGTAGAGGGCGTTGCCGTAGTCCAGTCGGCTGGTGACGAGGGCCTGGGTGACCGTCTTCCTTGTCTCGGTGGGGATCCACCGGAAGATCTTCCGTAGCATGCGCAGGATGTTGAAGCAAGACGAGGAGACGGCGTTTACTTGTCTGGTCATGGAGAGGGAGGAGTCCAGGATGAAGCCCAGGTTGCGTGCGTGGTCCGTCGGTTTGGGTGCGGTGCCCAGGGCGGGGGGCCACCAGGAGTCGTCCCAGGCGGAGGGCGAGGAGCCCAGGATGAGGACCTCCGTCTTGTCCGTGTTCAGTTTCAGGCGGCTGGTCGTCATCCATTCGGCTACCTCTCTCATCCCTTCGTGCAGGTTGGCTCTGGCGGTGGCGGGGTCGTTGGTCAGGGAGAGGATCAGCTGGGTGTCGTCGGCGTAGGAGATTATGTTGAGGTTGTGTTGGCGTGCGATGGCCGCGAGGGGGCTCATGTAGACGTTGAAGAGGGTGGGGCTCAGGGAGGATCCTTGAGGGACGCCGCAGATGACTTTGGTGGCCTCTGACTTGTACGGTGGTAGGCGGACTCTCTGTGTTCTTCCGTCGAGGAAGGAGGTGATCCATTCCAGTGCCTTGTCCTGGATTCCGATGTTGCCAAGGCGCTGTACTAGGGTGCGGTGGCAGACAGTGTCGAAGGCCGCGGAGAGGTCCAGGAGGATGAGGGCCGCTGTTTCTCCGTTGTCCATCAGAGTTCGTATGTCATCGGTGGCGGCGATGAGGGCGGTCTCATTCACTGCTTCAACACTGACTTAGCCATGATATCCTATGTAAGGTGGATATCATGGCTAAGTATGCCTTGCCCTATCAGCAAACTTTCACCAAACCTTGTGCGATTATCTCTGTATTTCCAGCGATAATCGCACAATTGGCAGCTTGCGCTCTGAATTTCATCGCTTTGGAGATAAGCGTTGCTGATAGCACGCTATCTCCGCGATAAAATTCAGAATTGGCCGGCAATAATAATCCTCGCACTAAGAGCGCTGAGCGATAATTATCGCATGGCCTTGATGATATGCCCCTAAGTTTCTCACAGGATAACACATTGATCTTCAATGGCATTCCCTATATTGACCCATCCAATCCCCACAGCTCTTCTCCAAACACAAGGCACCTATAAGTCATAATCCTTTTCTCAAGTAGGATACTACTCGTGCCCCAATGGGCCATCCTGAACACCTCTGTATGCCTCCCCATATTCTGTATTTTTTCCCACTTGTGAGGGCATCTTCTGCTTTCATAGACCTGGCACTCTGCAGCCCTGCACTAATCAATGTACGATTTCTACTCCTCAACACTCAGTGGCTCGGCCTCTCTCCACCTGCGAACAACATTTCTCTTAGCCACCAAAAATCCTAGGGTGGATAACAATCTAGGATACTTTCTGGGATTCTCCTCCCCCATATATTAAAAATAATTGTTTTTTGTGAGACTGCAGACGCTAAGTCAGCTCCCTCCTGGACTGCTACCCAAATCCCCCCCTCCAGAAGTCTGCCAACCGTGGACAGTACCAAAGTGTATGCATAAACCCCTCGCAGCACTGACACACATATCTGTATGTGCCCTACCCAATCTATGTAAAAGTACTCTTATGTAGAAGGACCTGTGAAGTAAGCATAGCTTGATCAGCCTAAATCGGGGTCTGACTGCCACTCCTCTGGGTGAGCGGATTGCCTCCTCCCAATCCTCCTCTTCGAGTGCCCAAAACTCTGTTTCCTGGACCTCCTTTACCTTCAGTAAGAGATTGGGGTCATTACTTATTACTTTACTGTAAGTCAGGGAGATCACTTTTGTGAGGAGTGGTTCCATCAAAAGTCTATTCTCCAGAGGAGAGGCTTCTTCCAGGGGCTGACCCCCTTTCCATATGCACCCATAGTGCGTGCCTTAGCTGGTGATACCCGAAAACTACCTTAGGAGCCATCTCATATTTGGCCTGCGTCACCTCCCAGGTGATCAGATCCTCCCCCCTCCACACATCTCTCAGCAACGAGAGGCCTATCTGATTTCACCCTGCAAACCCTTCAATTCTTCCCACCGCAGCCATTATATTACTATCCCACAGAGGGGTTATTGCCGTGGGCCACCCCTGCCAGTCCAGGAATCTAGTTGCCGCCAGACAGGGGCTGTGACTTTCGGCAGAGGCGGGAGGGATCTGCAACCCCTCATGGGGTAAAGTGCCCTCAGGAACCCCGGGGACCCAGGGCCTTGCGATCCGCCCTGATCGATGGCTCAGTTTTGGCTCATGGAGAGACCCTGATACTTGAATCCCACTGTTTCCACCACCAGTCCGGTCTAGGAGTAGAATCAATGGGGTTCGAAACATATAGCAAGATATCATCTGCATATGGGAAATTCTGTCTTCCCATTCTGCCACCCATGCCAGACCACTCACCAGAGGCTCAGTGCGCACCCAACATGCCAGTGGCTCCAGCGCCAGGGTGAAGAGCATCTGGGAAGTCTCCAATAGGCAAGGCTACCTCTTCCTCACTGATGTCCTCCTCCATGTCCGGTCTTGCCTCAGCAGTGAGTTCCTGCCCAGTGATATCCCCCAGGAACTCCCTAATTGCTGTGTGGGATCACATGGTGGGTTTACTATACAAGGAGCTGTTATAGTGTGCAAATGCGTCTGCAATTTCCCCATTCCCTCTAACTACCTCACTCACTGTTCATTTCCCCAGCTTTTCTCCCATTCTCTGCTGCCAAACCATGCCATTAACCGATCTGCCTTATCTTACATCATAGACCCTCCTTCGGGAGGTTAGAGCAATGTTGCGGTCCGGAAACCCTCTGCTAGGGCCCTGAATTCCTGCTGCTTGAGGCACAGTTTGCCACGCTGCTCCGGCATGAGAGGTACCCCCAGCAGCCTCCAGTTCCATTATTTCTTCCTCACCCCTGTCAGACTACTCCTGTTTCACCAATTTCTCTCCCACTATTAGCAGCATTATTTGGCTCAGGAGGACCATCTTGTAGGCCTCCCACATCATGTCCTGCGACTCCATGCTTCCTTGGGAATAGAGCTTAGTGGCCTTTCTGATGCCTTCCATAATACATTAATTTCAGAGATAACAATGGGCCACCTTCCACCCTTCTCTGGTCCCCATTACAGGAACCCACAGAGGTGTGTGATCTAATATTCCTCGTACCATAATTCTGGCATTGCGGAAGCAAGCCAATGATGCATCTGTGGTAAGGAGGTAGTCAATTTGCACTGAGGTGTGGTGTGCCCTCTTGTAGTGCATAAACTGTTTGCTCTTGTTGAGAGTCCCCTAGATGTGTCCCAGTCCATGGCTTCCAATAAAGCTGACAAGCCGTGCCTGTGAGACTCTCCCTCTCCCACTGGGGTCCCAGTCCACCTCAACATCTAGTATATGGTTGAGGTCGCCCCCTTTCAGATGATCCCATCGGGAAACTGTAGGAACAGCTCCTCTAATTCTCTTAGTGTTTGCGCTTTGAATGTAGGCGGAACGTACAGTGCATACAAATTGAGAGTTAGTTAATTTCAGTCTGCACAACGTACCTTCCCTGACCATCAACCCATGTGCAGAGCACAGTAAAAGGCATGGGTTTCCAGGCTGAAACCTGCATGGCAACTCATTTTAAACCTTTGTCTTTTTAACATCTTTATCTCAGTCCATTTAAAATGGGTTTCCTTCAGCATTACAGTGTTCGGGCCATGTCGTACCAGGTATTGCATCACAAACCCTCTCATAATTTTACTCCATAGGCCTTTAGCATTCCAAGATATAAAGTTTAACTTATTCCCTTGTTCACCTAGGAGTGCATAATTCTGTGGGGTACTGAACATCTAATCTTTGTAGGCTTAGGGCTCTCCGGCCTCTAACATGCCAGTGCTTGGCCCAGGGTTATGATAAAACAGCATGCTTTCAACATGAGAACTAAAACTTGTCCCTTGCAACCAACCCCGACTTCATCCCCCTGCAACCAACCCCCGACTTCATCCCCCTGCAACACAAGCTCCAAATTGCCTGTCGCCCCCAAATCTCAGGGTGCCTGTCACCCGAACAACAAGATTTCCCACATGTTGTTTTAACTCCTACCTGTAATACATTTAATACATCTTAATAGTCTCCTTTGATAGTGACCGACACCTCTTACCTTATGAGACCTCCTCAAGTCACAGTCTCAAGGCACATTACTTTTAAAATGCATCCAGTGTCATCATGTACCACTGCCTGAGAAGATGGGGGGGGGGGGGTTATCCGTTCCCCACTGCAGCTCCATCATCGGTCTCGTCAGTTTCCTCACTTTGATGTCACTCAGTCTCCCCCTGTATAATGATCGCTAAGTACTGCAAATCTGCCGCTTTCGAGTTTCTACCTCTGCCTCATAATCTCAGCCCCAGCATGCCCATGGACCCCGTGTCCTGGACCAGCTGGGCCCACTCCCTAAAACGATTTCCGACTTGCCACTTCCCCCCCAGTCTCCAGCCATTAAGTGAGTCCCAGGCCTCCTTCAGTGTGTTGAAAGTTCTGGATTTGCCCTCATCTAGCACTCTGAGGCACAAAGGAAATAGCATCATGTAGCTTCACCTCCCAAAAGCTTCTCTGCTTCCCATCCTGAGGGTGAAGTCGGGGTAGATTTTTACTGTTACATTCTCAAATTGAAGTTTCTCCTTAGTACGTGCAGCCTGTAAGATAGTGTCTCTGTCCATGTGGTTAAAAATGTGTGCAATAATCATTCTTGCAGAGCCCCCGACCGCGGCGGTGGAAAGGGTGCTCTATGGCCCACTCCACAGAAAAACATTTAGACAGTCCCTTGTGTTTCAGCATCTGTAGTATAAACTCCTACAAAGACAATTCGACACTTGGCCCCTCTGCCCTCTCCGGGACTCCTATCTCTCAGATGTCTGTAGCGGCCTTCATAGTCCTCCAGTTTCACCTGGATCAAGGCACTCTTTCTTTGTAGATGTTCAACCTTAACTTTCAGAGATGTCGACTCCTCTTTGAGTTGGCCAAACTCTCTTCAGTCTGTGTGGTTCTGTCATTGTCCTTCCCCAAGTCTGCCCTCAATATTGTGACCTCCGTAGACACAGTTTTGAATTTTGACTCTAGAGGCACCAATGACGCCTGGATGCGATGAATAGCGGCCATGATATCCCTCTGCAGCATCACTTCCATTCATTGCCCCCTCGACACTTGGGACCTCACCTGCCAAATCCCTTTCTCGTCGACCGCCATAAGAGGTGGCATATTTGCCCATCTTCGTTTGCTTTTGGAGTCTACCTCAGCAACCCCCCATAGTTATGCATGTGTGGCTAGTGGGAGGGGGGAGGCTGACACTTGCCCCCACTTTAGAGCGAGTCCTCAGCACCCACAGGTCAGCAAGGTCAAAGAGGGTGCCCAGGGGGATAGTCACCACTGCCAGTTAGGCACAAGAAAGGGACCCCAACTAAATGCTTTGCAGAGATCTACGGGCTGTCGCTTTTCTCCCTCGTGTAACCCCAACCAACCCCCTGTGTCGCACCCTTGACAGTCCTAGTCGCCGTGGGACTACATTAAATAGGCCACCCATAGAATGGGGACCACAGTTCCGGCCTTTTTCTCCAGCGCAATCCTCTGCACTGCCCTCGCGTCCCCTCACTCGCCTCATCGGCTCGCCTCCTCCAAACGCGGGTCCAGGCCCCCAAGTGGGAGGGAATTCACTCAACCGCAGCTCCTGCCCCCTATCCTTCAGTTCTGTTGCCCCATGTGAGTGAGGCCTCCTCTCCATTGCAAGGCCCTGTGGGTCGAGTGTCCCACCGCTGGAAGAAGTTGCACCCTGCATGAAAGCCACAGCTACAACAACATATTTTCGGGCCCGCCGCCACACTCCTCATGGCCACGAATGAAAGCAATGAGGCACAGCTCCCCTCTAAGCACTCAATGGGGAGGATCTAGAGGTGTTAAAAGGAATATAACGGATGTTGGGGGATATTAAAACAGGCTCAAGTTTGGAGCTTTAGATAAGTGCATCCATCTGGCCCAGCAGTTAGGCTACGCCACTCTCCAAGTTATTCTTGACACGAACAGTCACTCGTTCATCATTCTCACTGTAAGTAGACTCTCTGAATCCTTAATTTTCATGTCTCCTATGGGTCCATGTTAACTTTTTCTAAAGGGCGGCTTTGTGAAGATTGGAGAGTGGTCTTTCTTTTCCTCAAAGGAGATGGTAATGATGGTGTGCTCTCTTCCCACCTCCAGAAGATATGGGGTAACAGTGGCTCTTGACTTTTCGGGAGAAGATTTGGTTTGCTGTAACCACTCAATTTCTGACTCACTGGTCTCAACCATGACTTCAGTCACTGCACTGCTTCAGTTTTGGTGGATGTAGTACTGTTGTTGATCCATGGTTGAACTTCCTCCCAATGTCTTCCTACCCAGAAGATAGTGCAACAGGTACACTCTTTGTGCACCTTGGTAGATAAAATATGTGGGCTTGATGCCAGTAATGGCAACAGATTTCTCACTGACTGCTAGTAGCCTGGTAAGTTGAAAACTAACCTCAATAGGCACTCCTGCATCCGGCTGCCCTGCTCCCTGGAGAAGAGGACATGAGGTGCATCTACTTTCCTGAGCCTGCCCTGTTGTTGGTTCCTCCCGGTAGACTTTCTGGACCGAGCCTGTAGACAAAAAACAAAACCATAAAAAAAACCTTAGGAATGCATTGGGCTCCCGACCCCTCCTAAGCACTCTGTACCCTGCTTCCCTAGTGCCTCTGGTGGTGTGGACTTCTTGCCGACTGGGGACCCCCTTTGACCAGACCTTAACTCTAGGAGCTTAGCTCATGAAATCAAGTGGCATGCCTGTGAGTAGCCCAAACCAAAGTGCCCACTAGCTAACATGGTCATTCTGCAATCTGCATCTGGCCGTCCTAGTGTCACTGGTGGTGCAATTCGAGGGGCTACCTAGAACTTGGTGAGCCTTGGTCGTAAACCCAAAAATTCCACATGTAAGATGTTTACTTACCTGTGAAAACGATAACCATTTTTCTCCCACAGGAACCCATCTTAAAGAGGTTTTGGGCCTAACAATGTGTAGAACTGAACCCAATTGCAAAGTATAAAAAGTGGTACTTACCTTGCATTGAGAGATCCTCAGATGTGGTATCTAGATATACCACCCCAGTACTCAAAGTAGTCCAAGAGTAATGAAAAGAAATAATTGTGTAATTCAAGCTGTTTTCAAAGCATTTACAAACGTGTAACAATTGCAATTTCAAGTACAACTGCATTTCCCTGAACAGTCTTGCACTTAAAAGTATATTTTACTTACTGGTGCCAAGTCCTGCTTGGCTCTAAAATAAAACATAAGTATACCTTTTTTTATTCTTACCTAATTGGTCTACATTCTGTCTCTGATTGTGTGCCATCAGCCTTGATTGAGTGAATACAATAAATGCTTAACACACCCTCTGGAAAAGCCTAACTGCCTGCCTACACTACCCCAAAGAGAGCTTTAGTACTTACTTAATTTAGCCTTTGCTATACCTCTGGGGACTCCCTGGACTCTGTGCACACTGTACCTTTCTTTGGTATAGTATATACAGAGCCAACTTCCTAAACACTGGTAATACAACATGCTGATGGAGTACAAAATAGGGAAGGAGGAGGCATAAAGAGCAAAGACAAACTAGCACCTATGTCACGCACCCTTGTTTCACTAAATGGCATAGGAAGGCCTGGAAAGGCAGAAAGATAGGAGGGCAGAGAACAGGACTCTGGCTGGAGTCCCTTTCTCTCACGCAACAACACATGCAGCATTCCAGGGAAAGGATTACACAAATATATACCCAAAATGTGCCAAGGCATATCTGTAGTACACTAACAGTAAAAGCAACAATAATACTCAAAATAAGAAATCAACCAAGATAACAAATATTAACTGCACAGCAGCATGGTAACTGACAAAAAATTAAAATAAGCTTTATAAATGGTGCAAACAGCCCTAGGTTTCAATTACACAAGCCAAAGTTGCAAAAAAGCATATTAATCAACCATCTCACACATGCACAAACCCACCGACAAATGTTTAGGGCAACCTTAAGGGGAAGTAAGGGGCTGTAGAGGACTGGGAATGAAGGAAACTATCTGGCTTCTTAGGACTGGATTCCTGGAGTCACGTCCACCCTAGTCACCAAAAGGAACATGCAGTCAAACCAATAACCTAAATTCGCCATGAGTTAAATCCATAAGTCCCCAAAAATAATAAGTAATATCTGTGGCACAGCAGCAGTGAGAGGGTTGAAATACTATAAAAATACACCAATGGTCGCTAGCAGACAAAGCCTGACCAATAAAACACTAAAGTATAATTGCATATCTGGACACAATTGCCGAAAACACATGGAAAATGAGGAAATATATAATACTCATTAGAAACTCCACTATCAAAAAATGTCCATTGCACAGAACTTTGACTCCTTAAAACTAGCATCCATATGGGCTTGCCTGTGCTGCTTAGACTGAACTCCAGACCATCCAACAATACACCTAAAAATCCAAAACAGAACAACAAAAATATCGGTGCCTGCCCCTCCTCAAACATCAAACATTTTTCAAAGTGCCAAACTGAACTTCCTTGATTTTACCAAAGAGATGCAAAAGTTCCAGTGGTCGAGGATGCAGCAGAGATTATCAACAGAAAATGAGTAACGTTTCCCTTCAGAATCCAAATCCAAAATGACCAAGGGCAGCACAAAGATTAAGGAGGCGACATCAGAACCGGAAGAGGAAGTTGATACAGTATCTATAGTAGACTCATTCCCTGTGGCATTTCCCCTGTGAACAAAAAAAAACAATTATAAAAAGATGCATTTCACTTAAAAAAAAGTTACCTGAATTATCATTCAGGTAAAAATTCTAATCAAAATGAATTTCAAGATGATTATCAGTACCGGTGTTAAGAAAGAACAGCCATTTATTTTGGGTAAAGCTTGCTAGTACGGTTTGTGATAAGAATTTTACCCGAGCAAAAACTTGTTTATGTAACATTGCATAGTGGTGTGATTTTATGTATTACTGATCATATCTGTAACTTGAGATGCCAGACATTACCCTGGATTACAACTGTGTAAAGAAAATTATGTTTGGGATTAATTATGAGGCAATACACTGTCAGTACATCAAAGGAAGACATGTGCTGTACACACAACAAGAGCAGAATTTACCACCTTCAGCGAGGAATGGCATAACATTCACATTTGGAGTGGTGCAACAAAAATTGAAACGTGAAAGGGCCAAAAGAAAAATAATAAAATGTATAGGCTGCAAAGAGAGTGAAAAGGAAAGCCGTAAAATAAAAATAAAGGTTCTCAGGTAAAAAAAGGGACAGGGTGTCAGGGTCAGGGTTTCAAGTCGGTACTCAGCAGTATTTGCCATTCATCTGCTAAGCCAGGTGAACGCTTCCAAGGTCTAAGTGAGTCATTATTTTTTTGTGTTTCAATAACAAACTCCAGTTTTAGGATTTTGTATTTAGAAAACAAAAAGGTTTGGTTTATGGCTGCCTGAACTATATGTCAGTCGTGTGCTAAACGTGTGGCGCCTTCAGAGGAACTGCTGTGATCGTAATTCCTCTTAAGATGGTGATCTCTAAATATGGGAGACCGGCTAGCTGCCTGCCCCCAAACTCTTCATCAGCCCCTAAGCTTCTCTGTAACCTCAAGCCTTTTCTCTGTAAACATGACTTTAAGCTGGTCGTGCAAGCATAGTCATCTCAAAATTAGACTTATGAAATGTGCTGCTGAGTAAGCAGCATAAATGTTGCCTACTCCCCCTCATGTCAGTCACCCAATCAGCAATTCACATGGTCTCCAGTACAGAAAGATTTCAGCTTGTCACACTACTCCTTTACTGGGATGTTTCCTACAGACTATTGCTCTGCCTTTAAAACTGCATACCTCACAGGCAAGACGGTCTATTAGAATACACCTGAATACTTATCTCAGAAACGTTAGCTCTCTGGTAGAAGCGTAACTATGAGAAGCCACAATCTGCTCAAGCTGAACACCACCAGATTAAAAAAGTCTTCCACCCTGAAACAGTCATATTCTGGAAATAAATTAAGGAGTTTAATGCTACACTGACGCCTGACAGGCCACAGCAATCTCTTTTAAAGGGCACCTTAAACAGCATATCCTAAAATACCTTTTATAATCTTTACCCAACGATTGTACTTTGTTTTCTCATATCCAGCACTACAAAGATGACACCATGACATCATACCTCACGATTGAGTGCCCTTAGATCAACAAAGAGCCTGATATGCACCATCTCATGATGTTAACCATGGTACAATGAGCTCATTAATGATGAGTGGCGATTTTAAATTTGCAAAGTAAGCGTCTTCCACATAATACACATGGGGCCAGATGTAGGTCGCCAATTACCGGTCGGTAACGGCCGAATTCGGCCGTTACCGATCGGTAATTGGTTTTCAAGATGTAGGGGACAATATTTTACAGATTCGGTAAATTTACCGAAACGGTAAATTTGCTGAATCTGTAAAATACCGAATCGGTAATTTTACCGATTCGGTAAAACCCAGATGTAGGTAGCACTGTTTACAGTGCTACAGGCCTTCAGAATTCGGTATTTTACCACCCAATCCAATTGGGTGGTAAAACACCGAATACAGGTGTGCATGCACATCTGTGCATGCACACCTGTGCCATGTGGCACACAGACATGCCCTAAGGGCATGGACAGGCCCTTAGGGCATGTCTGTGTGCCACATGGCACACATGCCTGTATTTGGGGTGCTAGAGGGTGTCAAAGTGACACCCCCTGCACCCTTGCTGAAATCGGTATTTACCGAATCTGTAAATACCGATTCGGTAATGCCCATTAATTCCTATGGGCTTTAATGCCCATAGGAATCAATGGGCATTACCGAATCAGTATTTACAGAATCGGTAAATACCGAATCTTAACGATTCGGTATTTACCGATTCAGAAATACCTACATCTCCCCCCCCCTATTTTACCACTTCTTAAATACCGAATTGGTATGATTCGGTATTTAAGAAGTGGTAAAATAAAATTACCTACATCTGGCCCCTATGTCTATGCGAAGTTATAAAATGGGCAACGGCTGTTTCTAGCTCCAAGGTCTGAATCCCTTGCCTGACTCCAAGAAGGCTGCCACAGTGTTCACTACCTTGGTGTGCTACTCCTCAGAGAAAATTTAAAAAATGGACTTCGACCAGATCTCAATCACATCCCCCAGCCGGCCTAAATGGCAGCCCCAGCTCCATATCTGGTTTGTTTACTCCCCTCCCCTTCTTTTACCTCTATCTTCTACTGGGGACATGCTCTATGCTACTGTATCCTATGCATCTATGCAAAACGTTCTTTTCCTGACCACTGAGACCTGAGCAACATGGCTGATGCCCGGTGGGGCTGCTAGACAGATAATGAGGAGATTGGCCCTGGTTTCCCCCTCGACCGTCACCTACCCAGCCGGACATTGGGCACAGTTCTTCCTCGTCACCCTGCTATGGCTCCTTCCTTCCCTCCATTCCTACGAATTCTCTCAACCTCATTGTTTGTTTACTGTACCTTACTACGCTATTGTAACTGATGTAACCTGTAACGCAATGTTCCCCTGGTAAAGCGCTCTGATACCTTCGGGTCTAGCCAGCGCTATGTAAAACGTTTCAGATGTACCTTCTAATGCAACAATCCTCTTGTTAAGTGCTCTGATACCTTCGGGTCTAGCCAGCGCTATGTAAAACGTTTCAGATGTACCTTCTAATGCAACAATCCTCTTGTTAAGTGCTCTGATACCTTCGGGTCTAGACAGCGCTATATACACTTCTCAGATTAAATGCACTCAAAACTGGTTTTCCAGAATGCTGAGACCTGAGCAACATGGCTGATGCCCGGTGGAGCTGCTAGACAGCTATTGAGGATATTGGCCCTGGTTTCCCCCTTGACCGTCACCTACCCAGCCGGACATTGGGCACAGTTCCTCCTCATCTCCCCGCTATGACTCCTTCCTCCCCTCCCTCCTACTATTTCTTGCAACATTGTTTAGTGTACTGTCCATTACTATGCTCTTGTAACTGATGTTACTTTTAACGCAAAGATCCTAAATGTAAAGCTCTCTGATACCCTCTTGGGTCAAGTTGCGCTATATAAAACTTTATAAATAAATAAGATATTCCCTGAGGCCTTCGTGGCCACCATAACAGAATCCATTCATTCCGAAGCCTATTGGGTATAATAACCCCAGCATGACCAACGCTTCATGAACCCCAATAGGTAACCTTCTTAAGCTGGAGCCTACCAGCCTTGTTCCCTCCTTCAGGCGCATACAATGGATATAATTCTTTAAACAGCCAAACGCAAACACTAAAGACCTCTGGAAATGTATCCTCAAAATTCATACACTTGGGGCGTGGCCGAGACAGCGATGTGAGAAGACGTGTCTCGAGCGAGCTCCGTTACCCCGCTGCTTTCTTGAGCCTGTATAAGCGGAGTTTTCGGGGGGCACACACTCCTGGTGACCCTCTGTGTACCGCTGGACCTGTTGAGGTCCCTCTCTGGTGGTGATCTACGGCTGGAAGCCCACACGCGGCAGCGGCATCAAAATCCGGAGCCCCTAAGACCGGCCGTTGGCCGCCATCTTACAACAGGGCCTGCTGCCGGGCCGCTTGGATCGGCCCCCACGGCAACGACCAACACTGTGGTCCGGGTGAGGCACCGGTGCACCCCTGACCCCTCCTGTGGCTCCACTGCAACGGAACCGGCCTGACGCCATAGGGGACGTGCCGGTACTGTCGGGGCCGGACTGCCGAAGGCGGGACACACAGCAGCTGCCCGGGCACTAAGACCGCGCGAGTCCCCGGCTTGAGCCGGAGCACCAGGCCCGACCCAGAGGGATCGCCGGAGACCTCCCGCCTGCGGGCCCTGGCCGCGGCCCCCCCCGCCCACCATCGGACTCCTCCGGCGGCCACCATCTCCCGGGGACCCGGGGACATCGAGGCCCGGCCGCGGGCCCGCCCGCCATTCTGCCTTCTTGGTGGGGGACTGGCCCCAGCATACGGAAGATCCCTGCCGGGGTGGATGGACTGAACAGAGCTCCCGCCGCTGCACACCGGTAAGGCCTGCGCCCTGGGGGCCCTCAGCACAGCCGCCCTCGCCCCCTGGCTCCCTCTTCGACGCGGCCCCCCCCTGCCGGACCTTGTGAGCTGCTGACTTGGCGACCCTACTGCGCACCCACGGGGACTCCGGGGGCCTCCACCGTCACCCTCCTCTGCTCCTGGGACTCTTGCAGCTGGGGTGATTCCCGGGGGCCTTCATTGACACGGCCAACTGGGCACCGAGCCCGGCCCAACGTGGGACGCCTGCCGCCATCGCCCCCCAGACGCCTCTCCGGCCTATTAGCTGCAACACCCCCCTGGCTGCACTGCCTGCCCCCGCTCACGCGCCTGGCCTGGCGCCCGGGGGGAGGCCCGACCCTGCGTCCCGGGTGAGGCTCCGGAACACCCCTGCTCCCACCCGTGGGGCTCCCTGCACCAGCGGAACCAGCCTGTCGCCGGCGGAGTCGCGCCGGAGCTGTTGAGGCCGGGCCGCCACACGGCGGCGGCCTGGACGCCGCGCCTGCGCGAGCCCCCGGCTTCGACGGGAAGAACAGGCCCAGACCCGAGGACTTGCCAGCGGACCCTGCCCACGAGCCCTTGCTCCATCGCCCGTCGCTGGACCCACTCGGTGAGCTGCAGCGCGCTGACCTCCTTCCCCCCCCCCCCCCTGCTGCCTTCCCGGGGGGCCCGGCGGTGGCGGGGCTTGGCGGTTGGCCTACCCGCCATTTTCCTCCTCGGCTGAGGGCTGATCCCGCTGTCGGACGATCCTTGCTGGAGTGCCCCCGGCTGCCCTGGACTCACTGGCGGTGTACAAGCGGACCCTGAGCCTTGGTGAACCCCGTATCTTCTGCCCAAATCCTCTGACCACCTCCCTGCTAAGGCCCCGCCAAAGCCTGGTGGGCCGCAGACTGGGCACGCCTGCCGCGGCCACGCGGGGACCCCGGGGAGCCTTTGCCTTCTGCTTTCCCCGGCGCTGGACTTCCCGCAGCTAGGGAGCTGTGACGCCTGGGGTGCCTTCCTGGATAATCCTCGACTGTTGTGGAGGGGCTGGCTAGACGCTGCTCTGGGAACAGGCCCTGACCTTGGTGGAACGAGGGGACTGAGCCTGGCCGAGACTCTTTGGGAGGCCCCCGCCTGTGGGCCCCAGACGCGATCTGCTATGGGACACCTGTAGTCATCACGCACCTACCGCCTATCCTGCCTCATTGCTACCTTGCCTCCCAGGTCGCTGCTCCCGCCCCGGCGGCCCCACCTCATTCTGGACTCCTTTAACTTGAGTGCGCCCCACACCTTACTAGAGGACGGACCTGGCTACAGGCAACGTGGGCAGCGGCACGCATTGCCATCTCCTGCATCGTGACCTTGGGCCCTAGATCGTGGGACCCGGGCAGCTACACCGCAGGGCATCAGTGCATCCTCCCTCGAAGCAACCCCCACCTCGACCCGGCGACTGTGTGTGGAAGCCGATCCTGTCCCCCACTGCCCCGTGCCGCCGTGCGTGGACCATGACTCGCGGCAAGGGGACCAAGCTGGAACCCCCGCCCACGACGACCAGAGGGGCATCAGTAGCTTCTATGTGGGGCAAGGCGGGCTCCCCGCCGTCTTCCGGAGGCCCCTCATCGGCGTCAGGGGGAAGACCCCCGCCGCCGTCCGACTCTCCACCGGTGACGCAGGCCTTCATGACCTCCTTCATGGCCGATCTGAAGACGGAGATTGGATCCCTCAGGACGGAGGTCCACACCTGCGTCAAAGAAATGCGCAGGGAAGTCACTGACCTTGGAGATCGAGTCGACGGCCTGGAGAAAACGGTCGACTCCCGCACCGAAGATCTGGAGCAGATCTGGCAGAGAGTGGCGACCCTTGAGGAACAACACATCCAGCTTCAGATTAAGCAGGAGGACCTGGAAAACAGGGGAAGACGCAACAACCTCCGCATACGGGGCGTGCCACTTGGAGAAGAGGGGACTAATACCATGGCCTATGTGGCCCTGCTCTTGCAAGCGGTGTGGGGCGAGGAGGACGCCCCCCCGCCGCGCCTCGACCGTGCACACCGGGTCTTTGGAGCGGGAGGAAAGGCGGGCCTCATACCTGACATCGTCACTAGACTCCACTACTTTACTGAGAAGGAGGCCATTCTGAAGGTAGCTAGGGACAATCCGGACCTGCGGTACGAAGGCCACAAAATCCAGATCTACCAAGACTTGGCCCCCACAACACTCCACAGGAGAAAGGTCTTTCGCCCGATCACCGAGAGGCTCCGGACCCTCAACGTCCCCTACCAGTGGGGCCACCCTTTTGCTCTCATCTTCAAGTGGGAGGGCAAGCGTAGGGCTCTCCGGTCCTACCGAGAAGCGGCGCACCTGCTAAGCATGCCGGAGTCCCCGGACCACAGCCCGACTCGCCCCCCCCCGCTCGGAGAGGGGCCCCCCGCGCCCAGATTGGTCCACTGTGCGCCCCCGACGAAGGTCCCCTCCAGTGGACGCGCTCTCTACTTCTCAGTCCAAACAGGACATTATCGCACACATCCGCTCCCTTGAGGGCGACCGCGAGGGACAGGCCTCCCAGCTCCTCGCTCCTGGCTCGGAGGGTGGGGATCGCCCCTCAACGCCGGATGGCTGCTGATCGCTGCTGTTGTATTACATGCTACCCTGGGCGTTCGCTTGCCAGCTGGGCGCTCGGTCTTGCCCTCTTTCATCACGGTGGCCTGATCCCAATGCTCTAGAAATGGACAACACTCTTTGCTTCTCCCAGGCCGAGCACTGCACCGCTGAGCTCCAAACCGGGTCGAATGGACCCCATGGCCCGGCACACCCCCCCGAACTACCTTGATGCAGCGGGGTAGACGGGCTCCGAGACGACTTGTTTGAACACTACTTTCCCAGATCTCCGCTCCCTCCCTTTGTCCCGTAGGAAGTGACATTCCTGAGTTCATCCTAACCCTCGGGTAGAGGATGTCCGGTACCTGGGACACTGTACACTGGGCCCGTTGGCCTGTTTTGGTTCTCTTCCCCCTCTGCGCCTTTTCTTCTTTCTTTCTCTCCTCTCTTCCTGCTTCCCCCTTACACACCCCCCTCTTTCTGTTCCTTCCCCGCGCTTGCGGAGGGGTGGCATGGTGGGTCCTGCGGGAGTCACCGCGCTGGCGACGAGTTGACGCTTCTGCTGTCCCGCTCGCGGGGAGGTCTGCTAGGCCGGGATCTGTGCGACTCCAAACCCCCTTAGCGCTATGACAGCAAACATCCCTGCACCCTTGAAGGTCCTTTCTCTTAACGTCAAGGGGCTCAACTCTCCCAACAAGCGAAGGCAGGTATGGCGCTATCTCCTACACCACTCCCCCGACATTGTTCTCCTCCAGGAGACACACCTCCTCAGGGGAGACATCAAACGCATGACACACCCTAGGTACCCCACACAGTTCTGGGCATCCTCTGACACCAAGACGGCGGGGGTGGCAATCCTCTGTAGGGCTGGCATTAGGCGGGGACCCGTGAAACCCTTTAAGAGCACTGACGGGCGCTTCCTCCGAACCACGGTACAGATAGGCTGTGCACAGTTCACTCTAGGGTGTGTGTATGCACCCAACCAGTCGCAGGACAAGTACCTCCAGGCATTACTGCGGGAACACTTCCCAATGGGCTACGCTAATACAATCCTGGGCGGTGACTTCAATCTTGTTTGGGACCCCGAGCTAGACCGCGCGGGCGCCCCCTTTAACGGCGCGGGAGCGATGTCTTCTACCCTCAAGACGCAGCTTACGGACCTGGGTCTCGTGGACATATGGCGCTACCATAACCCGGGGTCCCGAGATTACTCCTTCTACTCGCATTCCCACCGGACGTACTCCCGTATCGACTATCTGTTTACCTCTCTTGAACTGACCCGAGACTCCTTAGCTGCTGCTATATCCGACATCTCCCTGTCGGACCACGCCCACGTGGAGCTGTTACTGCAGGACCCCCAGGCTCGTGCCACTCGCGAACGCAGGTGGGTGCTCCCGCCGGGAGTCCTTCGAGACCCGGATGACGTTGCCAGCATCCGTGACGCCATAGACTCGTATTTCACCATTAACGACACCCCTGACATGCCCTTTCACACGGTGTGGGACGCCTTCAAGGCCACCATTCGGGGCCACATCACTTCCTTGGCGGCGGCACGGAGGAAAGAGGTGTTCAAGTTAGAGACTGACCTGGCCAGCGAGATCAAGCTGGCGGAGGCCCAGGATCGGGACGCCCCCACTCGGGCGACAAAGAGAGCCCTTGCCAATCTCAGGGGGCAACTTCGCGCCCTGCGCACTAACAAGGCGGAATTCTCCCTGCTGGCGCTCAAGCAACGGTATTATGAGGGAGGGGACAAAGTGGGTCGCCTACTGGCAGGCAGACTGCGGGCGCGCGCCGCTAGGGCCCACATCGCTAATGTCAAGCGGCAGGATGGCACCCGTGCCACCTCTGAGAGGGCCAAACAGGCTGCGTTCCTTGAGTATTACTCCTCTCTATACGCCGAGGAGCCCACTTCTGCGGAGGCGCGGGAGGCCGTGCTCGCGAACTTTGAGGGATCCCCGCTGTCCCCGGCGTGTGCAGCCACGTTGGAGGACCCCCTGCGGGAGGAGGAAGTGACAGAGGCTATAGGGAACCTCCCCGTGGGGAAAACCCCGGGGCCGGATGGCCTGCCATTGGCCTTCTATCGCCTGTTCCTGACCCAGCTCCGCCCGCATCTACTGCGCCTCTATGGATCCTTTTCTGACACTATCGGCCCGTCCCCTGATATGGGCATGGCGGAAATAGCCTTAATCCCCAAACCTGGGAAGGACCCCGACTTGTGTGCTTCCTATCGCCCCATCGCCCTCCTTAACACCGATCTTAAGATTTACACTAAGATCCTGGCCAAACGGCTGGATCCACATATGCCGGGTCTGGTGAACCCGGACCAGGTGGGTTTTATACGAGACCGCCAGGGGGCCGATAATGTTCGCAGGTTGGCACACTTGGTGGGAAAGGTACACCATTGGAAAATCCCGGCCTGCCTCCTCTCGCTAGACGCGGAAAAGGCCTTCGATCGGGTCGACTGGACCTTCCTGAGGGCGGTCCTTGAGAAGCTGGGTCTTGGCCCTACCATGATCTCCAGGTGCATGGCCCCTTACATTGGACCACAGGCTAGAATCCGGGTCAACGGCCAACTGACACCGCCGCTCTCGATCCACAGGGGTACGAGGCAGGGATGCCCGCTCTCGCCGCTCCTGTTCGCCCTGGCGGTCGAGCCGCTGGCGGAGTTGATTAGGCGTACCCCTGACATCCATGGCATCCCCCACGGGGGGCGTGCTAACAAAGTAGCGCTGTTCGCGGACGACCTGATCCTTACTCTCACGAACCCTCGAGTCTCACTCCCAGCGGTACACGACGCCCTCACGCTGTTCGAGCGGGCGGCTGGCCTTAAAATTAACCACACCAAATCTTGGGCGCTTAACCTCACCGTCCCCGAGGAGGAGGTCTGCCTGCTGAGGGAGGTCACGCCCTACCGTTGGGCAGATGAACACATCAAATACCTGGGTCTGGACCTCACTCCTCACCTCGACTCGTGGTCCTCGAAAAATTGGGCTGCTTGCCGAAAGGATGTCCTGGCGGACCTGCGGAAATGGAAACCCCTGATGATTTCCTGGTTAGGGCGGCTCAACGCAGTCAAGATGTCGATCCTCCCCCGCATTCTATATGTCTTCCAGTGCCTCCCCACCCCGATACCGATTCACTGCATCAAGACCCTCCAACGCGACCTCACGTCTTTCATATGGGGAGGCAAACGACCCCGGTTCTCACAGAAAGTCCTCATGGAGCCGAGGGACAGGGGCGGCCTAGCCTGCCCGAATCTTCTCCACTACTACTGGGCGGCACATCTCCGGTTCGTGATAGAATGGGGTGCACGCGAAAGCGACAAGCACTGGTTCCACATGGACCGAGTGGTTACGGGGCGCACCATATGGGACCTGCCTTGGTTACCGCGGGTGGCGCGCTCCAGAAGTGCATACATGGCGGTCCCCACGAGGACGGTTCTTGAAGTATGGGACAGAGTGGCAGTGTCCAAAGGTCTGACCACGTTCCCCTCTCCGCATACCCCCATTGCCGGCAACCCGCACTTTCCCCCTGCTGCTCAGACCCGGGCGTTCGAGAGCTGGACTCAAGGAGACTGCAGGGTTGCAGGAGATCTTTTTCTTTGTGGGTCGCCTAAATCGTGGCTGGACTGCAAAGAGGAGTTCAACCTCCCCTCGACTGCTAGCTTGCAGTATGCACAGCTGCGCCACTGGACCTTGGGAGATGACATGTGTCAGGCCGCTTCCAGGGCGCACACTCCATTTGAAAAGTTGGCACGCTCCCTCGGGGGACTGAAACGACTCATCTCCCAAATCTACAACATCTTGCAGCATCCCACCACTCCGCCTGCGCATCCCTACCAAAGGCAGTGGCAGACGGCAACTGGCACTGAGATCACGCCGTCTCAGTGGTCTAGGCTCTGGAACGACATCCCCAAAACTTACCGCAGCATCCCGCAGAGGGAAAATGCATACAAGATGTTAACACAATGGTACTACACCCCCCTGCGACTAAGCAAAATGTTCCCTGCCTCCTCACCGCTGTGCTGGAGATGTGGCACTGCGACTGGCGACTTCATACACATCTGGTGGTCGTGCCCTGCCCTGGCTGTCTTTTGGAAGGAGGTCCTCAGTCACATTAAAGAGGTGTTGGGTTTTCCCCTCCCTGAGGAGGTTTACACACTATTACTGGGTATACGACCCCCCACACTTAAAGCACTCACGCGCAGCGACTGGAACCTCACCCTCCACATGCTAGGCGCTGCCAAACAACTCATTGCACTATACTGGAAGCGGACTGAGGCACCGCCGATAGCTTCCTGGTTCGTGCGCCTCTGGCAGGTCCTGACCATGGAGCTGCTCACGGCACGGATACAATCAAGAGGGGTGCGATTCAAGGCAGTGTGGGAACCCCTCGTGCGTCACCTGTGCTCCATAAGCTATGCCCGTCACATGCCTCCCAGGCTCCGCGCTTTGCAATTGTTCGAGGACGCCCTCATCCCTGCTGACCCAAGCAGACTAGGCTCATAGCCACTTCCCTCAATGCTGGTTTGCGTCTTATGCCTCCTGTGGGCGACCGCAGATACACCTCCATGGCCCCTCTCCACCTCACCCCTGCTCTTCCTTTTCCGACTTTCTCTTTTTCCTTGCCTTGCCACTCTGGCTTTCGCCCCCCTTTTGGGGCAGTTTGGCCCCTGTTGGGCCTTTGTTAATGTGACACCGCTGCTCTCCTTCCCATACGCGCCTCCCCCGTACTATGGCACATTGCCAGCAAATGGCCACCTCTTGCTTTCCACTCCCTTAGGCCACGCGGCCGGCCCCCTGGGGGTTGTAGGCAGGGCGCTGTGTTTAAGGATTCCACCCCACCTGGTTACCTGCTCCTATTATTGATTTCTATCTGCGCGGCCGGCCCCGATGAGGGGTTGTAGGCTTATCGCTGTGTTCACAATAAAAACAGATTTGAACAAAATTCATACACTTGTTCCATATCTCTGAACACTCAAGAACTACTTTGTTCACCGGTACCTGAGGTTCAGCATTCTGTTCTAAAGGGCTCCTAACTTTCTGTTGTGATCATCCAATGATTCAATTACCCTTTACGGAATCATAAACCTTTCCGACAGTCATTCTTCCTCTAAGTTTCAAAAGTGCTTCAGAAAAACTCAACATCTTTATAGAGTGGTCACCACACTCCCAGGATGAATACCTCCTCAACTGGGACCCATTTCAAAGTATCTTCTAAAAATCTCTTCCAATATAATTGGTATTCTGCAGAATAAGTCGAACATCCTTCTTATGCTCATGTTATTTGCTTGCAAAAGTTTCATACAGATGATCACTAACTATACACACTTATTGCAGCACCACTTCATCACACACTTCTTTAGCAGCCTTGTTCTTCATATGCCTAGTATTCTTGCTGCAACAAGCAACAAAATGTCCTCTCTTCCCACAGGGCCTAAACACCACTTTCACCATTGGACCTGACTTATCATTGGCCATATGACCAGCTCTACCGCACCTGTAACAAAATCCTTTGAATTTTATCATTGATGTTGACAATTTTCTTCTTTCCATCCTCTTGTTCATGACACATTTTAGTGGATACCTTCGCCACTTTCACTGTGTATCCTTTAATAACTTTCACACACGCATGCGCTTGTTGTGAAGTTTATAGATAATATGGTACATGGGGCCTCATTTATGAAAAGTGACGCATCGCTGCGTGAAAACAGCGATGCGTCACTTTTCACTGCGCCCTCCTTGCGACACCAATGATGCGTCATATTTACAGTATGACGCATCAGTGCGCAAGGAGTTACAGGTACGTCAGTATTTCTGACGTATCTGTATGGTGCAAAAGTGACGCATTGCTGGAGTGTGTCACAAAAATGACGCAACTCCAGCAATGTATCCTTTCACATGGGGCAAGCCCCATGTGAAAGGGCCTGTGTCAGTCTTACGCCTGTGAGGCAGGCGTAAGAAATTGACGCATTTGTGTCCTAGATGTGGCGCAGTGAAATCACATAGATTTCACTGCGTCACTTCTATGACCCTTTCTTGCGTCAAAACGCCCCCTTGCATACATTATACCTGGCGCAGGTATAATGTGGCGCAGGGGTTTACAAAGTGACGCATCTGCTTAGATGCGTCACTTTGTAAATATGGTGCATTTTTTATGCCACTGGTGCGTCACAAAAAGTGACGCACCAGTGGCGTAAAAGTGACGCACAGCCTCATAAATGAGGCCCATTAGTATTTATAAAGTGTTGTGATGAGTTACCATTAAAGTTATAGTGTGTACCAAAATTATATAGGTCATGATATCATTTATACAGAATTGGCATCGGGTCCTGGTACCTAGCACCTATTGGATATGATAGAGCTTCGTCATAGCATAGTGAATTCCAATTTCAGTACATTTTGGGGAGATACATTAAGCTGACTGCTTAATTTATGTTACTACACTGCTATACTTTAAAGTGGTGCTTCACTGTTTAGCATTGGGCAAAATTTGAATACTTCTGTGTTCCAACTGCCACCACCTCCTTTGCTCAAACACATTTCCATCACTGAACCACTCAGTGCAGGCAGAGCATGGTGCACTCTGGGAATGAGCGTCCTTCGCCAAGGATCACAACACAATGTGCCGCAGTCATGGATCAGGCTTGTATCAGCAGTCGCGAATCACACAGAGGTTCTTTTCAGCTCAATGTTTGACCAACTTTCTGAAATTTTGATTTATTAGATATTTATCAACAACATGGAATACATTTAGAGCACACATGATTAAGTTATTGCACCTTGTGACATTACTGCATCTTCCACACACTGGTGAAACATACTTCATATTCATATTGCACTGTATTGTTACGCTGTATGCAATAATATTATGTGGTTTTACGTGCTACACTTTTATACACCAAGGGGCATATTAACAAGGAATAGCGATATTTATCGCAAAATGCGCTTAGCGCATTTTTTTTTATCGCTGAATATGTTAGCGGAGACAACATGCTATTAGCAACGTTTTTCTCCATTGTGCTAAAATATTCAGCGATAGCGGCGAAATTCGTGAATATCGCTGAGAATACAGCGATATTCACGCATTAGCGACGAAATGCTCTTAGCCATGTTATCCAGCTCCCATTGGATAACATGGCTAAGAACTGGTCTGGGCCGGTGTTAGTATTTGGAGATATTCGCGCTTAGCACGAATATTTCCATCGCTACGCCTGCCTTGCTAATAGGCGATAGCAACGTTAGCGACTGCTTTCAGTCGCTAACTGGTTGGATACGCCCACTTTGCATGTCATTAGCGATAAACATTGCTGACAATCAAAGTGGGCCCCAAACCGCTCGCTATCGCCTAAAAGATGTCGCTAACATCAGTTAGCGACAGCTTGCTAATAGGGCGATAGAATTAATAGTTGCCTATCGTCCTGCTTGATAATATGCCCCCAAATGTCATAACTTTTTACTCTTAACCTGCTACAAATGTGGCTTCAGGAAATATATGGAACCTCTACACATTCACAAGCCTATCGTCCAGCGTCTGGAGAAGCAATATTTTATCAATTAGATGTCTACATTCGAAGATAGTAATGAATTTACACCAGAAAAGGAAAATAAAATTATCCTATATTGCTTAGGTCCAGGTGGTTTGAAAATATATAATTGCATTGTAAAGAAACCAGTCGTACCCTATCAGGGAGATGTGTTTACCAATGCATTGGAGGATTTAAATGCTTATGATGGTCCAAAGGAGTGTACTGCCATCAATAGGAATACATTTTACAATAGGAAACAAAGAAAAAAAGAACCAATTAAGGATTACGTTGCAGCGTTTAAGAACTAACCCTTTCTTGTCATTTTAGAAATGGTGGCAAAAGTCAACACTAATAAAAGTTTTTTATGTAACCAAGAAAATACATTGAAGAAAGATCAGTTATTGAATTATTTTCAACTCTACGATTAAGTACACATTTGGGCAAAGCATGTTTACCCGAAACTCTTACTGTTGTGGGAACTCTGGACATCTAGCTAATTACAAGAAATGTCCTTCACGCAAACAGAAATGATCGAGTTGTTGGGGGATTGGTCACTTCTATAAAGTATGCAAAAAAAGAAGAAACAAGTCTGTGAAAGTGATAGATCACAATTCTGACTCAGATTTTGAGAGTGTAGTAGGTGATGATCTGAATATGTGTGTTCTGAGGTGTTAAATCTTGATGGACAAAGGACAACAACATGTGAGATGTCTTTTTGTGGGACAGTGATGTCCATAGTGGTGGACTCCGGATCACCATATACTATTGTTAACAAAGATGCTTGGTGAGAAAAATGTGCTCCAGTTCTTGGGAATGACCTTGAAGCACCTGATATAGCTCCGAAAACTTTTACTGGAGAAAATATTGGTATGGTGAGCTTCAGGAGATTATTCTGTAAGTTAAAAAATCAGAAAGCGTATGTAAATTATATGTATGAGTCACTATTCCATCTGTTTGGACAGGAAGGATCAAAGGAGAATTGGGAAATACATTAAAGTCCAACAGTACTGAACCTGTTTTATCCCTTCATCCCGATGAAGAATTTGCTCAGGGTATACGTCCATCAGACCACCATACTTGCAGTGGTCGTCTGTTCACCACCACACTGCGGAACTCCCTCAGAATTAGGAGTGTGGCAGTCAGACTGCCACGAGACTGCCAGCTCTGCTGAGATCAAGGATCTCACAGGACTGGCGGTCTGCAATTGGCATGAATATATTTGTGGTGCCGCTGCTGGCACTGCCAACCATATTCTAAGTTGCCTTTCACTGCCCTTGTCATGGCGTTGAGACCGCCATGAAAGGTGTGGTGGAAAGCAACTAAGGGAGCACTAATAGGACCCCCTACTGGGTTTGTGCCTGGGGAGGCATGCAGGGGGGGCACATGTTGTCCCCCCCTGTAATCGCACCCCTGTTCCTGCACAGTGTGGCAAGAATGCCACACCGTGCATGAACGTGCTGCAGGTGCTCTCACAGCAAACCACACTAGATGATGGACGGAATGTTGCACAATGGCAAAACATTCACCCCCAGTCACAGATCTGGGTTTAATCCATCATTATTTTGCTCACCATGCCACCCCAGTTCAGGCATATGCAAACCAGTCTTCACCTTGTGCCTCATGGGAACAGTCCAGAGCGAGCTGCCAGGCCATGTCTTCCCTGGACTGGAATCAAGCATCCTAGGACCGGTTTCTGGCTATCAGCAGTCTTCAGCCAGGATAGCTTGACTCCAGTGGCGTAGTGAGCAAGGGACCCACATCTGGGCTTACCCTTCCCACATAGGGTTAACAGCAAAACACACAAGATGATGGACGGAATGTTGCACAATGGAAAAACATTCACCCCCAGTCACAGATCTTGATTTAATCCATTGTTATTTTGCTCACCAAGCCACCCCAGTTCAGACATGTTCATATGCAAATAAGTCTTGACCCTGTGCCTCATGGGAACAATCCAGACCGAACTGCCAAGCCATATCTTCCCTGGACCGGAATCAAGCATCCTAGGACCGGTTTCTGGCTATCAGCCGTCTTCAGCCAGGATAGCTTGACTCCAGTGGCGTAGTGAGCAAGGGACCCACGTCTGGGCATATCCTTCCCACATAGCTTATTAGGTTTCAGCAAAAAATCGTTTTCAAGACTGGTCCTCTTTTTTGTGTCCATAAGTCCAGGAATTTGCCTATAATGTTGAAGGATGAAATAGTAAAGAACCAGATACTTTAGTTATGCTGATATTATTGCACCCTTGGAGTCTTTGGAGTGGGTACCTCCTTCAGTGGTTGCTCGATGTGCCAACAGAGAGCTAATTCTGTGCCGATTTGAGGGATCTCAGGACATGAATGAAAAGTTGTCTTTAACCAAAGTGGTTAAATGGTTCACTATAATGGATCTTACGGCAGTGTACCACCAAGTCCCTTTGCATCTTGATATAAGAATCTTGATACCATTGTCACACCTGTTGGATGTTACAGGTTTAAAAGAGAACCATTCGGTATGGCCTCTGTGGTTGCCATGTTTCAGAGATCGATGTATGAGTTATTTAAATCAATGAAATACGTAACATTTTTAGAAGATGACATCTGAACCATGGGCAGGACAAAGAAAGAACATGACTTGAAATCAAAACTGGTGATGTAAATTTAGGAGAGAAAGGGGTTAACAGTAGAATACAGTAGATGTATATTTACTAAGAACAGTGTAACATATCTTGGGCATATGGAGTCCGAGGAGGGTATAAAACTCAAGAAGGAACTAGTAGATGTGATAAGAGATTCCCCTGTACCAAGAAATAAGGATGATGTAAGGGCAGTCATTGGTCTTGCTGAGTTCTTTTTAAAGTTTGTGGACAACATCCCATGTAAGGCTTACCACATCCGTCATTTTTTAAAGACTTAAAACAAGTTTGAATTGTCTATGGAATGCCAAAGTGCCTTAGAAAAAATCATGTTTGACATGTGTAATGCACCAACTTTGCAGGGTTTTCATTCGGACTTGACAATCATAGTTGCTACAAAAGCTAGTGAAAGAGACGTGGGTGCTGTTTTAACTTTACTTGACAAATTTGGTAAATAGTGTGTGATTGCTTTTGCCGCTTGGTCGTTAACACACACTGAAGAGAAGTATTCCATTATCCAATGAGAAGCATTAGCATGTGTATGTGTGGGGAATGGAACACAAACAGGCAATATACATAGGGACTTAGGTAATATTACGAAGTGATCAGGCACCGGAAGAATTACAAACTAGCACACTCCAATTACATAAAAATTATAAAAGCGGCGAAAAAACTCTATCTCACTCAAAGAATAAATAAAGCGGCCCACTCTAGTAAAGAGCTTTATAAAATTCTGGAGGAATTCACTTCCCCCCAGATAGAACAATCAGTATTAACTCCCTCGGTGGAATGGGCAAATTTTCCTATTTTGATGATAAAAATTAAGTTGATCTATTCCGCATTTCCGGACACTAGTTTAGACTCATCACCACCTGTTGATGACGATCCCTCGCTCATATTCACTATCAATGTAGCTTTGGCTACATCATATCTTTCAGAATTTGATCCCATTACCTCCTCTGAAGCTCTTGAAGGCCTTAGGAAAATTAGATCCGGCTCTTCCACCGACCTAATTGCTCGGAGATACTCCCGCTACTGGCTAGCTCTCTCACTAGCATCTTTAACACCTCCTTTGAGCTAGCCCATATACCTAGAGGTTGGCAGCACGCCCTGGTTAAACCTATTTTAAAAAAGCCATCCAGTGACCCCACTCTCTCGACTAATTATTGACCTATTTCTTTACTGCCCTATTTTGGGAAGGTATTAGAATATTTGGTGAACAAGCGTCTCACTACCCACATTGAAACACATGAGCTCCTAGACCCCTCTCAGTCGGGGTTTCGAGCATCCCATGGCACTGAGACAGCTGTAATGGAGATTGTGGACAATGTTAGACTCACCCTAGACAAAGGCGATTCCGCAATTCTTGTTCTATTGGATTTATCGGCTGCTTTTGACACCATCTCCCACAGCATTTTGAAAAAACGGCTGTGGGAGATAGTTGTCAGAGGCAAGGCCCTATCCTGGTTTGAAAATTATTTGGCGGATCGCTTCACCTCCATTAAGGTTGATACTCTCGTTTCCAGTAGTCTGCCTCTTACTGTAGGAGTCCCTAAGGGGTCAATTCTAAGCCCCATGTTATTCAATATATACCTTACACCGTTAGCCAATTTAATAAAAGCCTATGGCTTCACAACAGTGTCGTATGCTGATGACACTCAGGTTCATGAAACATGTATTAGATTTAAAAAGTGTATGATTGACATCAGTAAATGGATGTGTGACAACAAGCTTCAACTGAACTACAGCAAAACGGAAATCATTTTGTTCGGTAACGCTAATGAAGTTTGGTCACAGGACTGGTGGCCCCAAGAACTGGGACCCTGCCCAAGGAGGTGGTTCGTAACCTAGGATTCATGATAGACTGTTCTCTCTCCATGAAGACCCATATTAACCAAGTATCCGGCGTCTGCTACGGGATCATGCATAAATTGCGTAAAATTTTTAAATGGCTACCTCTGGAAACCAGAAAACCACTGGTGCAAGGTTTAATCACAAGTCGCCTGGACTACGGCAACGCCCTATTTACAACAATCAATGAGAGCTTACTCTCTAAATTACAAACGCTGCAGAATGTTGCGGCAAGACTGGTGCTTGGCCTTCCCCCCAGATCAGCTGCCAGGCCGAGTCTTAAGCAACTACACCGGCTGCCAAATCGCCAGAGAGGCCATTTTAAAGTTCTTAGTCTGACTCACAAACTTCTTTACTGTACAGGGCCAGCATATCTTGCAAAAAAACTGGTCTGGTATCGTCCCACCAGATCATTAAGATCTAGCTCAAAATCCCTCTTAGTTCAACCACGGGGCCGGACGTCGCGTAATGGATGTCGGTCCTTTTACTATGTGGCTCCTCATCTCTGGAATAAACTTCCCCCCCATCTTTTGTCAATCACTAACCACCAGCTGTTTCGAAAAAACTTAAAAACCTGGCTCTTTCCCAAATAATTGCTACCTAGCAGCCCCAGCATATGTCAAGGTTGTTGTTCTTTACTGCAAAGCGCCCTGAGACCTAAAGGTGATTTGTGCGCTCTATAAAAGCATCTGACTTATGACTTATGACTTATGATCACAAACCCCCTCACAGCGGTATTAACCACAAAAGGATTGTTCAATGCTTCACCATGTCTAGCACGCATGTTCATCAGGTTGTTGGACTAAAAAGATGATGTACAGTATACATCAGGTGTAAAAAAATGAAGTAGCTGACTTGCTTAGTCACATGCCACTACCTTTGAAAAAGTACCTAGTGATGATTTTGAGAAGCTTTGTGTAGCTAGTGTTAATACAGAAGTACACGGTATATCACAGAAGGAGTGGTTAGAGGCTCATGACATTGAACAGGTTTTGATTGAAGTTTGCAATAATACAGTCAATGGTTGGCCGGAAAAAAGGAATTGAACATAACTCCAAGAACATATTGAAATTAGCCAAAAATTGTCAAGTGAAAGTGGTAAATCAATAGGAAATGGCAAAATATTTCAGCCAGAGAGTTTAAGACCAACACTACTTGACCTTTGCCATTGAGGACATCTAGGTGTTGGAAAAACTAAGAGCAGATTGAAGGATTTGTACTTGTGAGCAGTTATTTATAAAGAGATTGAAAGGAAAGTTAGAAATCGCATAAAATATGATGTCAGACAAATCCTATAGGCTGTTTTTATGTGCAATCAACATTCCCACCATGCCATGGGGAAGAATAGAATAGATATCACTGGACAAATCCTAGAAGGTGGTGAACACAAATACCTTAGAGTGATAGCAATCCATTTCTCAAAATGGCCAGAGATAGAGATTGTGGATAAAGCGGACGCAATAACAGTAGTGAGGTATTTAGACATAGTATTTTTGAAGAAAGAGTTGCGAAATGTATTGTTATAAATAATAAGCAACAATTAATTTCAGAAACTTTTGAGGTTTTCTTGAAGAAAATTATATAAAACATAATAGCAGCTCAGTTTATCACCATGCAGGTAGAGGAGCTGTTGAAGAGTTCAACTGTTTTATAAAAGGGTCTATTTAATTGCCTGAAAATCATCCGTGGCCCGTGCAGGTAACAGTGGTGGGGCCAACTGGGGAGGGGATTTGGACAGACAGTGGGTCCGGCTGGAGGGGGATTTCGACGAACGATGACGAGGGAAAATTAAATAAACATTTAATTTTCCCTCATCGTATGTCGAAATCCCCCTCCAGAAATACCTGCATGGGCCTCGGCTGCTAGAAATAGCACTCTAGGATTAAGTAATGAATTGTTATACACAATATGGGCACATAACATTTTGCCATGTGTCACCACAGGTCACAGTCTTTTCTCCAAAGACAAAATAGGCTGGTTACCTAAATCTAAAAGAGTTAATCGGTCACCAGAAAATATTAAGAATTAGTTAACAATAGCTTAGGCCATTTACAAACACTATGATGATAAACACGGAAGCAAGGTTGTACATATCAAAGTAGGGGATATAGGTGAAAAGATAAAGGGCCATATTATCAAGAAAGGGCGATACATTATCGCCGCTTTTATCGGCAGGAAACTGCTGCTAAAGCGGCGATAATGGGCTTGATAATATGCCCTTGTGAATTACCATAGAAGCCCAGTGTTAGATTTGGGGGTCTCTAGTTGGCACAGGTAGGTACTTGTGACAAATGGGGACCCTCTTCTCTAGTCAGGACAAGGGGATTACACTCCTAAAATAACTCCTGCTCACCCTCTAGGTTGCGTGGCACGAGCAGTCAATGCTTATTTCAGAGGCGTTGTAAGTGAAGCAGTTGTGACCACATACAGCAACCCAGTGACAACACTACAAATGGACACCACACAGGTTTTATATAAAAAATAAGTAGACTTTATATAGAGTTACCACAAGACCATAAACGACAAAAATACACACTATGATTACTTTATGATGGTAGATTAAAGCTTAGTTCAGTTCAGTTCTTAGATGCGACGCTCTTTGTCAATGTACCTTAAGTTGAGTTGCGCTTCCACGACAAGCAATGTCGCAGCGAAGAGAAATGCGGCAAAGTTTAGATATCTATACTAATATAATAAGGAGAGAGCCCAAACCATTGAGGCTGGTAATCTCAGGAACCACAGCACCAATCACAACACCCAATACAGCGTTGGAAAGGGCAGTTGCAGCAGAAGGACATAGGCTATGCAGATGCCCACCATATACATTTAAAAGGTAAAAGAACCGAGCCAGCAAAGTAGTCCCTTGTGGGCGTGTCTGCGTTGTGCTGGGGGCGTGTGCTGGGGGCATGACAAACGCTGGGGGTGTGTGGTACGTTCCGCCCTTCATGCCATGTCTCATATCGTGTGCTGTGGGCGTGTGCCGGGGGCGTGGGCGTGTGCGGGTCGCTGGATTACGGAAAAAAAGCCAGCGTTGTGCCCAATATTTCATTGTTTTTTCTTCCCAGGTTCTGTACATTCCAGCTCCGGGCGTCCACCCTGCTCCCTTTAAATACCCCTGCACCCCATAATCATAACCCACCCTTACTCCTTAAAATACCCCAACACCCTTAAACACTAACCCATCTTAACCCTATAAATATACCTTGTACCCCAAAACCCAAACCTATCCCTAAATCCTAAAAATACCCCTGTACCCCATAACCCAAACCTACCCCTGAACCCTAAAAATACCCCTGTACCCCAAAACCCAAACCTAGCCCTGAACCCTAAAAATACCCCTGTCCTTCAAAACCCAAACCTACCCTTGAACCCTAAAATACCCCTGTACCCCAAAACCCAAACCTAGCCCTGAACCCTTAAAATACCCCTGTACCCCAAAACCCATACCTACCCCTGAACCCTAAAAATACCCCTGTACCCCAAAACCCAAACCTAGCCCTGTACCATCAAAATAACCCTGTACCCCAAAACCCAAACCTACCCCTGAACCCTAAAATACCCCTGTACCCCAAAACCCAAACTTAGCCCTGAACCCTAAAAATACCCCTGTACCCCAAAACCCAAACCTACCCCTGAACCCTAAAAATACCCCTATACCCCAAAACCCAAACCTAGCCCTGAACCCTAAAAATACCCCTGTACCCCAAAACCCATACCTATCCCTAAACCCTAAAACTACCCCTGTACCCCATAACCCAAAACTATATCTGAACCCTTAAAATACCCAAACACAACAAAACATATACCTCGGTACCCCAAAACATATACCCCTATACCAATACTTACCTCATCCAAACATTAAAAAAACATGCTTTTACCATTCATGCATTTACAACGAATTTCGTTGTAAATGTATGCGTGGTAAAAGCATATAAAATGTAATGCCATGCGTTATAATGGCATTGCGGAGCCATGGTACTTTCGTAATGAAAGTATGCGGAGTGATGATATGTGGAAAGAAAGTTGCGGAATAATGGGTGTTTACCCTCCCCCGGTATGTACATTGGTGGCACGGCGGCCCACATCTCCAGCAAAATACTTTTTCACCACCGATTTGAAAAATGCACAGGTCTCTCTCATTGATGGCCAGCACCGACATACACTTTTAGACACACCTCCCGCCATAAGTTCTAGAATTGCGAACTTTAGAGCTGGGGAGCTACGTTCGAATCTCGGCATCAGCTCAACATCCTGTGATTCCAGGCAAATCGCTTTGTCTCCCCGTGCCTACCACAAATGAATGTGTTCTTCTGTATTGTAAATTGTGCTCATGCCATGTTGTCGAGTTCGCGCTATAAAATATTGCAAGGAAAAATAAAGTAGGAAAACTCGAGTTCACACACTTCTGAACGCACACTCTTAAGTGCATCAGGAGTGCACTGTGAATCGGAGCGTTTCACAGGCCTGTCACAGATAAGAAATGCTATCAAAACGAAATCCTACAAAACAATATACTACTGGCCGGCAGCAATTCAAACCCGGACAACGTCGGGACGGGCTGCTAGTAAAGAAATAAAGACGTGAAGATCTTCCAGATGCGGCACGCTTCTCTGGGATGCGAGAAGTCCTCGGTTCGATGCGTGGACTGCAGCGGCGACACCCTTACGATGCGACGAGAACAGCTCCAGTGGCGACGCTCTTCTCCCACGATGCGTGAAGCTTCCGCTCGATGCGACAACTATTGCGACGGCAGCAGCTCCGACGGCAGCGCGCTTCTCGGGGATGCGAGGTGCTCTTGGTCGATGCGGTGCAATGCGACAGTTCCAGCGGCGACACCCTCCTTCGGAGTTGCGATGGCAGGCCCAGTGACGGCGACACGCTTCTTCTTGTTGAGTCATGCTTCCAGCTCCTTGAGACAGGCAGTCCCTCAGAAGGCACAAAACAGCAGCAGGCACTTCCAGCATTGTGGAAGGCAGGCACAGCCCTATTCAAGGTTCAGGTGCAACTCCTCCCTCCCATCTAGATGCAGATCTCTCTATTCACCACTGGGTGACTCAGCCTGTCTCCTGGAATTCTCCTGCCCTGTCACTCACAAAACCAGACATAGGAATACACAACCTAGCAGAGGCAGGTTTGAATGGTTAGACAAGCAAAGACCTACTTTCTAAAAGTGGTATTTGCAAACACAGAATATTAAAATAAACTTTACTAAAAGATGTATTTTATTATTCTGAGTTCAGGCATACTAAACTCGAATTTCTACCATTTTCTCCTAGACAGTTAGGATTATAAAATGTAATAACTCTAACAGCCCATTCTGGCCTATAGAGAACAGGTAGCCTTGCAATAGTGAAAAACTAAAAGGGCCGTAATTCACTATTAGGGCATGCCACACACACCAGGGCTTGTCATACCTTATCCTTACAATGCACCCTGCCCTTGGGCCTACCATAGGGATGACTGATATGAATAAAAGGGAAGGTTTAGGGACTGGGAAGTGGGTGCACTTGCCCAATCAGCATGACAGTACCAGACTGCACGCAGGCTCTGCAATGGCAGACCTTAGACACATTTTACAAGGCTGCTTCTGTGGGTGGCACAACCAGTGCTGCAGGACCACCAGCAGCATTTGGATTTACAAGCCCTGGGCACACTCAGTGCACTGGACTAGGGTCTGACAAGTCAACCAAATAGCCAGACATGGAACCACTGATGAATACAACAATTTACAATAGGGAGCACTTGCACTGTGGCACTGGATAGCAGTGACAGAGCGCCCAAAGCATATAACACCAGCAAAAATACATGAGGCAACAACAAACATAGAAGGGAGACCCATGCCATTGGTACCAGGTCTAACACCCAGGTTACCACCAGAACCTGGGCTTCTACGGGAATTCACAAGGGCATATTATCAAGCCCATTATCGCCGCTTTAGCGGCAGTTTCCTGCCCATAAAAGCGGCGATAATGTATCTCCCTTTCTTGATAATATGGCCCAAGGTTTTTAGAAAGGTGGGGAACGTAAGTTTGCAAAACCACTTAAAGTGGAACAAGTCTTCTGTAATGTAGTGATGGCAATGCATGGAATTTCAATTCAGTTTCATTATGCAATAATAAAAATATACACGTAAGTTGCTGAAAATTGCACAATCCACAAGACAACCATATTAACCAAAATGATGTGAACGAAAAATGTGAATGCTTGTATGGAAGATGATAAAAATAAACAAGATTTAGAGAGTGACGGATTGTTTGAGTGAGTGACTGGTTAATGGAAAAGTCCGAATGAGCTCTGGATGAGGAGGTGTTAAACAACCACAGTATCCCCTGCACCCACAAATTTCACCTAATTTATTTATTTATTTTCGACATTTCTAGAGCGCACTGTTACCCGGAGGTGTCCTGGCGCTAACCTGGTTGAACTGGTGTGCATGAGTGAGAAGCTTTAATGGGAGAAGAGCCAGGTCTTCAATGCTCTTCTAAAGGATAGCAGGTTGGGCAGCTGTCTGATTTCGAGGGGAAGTTTGTTCCAGGCAACTGCTGCACCTAAGGAAAAGCTCCTGCCCCCCCATCTTGCTTTCTTAACTCTGGGGACTAAGACCAGTGCCTGCTGCCCTGATCTTAGGGTTCTTGCCGGCTTATACCAGTGGAATAATAGCTTCATACATCTGGGGCCGAGATCATGTAATGCTTTAAAAACCACACAGAGTGCCCTAAAGGTTATTCGTTTCCGCACTGGCAACCAGTGCAGTTTCGCCAAGTCCTGGGCCACCGATACGAACTTGGGGGTGTCTGTTATCAGGCGTGCGGCTGCGTTCTGTAGGATCTGGAGCTTATTTAGTACGCCCTGTTGAGCGTTCAGCATGAGTCTGTTACAGTAGTCTAGCCGAGACAGTATTAGACCGGTGACCACTGTTTTTCTATGCTCTACCTCTAAAAATGGTAGTACTTTCCTAATGGTTTTAAGGATAAAGTACGTGGAAGAGGCAAGAGCATTGATCTGAGGTTTGAAGGATAATGAATCATCAAACAGAATACCTAGATTTTTCACCTTGGTCACAGGGGAGGGGAGAGTTCCCATTTCTTCAGGCCACCATCTTGGGGACCAGAAGTTGTCTTTGGAGCCAAAGAGAAGTACTTCTGTCTTTGACGAGTTTAGCTTCAGACAGGTTTGTGCCATCCAATTGCCCACTTCTTGCATACAGCCTTTAAACCTATCCGCTATGCTATCTATTTCACCCGGCAGCAATGACACCACTATTTGTGTATCATCAGCGTATGCTGTGAGGTTAAAACCAAAGGATCGAATTATCGGGGCTAGGGTAGAGACATAGACATTAAAAAGTGTCGGGCTTAAGGAGGAACCCTGGGGCACTCCACACGGGAGCTCGAAAGGGTGTGATTCAAAGTCCCCCAGTGCACCGTCTGAGTCCTGTTGGAGAGGAAGGCCTGCAGGATCTTCAAGGCCTTTCCTTGAACTCCGCAGGCCCTCAACCGGTCCACCAACAATTTGTGATTTGTGATCTCTAATAGTGAGAGAGAGAGAGGTTTGTGCTAATTATAGTCAAACCTAGGAAACTAAAGGATTATATATCTGAATAAATTGATGATTAATACTTTTAGAACTCAAAGTGTTCTAATATTTATTTTTGTCAAGCCTCATTCCTCATCGTTCTTAATTTTTTTTTGATTATGAAAAGAGGGGCATGTGTTGTTACCCTTTTAGATAATATTGTAGACCGTATTCATATAAAGTGCTGTGATGAGGTAACTATGTTGTACCTATGAGGACGTCATCCTTAGGAGTGTTAACCAGCCAGGTCATTTGGAATGTTACATATGGGAGCTTTCCGGTTGGGGAGAAATGGTTAAAGCAGCATGACGGCGGGGCACTGGTGTATTGGGGAACCAGGATTCAAAGCACATTACATTTATACTTTTTACCAGGATTATAGAGTGCATCATTCTTACAGTGCTCCACTCTTTTCACAGTCACAGTCACTTCACTGAGTGGATGCGCATCCTTTCACCATTATTCAGCTGCGGCCGGTAGTGGGAGTGCCTGCCGGGCGGTGACGTGGGGAAGGGGAGGGCCAGGGTGGGGGGTAGTAATGTATGGATTATGGAGGTTTACAGGTAAGTAAACATATAAATAAATAAAATGAATTTCGTTGTGCGCACTGCATCGCATTTGGTGATGCAGAATCCATACATTACTACCCCCACCCTGCCCTTCCCCCTCCCCATGTCACCGCCCGGCAGGTACTCCCACTACCGGCCGCGGCTGCCATCATTCTTCTCAAATGTGTTCACTGCTCAATTCAGCACAAACTGATACCGCATTGTTTCATCAGTTAACCCACCAATTTTACAACTACTGGCCAATTTTCTCAAAGCTGTCAGGTATTCCTCTACTGATTCCGTCACTCTTTGCAGTCACCTACCAAATAATACTTCTCAAAGATACTGAAAGGTGGGATTCCGGGAGCATCTTGTCCCTGAGGAGCACAACTTGAAAATGTATGATGGGCTATTAGTCTTATCACACAAGCTCAGTTTCTGCTTGGTTTTTGCTGCCATTGCAAGGGTCTTCACTGTAATCTTTGCAGCTCCACCTCCTTCAGTACACAGGACAGAGTGCCAGACAACTGCCGACCCTCATGTAAAGTGCTCTGATACCTCCGTGTCTAGCCAGCGCTATATAAAACTTTGCACATAAAATACAATGAATGGAGTTGCAGTCTAAGTATCTGGTGGGGCTCTGATCCGTTGCTAATAATGAGAGACACACATGATGACTAGCCACCACTGACAGTAGAGTCTTTACCTCAGGTCCTCAACCCATAACTATAATAGAATGATGACACTACTGCCACATGCTTCAATAACACAGCCACTGTGGTGTATATATTAGAGGAGAAAATAGCTGTTTATATATATCTGCATTAATGCAATCATTTTATGTGTATTTTTTTTAAATTTTGAGTTTATTGAAACCAAGTAAAATAAAGCAACAGTATAATAAAACAATGTAGTACATAGATTAATAATAAAGTACATATTGAAGGTTATGGAGCAAAATGGTTACAATAAACATTATATATAGGAAATTAAGGGAGAAAAAGGGGGAGAGAGTAGGGGGAAATGATACAATTATTATTACAGGAACATTTGAAGACAAATGGAATTTGAAAATAACATTGTAAGCAGGTAAATATCAATAAAGATAAGATTATGAATGTACATAAGTATAAGCATAACAACAACATTAAAAATTATTAAGAAGAAAAGACAACAAGGTATGATCATGATAGTTTACGGACCTCGTCTGATGTATTTACATTAGTAACGGTAGAAGTATCTGGAGAAGCAAGTTTAAATAAGTATGTAGTAAGAGGAATCCATAGTAAATCTCTTTTAATTACTAGGGAAATAGGAGTGACATAATTGGTGTCAAGTCTGTGATAAAAAACGTATGGCATTCCACCAGGCTGTATAAGTAACTTTGTTTGCTTCTTTCCAATTGGAGGTTATTAAATGTAGGGCTATAGCTAGTAATAGATCTAACAATTTAAAATGTGAAGGGGCTTGAGGCCAAGATGGGGATAGGGAACCTAGAAAAATATTAGATAGGGAAAAGGGAACATTAGTCTTAAAAATTTTATTTATTTGAGACCAAAATAATTGCCAGAATTTATAGATATATGGTCAATCAAATAACATGTGCTTTAGATCAGCATTTGGGCAGGAACAGGACCAGCAGTTAGATGATGTATCAGGGGGAAAATATGCTAATCTTGCTGGGGAGTGTAATAAACGTTGATAAATAAAATAAAGGGTTTGGGTAGTGTTAGCTGCCCTTGAGGTTTTATGAATCTTTAACCATAACTTGTCCCATATAGAAGCAGACCAGGATTGCGGTATACCTTTTTCTCATGCCAATTCAGTCTTTGTCTCTAGAATTTCTGAGGGTAACAATAAACATTTGTAGATACAAGATGCAGAAGGAGAAGTGTCTAATAGAGGGAATATTGTAGAACAAGTTGTAGGAAGAATAGTGAAAGATGGGAGTGATTTAAGATACTCTTGAAGGGCGGGAAGTAAAAGATCGTATTGTTTTTTAAAAGAGTTAGGAAGAAGGAAGATCAGTAAATGATAAAGGTTTATTGTCAAGCAGGAATTGAGAAATACATAATAAGCCTTTGTATCTCCACGATTTCCAATAAAAAGCACGATTTTTGATGCGCAGTAATTTGTTATGCCAGATAGGTTGCTGAGATAAAGAAGTAAGGGAAGTATATGAGGACGGTAAAAGGGGAGTTAAAAGTTTACGAGTGTGAGCAATAACAGAGGAGTGTAAAAAAGAAGTGCTAGTAGTGAATGAAAGAGTTTCTGGGAAGTCAAAGGGAGAAGTAAGGGATTTTTTGATGGACAACCATATTGGGGGAAGTGTAGGGAGTTCCATAGAAAGCCATGGGGAAGCTTGTTTTAGAGACAAGGCGTAATGATAAGACTTAAAGTCAGGGAATTTAAGACCTCCATTAGTTTTGTCTTTCTTAAGACAGGATAAGGCTATTCAAAGGGTTTATTTTTCCAGAGAAACTTTCATAAAAGTGGGTCTATTTTTTTAAAATATTATCCTAGGATGTGCACCGGTATCATGGAAAGAGAATATAAGATTAGAGGAGCCAGCATCATCTTAATTGAATCTAGTCTACCCCACCAAGAGAGAAAGAGGGGATGCCATCTGGTAATTGAATCATTTAGCTGTTTGGTAATATAGTCAAAGTTTAATTTTAAGGTTTCTGAGTTAGTTTAGGAGAACCATATCCCTAAGTATTTGAATTTAGCCGGCTGCCAGGAAAATCCCGTCTGAATGAAGCAGTGTTTAAGACATAAAACATTAAGGGGCAAAACTTATCATTTATCTCGATTAAGGCAATAACCTGATATTTGCGAAAAAGTATCAACTTGATGGGGAAAGGAAGGGAGAGAAATATCTGGATTAGAACAATATAAAAGGATATCATCTGCATAAACAGACATTTTAACTTGATTGGAACCTAGTCGGAAACCCGTGATTTGAGCGTCCTGCCTAATCTTGGTTAAGAAGGGCTCTAATGCTACTATAAACAATAAAGGGGACAAAGGACAGCCTTGGTGGACTCACCTAGAGAGAGAAAAGTAATCCGAGACTTTACCATTGGCAAAGATAGAAGCTTTGGGACCAGAATATAATAAAGAAATTAAGGCGATTAACTTGGGAGGAAATCCTATCCATTTTAGAGCATGGAACATAAAATCCCAACCAATCCTATCAAATGCTTTTTCAGTGTCTAGAGTTATAGCGGCAAGTGGGTAGTCTAGGGATGAGGCTTTACTAAGAACATTAAAGAAGACTCTGGAGTTGCCAGAGGATAAACAACCTTTTATGAAACCAGATTGTTCTGGTCCAATGAGTTCGGTAAAATGGGATCAATGCACAGGGCAAGTATTTTTGCGAAAAGGTTATAATCTGTATTAACTAGAGAAACGGGACAGTAATTTTTACAAAAAGAGGGGTCTTTATTTTCTTTAGGGATTAAACAAATCATGACTTCTTGAAAGGTTCCTTGGTATGATCCATTCGCAATGAAGGAATTAAATAGGAGAAGAAGGTTCGGAAGAAGAAGTTTTGAAAAATGTTCATAAAATTCAATGGTGAAACCATCGGGTCCAGGAGTTTTACCCCGTCCTAGTACCGAAACAGCGTGGGAGATTTATTTCAAAGTAATGTCCGTTTCTAGCGAATCAAAGGCAATATGGTGAAAAGGGAGATAATTAATTTATTGGAAATAAGAGGATATATCAGACTGAAGCGGTTGTGTTTCAGGAGTGTAAAGGTTTTTGTAAAAGGAGACAAATTCTTGTTGAATATCTTTGTCTTAAAAAGAGTATCTCCATTAGACTTTGTTAGGGAGGCAATTCTAGTTCTGTCCCGGCGTGTTTTTAAATAATTAGCTATTAGTTTCCCCATTTTATTTTCGCCTCCATAATATCGGGCACTACTCTTCAGGAGATAAGAGGCTGCAGCTTCTGTGGATAATTTATTAAAAGTAATCTTAGCAGAAATTAGATATTTTAAAGAGGTTCCTGTGTAAGAATGATAATAAGTATATTCTAATTTTTTATTTTAGTGAGTAATTGAGTTGATTGTTTTTAAAACTCTTTTTCTTCTGAGAGACAAAATTGATTATAAAGCCTCTTGCGGTTGCTTTAAAAGATTCCCAAATCATAGTTGGAAACGCGTCAGAAGCCTTATTAGTAGTGAAAAATTCCAAAGCAAAAGAACTGAATTGGCTAGAGAATTTAGGATCTGCAAGTAGGGAATTATTAAATCGCCATCTACCAGCGGATGGGGAAAAGGGAATTAAAACAAAATCAACAAAAACCGGGGCATGGTCTGAAATTAAAATTGAGCCTATTTCTGAATGGATAACATGTTGAGTGAGAGATTTACTTAAAAAGAGATAATCAATGTGGGATTGTGTTTTATATAGGGGGAGAAATACCTGTATTCTTGAAGATCTGGATGGCAAAGTCTCCAAATATCAATTAAGTATTTTCGATGAATCGTAAATTGCGTGAGCATTTTAGTGTTTACAAATTTAACTGGGGAACATCTATCTAGAATGGGGTCATGAATTTGATTGCAGTCACCGCCTAAAATGATGTAGTCATCATCAAATGAGAGCAATTTATCCGAAACTTGTAACCAGAAAGTGTTGTCAACAGAAACTGGAGCATACACATTAAAAAGAACAAATGTTACTTTAACTATAAGCAAATTAACAATCACCAAGTGACCATCCGAGTCGATTTCTTGATGAGTAACTGAAACATTAAACTTTTGATGGCACAGAATTAGAACACCATTTGTCCTACCCAAAGCTGGAGAAGAGAATACATTGTCTACCCAAACTCTCTTTAATTTAGAGGCTTCAGTATTGGACACATTTCTTGTAACATGGCAATGTCAGTTATTAATCTAGCCAAATGGGATAGAACTCATTGTCTTTTAATAGGGTTATTTATTCCTTTGATATTCCATGTAGTAACCCTGAATTGAACTGAAATGAGGTAACATTATTAAACAATAAGCATACAATGTAATAAACAATCTTGAAAGTCAGATTATTTAGTAAATGAGAAGTAATGAATTTTATGACAAAAAAAATAGGAAATATTTTTAGAAATACTAGCAACAATAAGAGCAAAGTGAGAAAGGAAAAGTGATGTAAGAGAAAACAGTTGCAGATAAATGGATAAAGAGAATAAAGAAGAACAGGAAAGAGAAAAAGAAAGTCTAAGGAAGAAGAAGAGGAAAAGAAAAAGGGAGAAGCGAGAGGATAATGGGGAAAACAATGAAAAAAGACCACATAATAAGAACCAGAAGAGGATGTAAAAGTAGAACATACCTACAAAAGGAAGATTCAGGGAGACAAGGGGAGAGGTGGAGCCACACAGAACAGATGGTACAACCGGGATCAACCAAACGGATGACCAGGGGGCAGCACGTCACAAGGATGGACTATCTGTGGAGATGAAAAATAGTAAAAAGTTTACGGAACACGTATTGAATAAAATAAAAATAAAAAGAGATGGAGCAGCTTAATAGAGTAACTAAGAAAATATTATAAAATCAGAGAAATACATAGAGTCAACCAATATTCGAAGATGAAGGTCCTGAAGAGTCCATAGCATCTGTTTTATGAGAGTTTATGAAGCTTTGTAGATGCAGCGGATCTTCATATGACGTTGTTTTGTTATTGTACGTGACCTTAAAGAGACAGGGGTGAAAGAGATCATAACAGGCACCCATTGATTGAAGTTTAGGTCTCATGTTAAGAAAAGCCTTCCTTCTATTTGCAGTAGCCTTTGCGTAATCCTGCACAAAAAATAAAGTTGAACCTGACCAGGTGATACGTTGAGAAGATTTAACTGCTGATAAAACTTTTAACATATCTGTGTACTCCAGGAAGTACAAGATAACACCTCTCGGTTGTTGTGAAGATGAGGCAGTTGAGGAAAGGCGGCCCAATCTATGCGCTCTTTGAATGTTAAGTGCGGTGCCTTCTGGCATGTGGAGTATCTTGGGGAGGAAGAATTTAAAGAAAGTAAGAGGCTCAGACCCTTCCACTCCTTCTGCCAGGCCATAAATGGGTAGATTGTTACACCAATTATGATTTTCGAGATCCTCAACTTGGCGCTGGAGTACAGAAACTTGAGATTGAAGTAGAGGAACATTGGAACAGGTATCTTTAATAGAAGACATGTTATGCTCAACTGCGGTGATTCTTGTGTCAAGTTGTGAAAAGTTATCAGTGAGGATTTGTAATTTTGTGTTGGTTTCTTCCATAAGGGACGCAAGGCCCTAATTTCTTCCAACAATATTTCCATAGAAACAGGTGAGGCTGATTTAGGCAGAGAAAGAGGATTTTGTTTTAGGTGTTTAGAGATGGATTTCCCCGATGGTACTGTTGAGGGATCCATGGTTGCCATAGTGCCTAGAGATGTAGATAACAAAGAATCCTTTAGCTTGGAGTATGCAGTCACATTTTTTGAATTTTTAACAAAAATATGCTTTGTATTTGATTGCGTAGAAAGAGCGCCTTTTATTCTGCCCATAAATCTCCAGAGTAGACACAATTTTCGGATAAAAGATGTGTAGAGTGAAATAAATCAAGAGGCAAGTCACTGAGATAGCAACAGAAAAAGAAAAGCGTCTGAAAAAGTCATGTAGAATACTAAAATGATAAAGCTATTTATTTAGTGACAACTATATATAGAACAGAGAAATTCACTTCAGAAAGGTCAATGAGGTGAGTGACAAGCGAAGAAATACATCTGTTTATGGCTGCCTCTATGAAGAAAAATAATGACTTCAACTTGACTTATGTACTCATGTAAGCCGCATATATACGGAGGAATCCACAAAATGGCTGCCACAAATATTTCCTCCCAGAAATTCCTCCCAGGCAAATTATCCAAATGCTGCTGGTAGTATACTTATTTCATCTTAGTACAGGTGCTTAGAGGAGGAACATTATAAGAGAATGGTGTGAGTAGGCATTACAGGAAAGTCTACAACATCCGTCGTTGAGCAGTTCCACAGTGGAGAGAGCGCCGCGAGCAAAAAACAAAATGGCGGCTGTGAGATTGCGATGCTGCCAAGAGGACTTACATCGCCGGAAAAGTCATCATTGTCACTGCAAATAAAAACAGCGAGGGTCCCAGGATGCTCAGTAGACCTTCGGACGTCTTTAAACTGCACTAGTGCTGCTGAAGCAGTGCGAAGAGCGTGGATCCGCCTGGACGGACCGGAGAGCTTCACCCGGGCACCGCCATATCTGTCGGGCACCAAGCCACGCCCATTTTATGTGTATTAACTAAGAGCAGGATTGCTTTTTCATGCACACAATGAACATATCTATGCATGCGAATACCGTAACCAGATTAATCTGCCCAAGTGTTATTGTCTGACATTCCTACAAAAACTGACTGTAGAAGAAGCCCAGCAAGCAACTCATTTCCCATCCTTTATTTGCAAAGGAAGTGGACATCTCTTGATCTCCTATCGTTCACCTGCACAGGAAGTGACAACATGGATTTCCCATCATCCATCTTCCCAGGAAATGACGTCGCTAGTTTCCTACCAAAACGGTCTTTAAAAGAAGAAGACTAGGACTTATTTACCATCATCCATGTGCATACGAAGTGACATCACTGGGTTTCCCATCATTCGTCTTCACAGTAAGTAACATCATTGGATTTGCCATCATTCATCCGCATAGGAAGTGACTTAATCGGTTTATGCCAAAACTCTCCTTACTTATTGGCAGCCAAAAGTGCTCCAAAGGCAAGCTCATCATTGCCCATTCACGCACCGTCTGCACCCAGCTCATGGACCCCTTGTCCTCCTTCCACCACTTTCCCTCCCCCTCTTGTCGGTATTCCACCATAACCCTTCTTGTTCTAAACTCCTGGTAGCATCTCCTAGTGTTACTGCTGTGCCTCACTGCTCAACATAGAAGGCTCTTTCTCCCACACCACCTTTCACAAGCACCCTCCTCCAGCCACCTCACTCTACCCACACCTCATACGTCCAACACATTCAACATACAGCACTAGTTAAAACAGATCTCCACTAAACCGCATCTCTCTATGTCCTGTATTTTCTTCAACTCTCGCCCCCTCACTAAACACGCCACAGACATTTGGAATCTGCTATGTGACTGGCCACCGGGCCTGATTTTCTTGAATAAAACCTTCATCGGCTCTTAAACACCATAGCAATCCAACCAGATACAAGATCACAAGTCAGTACAAACATACCCACAAGTGGAATCGATATCATCTTTAAAGAATCCATTCAGTGCTTCATCACCTCAGAAAGCACCAACAGCCATGGAACACTTAACTATTCTACTACCATCTACACCGCAGATCCGTCATTTCAGCCCAACCGCAGCTCACAAAATTCCAGTTGACACCAGCACCTGGGACATGCAGATCACTCTCTTCTGCCCTTCTATCTCTGGAAGAGCCCCCCAGCCCCAGGTTCTCGCTGCTTCAGGCTGTTCCACAACAGTCACACCTGTTGTGGGGTGGGGTGGTAGCCTCGTTCCCTCTCTCAATAGGTAGGTTTACGTAGGCACATCAGGTCAGATGAAGAGCTTTTTCATCTTTAAGTGATGGTCTCTCACCCAAATGAAGCTGTTTTTCTGGAAGATACCAGCCCTGGTTGTAAAGCAATCCTCTGAGTATTCTGCGAAGCACTCATTTCCATGGTGAAAGAGAATTTGGAACTTGAACTACAAGTGGGCAGTATCAACAACTTTTATACAGATAGAGGAGATAGGAGTTGTCTGCACTTTCAGAACATGTTTAGAGCGGTTCTTCTTTCATATGTCCTCTACAGGCTGCTTTCCAGATACAGTCTGTTTTCAGAATGATGTTCCTCCCAGCAGGGTAATCTCCGGCCAGGAACACTCACAACAGAGGCACACAGAGCTGTGAGCTTTCTGCACCCGGCTGTCAGCAACCAACCTGATTAGTGATCAGGAGAAAGACAAAAAGCTGGCCTTTCCTAAGGGGTACATTTCACTTAACAACAGAGACTGCAGTCCCTCCTTTCACCCCTCCCCCCCCTCCGTCTACCAAATGGCAACGCTACAGGGAGCTCTTTTCATTAAAAAACCTAATAGAATCTCTAAAGCAGCCCTGTCTATTTTTTCCCTACTTCGATATGTAGATGTCATCACCCCAGCATCAGGAAAGTCAGGAAAAGAGTTCCATTATCTGGGAAAACAGCCTCACCTCCATCTTGTGGACAAGGCCAAGCCAGGGGCATCCAAAATGGGCCTGACAGGACGCGATTACTCTGGTTCACTTTTACACACATACTTGTACCATACAGGCCACATACACATGGCTGGGTAACAATAAACATCTGTTATTCAGTGCTAAGATACCCTTGGGTGAACGTGTGCTTTACAAATACACCTTATGCTATGTTATTTACATGAACAGAACACACCTGGAATATTAGAGTTAAGGATCAGGGCTGGCATGTAAAAACAGCAGAACTTTATATGAGTTCACCTGTAAGTCTTCACTCCAGAGCCCAAATAAAAAAGTTAGATCAATAGTATGGATTTACAGGACACAGTGCACTGCAGCCACCACACTATGGGGCCGATTATGATGGCGGACGGACCTGAGTCCGTCCTCCACCATAGAGTAGGAGGGAACCTCCGCATGGCCTGCGGAGTTCCCTTCTGTGCAATTAGGATGTGACCGCCACCCTGGCGGTCACATCCTCTATTTTTACCATTGCGACGGGTGCGGCTTCAAGCTGCATCCGCCGCAATGGTAAAAATGCGTACATTGCATTTGTATGCAGAAAGCGGCAGGCACCGTGCGGTGCCTGCCGATTTCTGCATACAAATGCAGGGGGGTACCATAGGTACCCCCCATGTGCACCCCCACCCCCCCTTCACCCAGGGGGCCCGCAACGGGCCCCCCGCAGTGTAGTTACACATGCTTTTCCACGGCGGAAAACCCGCCGCGGAATAGCATTTTGCACAGCCCATCCTAATCTGGCTGACGGTGTCTGAGAGACACCGTCACCATATTAGAGCTTTTCCGCCGCGGTTGTAAGCCAACCGCGGCGGACACGCTGCGGACGGAAACCAGGACCCACCAGCCATCCTAATGTGGCGGTGGGTTTTGGTGGGTCCGCAGAGGATTTTCCGCATCCTCCGGGCCGGCGGTAGCTTCCGCCGGCCCGGAGGATGCGGAAAATCCTCCATCGTAATAGGCCCCTATGTACTAAACCCATATTGTGACTGTAATCCTTTGTCAGTGCAATGACAAAATGCTTAGTGTGTCCCTGCAGGTCACAGAACAGAAAACCTCACTCATGCCAAAGAACATGTATAGGCCTCCACACATACAGTAAATCTGAGTGAGTCTAGAATGAAGATGAACATTGGGAATACCATATACTTGTGGTCCGGCGCTCAGGGCAGGGCAACAAGACGATAAACCATGCAGGGGACATTCATGTCCCAACAGATTGAGATTCTGAATGAGGGCCAAAGACTTCTCTACCCAGAATACTTGTTTATTGTTTTTGTTGAATGAGTTTTCCCTTCTGGATTATTATATATATATATTTTTGCAGTTTGATCTAGTGCAAACATGACCACAAGGTATTGGAACACATTACATGAGCACCAGTTACATTACACAAGGACACCTTCATTTGTTGGTAGACACAGGGATATTAAGTGATTTGCCCAGAATCTCAGGATGTTGAGCTGATGCCAAGACTCAAACCTGGTTTCCCAGCTTTAAAGTTGGCAGTTCTGGGCGACATCAAAACATGACAAACGGACCAAGAAAGCGATATCCCTGACATACCAAAACCTGTGTAATAACCTACCCGACCCACTCACATGACTCCGTGATGACTGGCAGTAAGCCATTAGGCCGCTCGAAGAGGATGAGTAACAAGCTGCGTTGATGTACCCCGTGAGGCAGCCATACCACTCAGTCTCCATCTTATCCAGCTAAAAACTTTACATAGAACATACCTAACCGGGGCCACCATACCTAAACTAGGGTGCAGGGAAAACACAGGTTGTCTCTGACACTGCACAGAGGAAGCAACATTTCATAATGTGCTATGGAGCTTCCCCACTATATCACCATTGTGGGGACATCACACGGCAAATGCAGAATTTAATGGGGAAGAAATCACACTAGCACCCAAATTAGGACTCCTCAATGTATGGGATGCTACAGATCTCACTAGTATAGAACAACAATGGGCCACACTAGGGGTTCTCATTGGCCAAACGTAATATAGTTATGCAACGGGGGGCGGAGAACCCACTAACAAGGGGGAGGCTGGGCGAATGATATGGATAAATGCATGATTGCAGAGAAAGAGGTTTTCAAAAAGTGGGACAAAAAGTGGCGGAAATGGAACACATCTGTTGAACTAGCAGGAGGGAACAAGAATAGGAACCAACCTACAGGCAACCGTATCCCATAATGCCGTTGTCACAGGTGTCTTTGCTATGTTGTGAACGTACCCTTGTTTAAATGGTAAATTACTACGACCTGTAATGTATTAATAAATAAAATCAATAAAAAGAATGTTTTAAAAAAACATGATAAACGAGTTGCAGCATTTATTTAGCATGAACACAGTCTGAACATGTTTTTTTGCAAAGGTGATTCATTCCTGGTAATTATCAGTTAATGATTTTGATTCGAAGCTAACGTTTTTTGTGTGCAGGGTACAAATGGTAAACTAATTTGGGGTTGTATAACTAGAATCATCCCATGAAGAGTTCATTTGAAAGCCATTGTTGCCTGATTCATGAATCGCTTTCTCCTCATTCTTTTCCTTCGTGGGGTTCTCTGAATGAGCTTTTTGTCAAGGGAAGGCAAAGGGCACACGAAGAAAAGAAAAAGCAAAGGGTGTGCTTAAACTGTAATCGTGTTTGTCATGAACAATGTGAGCTTTTCAGACCCCAGAAACCATTCCACCCCAGGTGCAGTTGTTATTCCTGCAGCGCTGCAACATTAAGATTAAACGCCATTTCACAATAATACCTGCTTTTTGTTTGAATAAATTGTACCTCCTGCATGCATCCTGCAATGTAGCGCTCCGTACAATTAAACATAAGAGGAATTCAACCTCTAAAAGATGTTAAGTCATCTCATATTTTCGTTGTATGGTTTTATTCCTATTTGCTTTACGAAATATTTAAATTTTGTCAACGTGGATTTCCAAAGTTTAACTGTTTGAAAACCATAGTTGTTGCAATAGTTCAATAAAAGCTTTATTAAATCAAGTCACATAAGTACAGAATTTCCTTGTAAAATGAAAAATCAAAATTATGTGAGAAAATAGTGCCACAGAAAAAAGCTAAAAGAAAGAATATAAAATATACTCAATCAAGGGAATTATAAGCGCACTACTCATTCGGGTCTCATGTCCTGGAGAGGGAAGAGGTGGGGGGGGGGAGGGGAGGGTCAGCAGTTCCGTATCAGTCAAAGAGCCAGGTCTTCAGAGCCTTCCTGAAGGTGTGAAGGGAGGGGGCACGTCTGATCTCGGTGGGGAGCTTGTCCCAGGTCTTGGCCGCGATGTAGGAGTAGGATCTTCCCCCTGCTCAGGCTCTGCAGATGTGCGGGGTTTCGGCGAGGAGGAGGTTGGTGGAGCGGAGGTTTTGTTTGGGTACGTGGAGGGTGATTCTGTCATTGAGGTATTGGGGTCCGGTGTTGTGTAGGCATTTGTAGGCGTAGGTGAGTATCTAGTAGGTGATTCTTTTCCTGACAGGGAGCCAGTGGGGCTTGCGTAGGAGTTGGCTGATGTGTTCGTGTCGGGGGACCCCGAGGATGAGTCTGGCGGCGGTTTTCTGTATTGTTTGGAGCTTTCGGAGTAGAGATTTGTTGATGCTGGCGTAGAGGGTGTTTCCGTAGTCCGGCCTGCTGGTGATGAGTGAACCAATTACAATTATATATTAATTCTGTGCCTATAAAAATCACATTTTATATTTTATAAGGTATATAGAAGTAAAAGAAAAGAAAGGAAAAAGAAAGGAAATTAAAAATAAGGAATGCAAGAAATCTACAATGCAGATAGTATACTTATATAAAATCATATAATAACATAGGTTGTCTTATATTTACTATATCTAATAAAAAACAGAATAAAATAAAACATATATTAGGAACAAGATCATGAAGGCTGAAAGACCATCGTAGAGTACTTTGAAACGTTTTGCATTTTGTTTAAATAGTCAGTAAGAGACGATTAAACAGATCCTTTTTAATCACCTGCAGGGTAGAGATAACCGAAGCAGTATCAAGTCTATGATGAGAACAGAGAAGATTCCACCAACTAGTAATGTTAACCATATTCGCATTTTACCAATTAGATGCAATAACTTGAAATGCAATGGCAATTAATAGGTCCACAAATCAAAGGGAAAATTAATAGCACAAATGATGAAAATAGTCCTACGCACCTGAAACCAAAGGGCTTTAATTGGTAGGCAATTGAATAACCTATGTAGATACGTGCCAGGTAGGGACTTACAGGACCAATATTCATTTGGAAGAGTAGGGTTATATTTATGTACAACCTGTTATAAAAAGGATTTATGTAGTAATAGCAGTGCAATAAGTATGCTATATCTCACTCTAAATTGATTTTCAGATCTTTAAAGAAAAGCAATGCTGAAGGTCTGTCTCTCATGCTAATTTAGTTCTTAGATTTTGGATAAGAGGGAGGTATGTAGTGCAGATATTTATATAAGTAAGATTCTTTGAGTGGAGAAGAACGTTTAATTGGTTCAGGAGGCAGGGAGAGTAGAAGAATGTGTTTGCTTGAGTGTGGAAATAGATTGCAAGAGGGAAGCCTTAAGAGACTCATACTTGGAAGTGGAAGCAGAGGAAAGACCAAATAGTTTGGATATTCAATGAAGAGAGAGCAATCATTTCACACAATAACTATTTAACCTGAATTATGCCCTGGATAACCCATTGTTTCACAAAAATAGTAAGATTAAAGAAGTTGCTGCATTTATTATGCCAGATAGAAGAGTGCAGAAATTCCTGCAATGGAGACATGGGTTGTGTAAAACTCTGAGAAGATACTAGGATAGAATATTTCATAGGAGGAGAGGAAAAAGAGCGAGGGGGTTTTGAAAAATGTATTAGGGAGTGGAATATGAGGGAACCTTCTAGTACAAGCCATACATTATTTGACAGGAAGTTAGCATTACTTATATAAGGTAAGACTTGCTTTAGGATACATTTCAGTGTGATATTGTTGAAAATTTGGAAGTCTTACACCTCTGTAGGTTTACATAGGGATATGAAGGAAATGTGTGCTTTTCTCCCTGTTAGAATGTGGTTCTGACACTAGGGGCCGCCCGGATTTTTCGCTTTTTGAGCACGTAAGTGTTAAGCTTTTACTGTGGGGGAGCCTCATAATCTGAGACTCACCCACAGTGAACTCCTAATGAAGGAGACTGCATGGAGATTTTACTGGTGTTCCCCTGGCCTGACTAGGCCGCTGCGCAGCAGCTGGAGTAGGGGGCACTGCGTTGGTTATATGCAGACACATGTGTACATGCCTGTGCACACGTGTAGTAGCTGCGCAGGGGAGATTCCTAGTGTGCGCAGTCCAGGAGCAGCTACAGAGTGAATGGTGTGGCAGGACTTATGCAGAGGTGGGTGGTGATATGGAATAGGCTTTATACACTGGAAGGAAACATGCCAGGGAAAATCAGTGTGTTTTACTGTGTCTTTCACTTCATTATTCCCTTATGGGGAGGTGGAACCCATGGCTAGAGTAACTTCCACAAGGTCTACAGATTCCAGACACGCACTAAAGTCCTGTGTAGCGAATGTGAAAATAAGTATTCTGCACAATCCAAAGTCATATTTGTACTGCTTTTGGGTCGTCCAGAAATGCTATATTTCTCGGAGTTCCTGGCTGGGGTCTGGCCCTGGCAGGGTAGATTAATGACCTTTCTTCCCAGAGCAAAGATCTTCCCTCCAAGGAGAAAAGATAGGTGGAGCTACAAGCCAATCCTTCAACTGCTGTCGCTGGGTGCCAAGCACCAAGCTGAACCACAGTGGAGGCAGTAAGGGGGGGGAAGGAGTTGGGTTTCCGAGGCCATGTGGCCAGAGACACTGGATGACGTCATTTTGAACAAACCCAGAGGCTGGACAAGAAGGAGGGAGCAGGGGCAGGGAAGTGATGTGTTGCTGTTTGATAGGACACACAGAGACTTCCTCTGTGTGACCCTAAAGATCCCGGCCAGGCCTGCACCACCCCTTAGCGAAACACAGGGTCCCTTCACTGTGTTCAGGGTGGTACTACCTTGCAGAAGTCCACCTCCTGCCTCGAGCTAGGAGAACACCCCCATGCCCCTGATCCTTGAGTCCAAGTCCCACAGGACCTACCTGACTGGTTACCAGCTAGGCATCGCCCCAGCTACCACTTCAGGTTCCCTCCACCAGCTCCTGGGGTTCAAGTACCACTGGAACGACTGGACTGGTCACTGTCCACCACTAACCCTTCAACTGGAAACTAGGGAGCACATGTTCCCACTCAGATCTCCACTGGGTCAGTTACCTAGCCCACCTAGGGTACCTAGGGGCTACCACTACACACCATCACCCAAGAACTACTCTCCTTTGGGGCCACCCACTACCAGGGGCCACCCTTGGGTTGCTCACCTCCCAACCAGTTAACCCGGGGGGCCTGCCGGACACTCAACTCTACCACACCCTCCTCCCACCGTGGGAAAAGTTTGTCGGGGTCCCCCACCCTGGGAACCCCTGGGGTGTTTCTACCCGGGGTGAAGAAACCTCCTGCTCCACCCTTCCAGTGGTTTCGGCCTGCGCCAATAGCAAGAAACTTTCAGCAGGGGAAGGATATCTGGGGCCCCTTCTGTGGAGACCCTCCCTGCCCTTAAAAAAGCACGGGATCCTCCCGGGACCCCTTTTTCTCCTAAGAGGTCCATCCACCCCTACACTCCCTTCTGTGATGTAGGTATCAGTTGCTGTCCCTATCTCTTGAGGAGACACCCTCCTCATGCATGTGTAGTGGGTGTAGTGTTAGGGTTCAAAGGTGTACAATATGGTTTAGAACATTTGTTGGTAATCATTTCCTGGAAAGCACCATCCCGCTAGCTCATGATAATCAACATAGCGCGGTCATATCAATACAGTTTACATTTAAGCCATAATATCTTCACATGACACTTTTGGACGCGGTGCTTTCCTTTCCCATACCTTTAGTTCGCATAACCAAAACGTTGAACCCTTCTCAGAGCCCTGCACTCTTCCATTTGCTCATTACTGCACAGGTAATGTGTGGCAAAACTGGACATATCAAATGCTAAAAATTCGCACCAGATACTATGTTTCCTGCCGCTAGACACCAATGCTGGAAAACGAGGCAGCATCTGTGAGGCCTGCACAAATAACATGACACATTTGTCCTTCACTGGGAACCAAACACCCTAGGGCAGCGCCTGACTCTCAGAGGGTAGCGTTGCAGAGCAGTCGGAGGCTTACTCGAGGGATGTGGTGTGGGCTAGTAATCACCATTTGCAGGTGCGCAAAAATAACACTCAATAATTGATTGTCCAGTCTGTTCTTTGAGTACATTTATTAAACACACACACTCCTCAATACTATACACCAATTTACAAATATACATAAGCTGATGGAATTACTTTGTGACTTTGCATAACATCTCCACCCCTCCCACAGGGGGGTGGGGTCTAGTACCACCACTCCCATGTATGCACATCCTCTTGCCCCCCAATGCAATTAGTTGAACATAACCTGGAGCAAGGGTCCTGCGCACTGGCACCATACCAGTGGGTTCTCCCCCCATTACCTCATCAAGCATTAAACAGGGGTACACCTGCCTTGGTGACATATGACCCTGACTGAGCATCTCCTAATGACCATAAAGTAAGCACTTCTACATCTTAAGGGCTAACAGTCTGGGGTCTTCACCTAAGCGCAGCAGCAAGGATACATGTTTAAGCGCTACTTTAGAATAACAGTACTCATAACATTTGGATATCATTAAAGATGCATTGCAATTACAGCCCCTGGAGGCATCACATATGATCACAGGATTATGCATAAAAAGCCAAACACCCCTGCAGGAATGTTTGATAACATAACTCCACTTTGCTTATGCCATCACCTTGCACCAGTATTTCACATTACACATGACCTTCAGTGCCTTTAAAGGAAATAACCATTAGTAAAAGCATTTCTGGTGCAATTACCTGCAGGGGGTGCCTTCTTCAAGATACCCCCCCTCAGACCTTCATTCCTTGAGACAATTATGCAAACACCCTCAGGAACAGTTCCAGCCCAGAAGGTGTTAATTGTTGGCTGAGCCCTTCAGGGGTTATTCCTTTGAAATACTTAGGAAACTTAGGGTGGTGTGTCTTTTCGTGCAGGGGGGAGACTGGGCTTCTCCAGTAGCTCCCCTCAGCACCTTTTCACCATTGAGGGTGACCTCACTCCTCTGGGGAACCACCAAGGATTAAAACGGCCGGCTTCCAAATGCCTGGCAAGGCATTATGGGGCGATTGTGCTCCTCTCATGAATAATCGATAAGCGGCTCTCCCGCTGTGCCGGGGAGAGCCGTGCTGGTGGTGCTGGCGGCTTTGCCGCATCTTCCTGCTTCAGTGGGGGGCCCGGTCCCACCCGGAACCCCAGGTAATGTGATGCGGCTCGGGGAGCCCACCCCCGGCCGCTCTGTGGTTTCTAGGGCCCGGTCCAACCGGGCCCCGTGCAGCTCCTCCTGTTAAGGTTTGCGGTCCCGGTCACACCCGGGACCCCGCATGCCATCTTCATTGGAGAGCATCCCGGGGAGCCCACCCCCGGCTGCCCACGACGGCTACCCGCGTGGTTAGCACTCTTCTGTGCTGCCGCGGGAGCCGGCTGTCCTCTTCTGGTCTGCCCGCTCCGGCGGGAAGACGCGAGTCGGCTTCCCCACTTCTGCGGGTCTTCTGGGGAGTGCAACAGCACTCCCCCGGCCTCCTCCACACTCGGGGCCTGGGGACGGGGTCCCAGGCCCCCAGACATCTTCGGGGAGGGTGGGGGGGGAACAGCGCGCCCCATCGCCATTTTCATCGGGGGCCAGGGTGGGCTGCTGGCACTCCGTGGGGCATTGTCACTGGGAGCCCGACGGCGCTTCCCGGCTATCCTCCTCGTAGGGGGGGCGCGTCGGTGGGGGCCAGGGTGGGCTCCTGGCTCCCATGCAGGGCATCTTCACGTGGAGCGCGACATGTGCACCCCGTGACAATGCCCCACAGGGTGCCAGGAGCCCACCCTGGCACGCGACAAAAATGGCGAAGGGGAGCGCGGTCGCGCCTCCCCCCTCCCCCCCAATGATGTCCGGGGGCCCGGGACCAGTGTGGAGGAGGCCGGGGGAATGCCGTTGCAATCCCCAGAACACCCGCGGAAGCTGTGAAGCCGACTCGCGTCTGTCCGCCGGATCGGGCAGACCAGAAGAGGACAGCCGGCTCCCGCGGCAGCACAGATGAGTGCTGGCTGCGCGGGGAGCCGTCGGGGGCAGCCAGGGGTGGGCTCCCCGGGCTGCCCTCCAATGAAGATGGCATGTAGGGGTCCTGGGTGGGACCGGGACCCCAAACCTTAACAGGTGGAGCTGCACGGGGCCCGGGTGGGACTGGGCCCTAGAATACCGCAGAGCGGCCGGGGGTGGGCTCCCCGAGCCGCATCACATTACCTGGGGGTCCGGGTGGGACCGGACCCCCAACCGAAGCAGAAAGATGCGGCAAAGCCGCCAACACCACCAGCGCGGCTCTGCCCGGCACAGCGGGAGAGCGGCTCATCGATTATTCATGAGAAGGAGCACAATCGCCCCATAATGCCTTGCCAGGCATTTGGAAGCCGGCCGTTTTGATCCTTGGTGGTTCCCCAGAGGACGGGATCACCCTCAATGGTGAAAAGGTGCTGGGGGGAGCTGTTGGAGAAGTGCAGTCTCCCCCCTGCACGAAGAGACACATCACCCTATATTCCATAAGTATTTCAAAGGAATAACCCCTCAAGGGCTCAGCCAACAATTAACACCTTCTGGGCTGGAACATTTGTTCTTCAGCTGAGGGTGTTTGTATAATTGTCTCAAGGAATGAAGGGCTGAGGAGGGGTGTTTGGAACAAAGCACCTCCTGCAGGTGAAGAGGTGTAATTGCACCAGAAATGCTTTTACTAATGGTTATTTCCTTTAAAGGCACTGAAGGTCATGTGTAATGTGAAATACTGGTGCAAGGTGATGGCATAAGCAAAGTAGGGTTATGTTATCAAACCTTCCTGGTAGGGTGTTTGGCTTTTTATGCATAATCCTGTGATCATATGTGATGCCTTTAGGGGCTGTAATTGCAATGCGTCTTTAATGATATCCAAATGTTATGAGTACTGTCATTCTAAAGTAGTGCTTAAACATGTATCCTTGCTGCTGCGCTTAGGTGAAGACCCCAGACTGTTAGCCCTTAAGATGTAGAAGTGCATACTTGATGGTCATTAGGAGATGCTCAGTCAGGGTCATGTGTCACCAAGGCAGGTGTACCCCTGTGTAATGCTTGATGAGGTAATCGGGGGGAGAACGCCACTGGGATGGTGCCTGTGCACAGGGCCCTCGCTCCAGGTTATGTTCAACTAATTGCATTGGGGGGCAGGAAGATGTGCATACATGGGAGTGTGGAGAAGTGTGGCTCACTGGTTAGAGGAGGCAGAGTGGAGAAGTGTGGCTCACTGGTTAGAGGAGGCAGACCCTGAAGCAGAGGTCAGACCTGGGACCAGGGTTCAATTCCCGACGCGGCAGGGTCTTGAGCCCAATTATCCACGGACTCGATAATTCGCTCTTCGGTGCCTACTCGAACCACGGGTTCACACTCTGCAACTCTGGGCAGTAGCTTGCTTAATCTCCACTACGCCCCCCCCCCGCGGCGGGATGCCTGGCTTTCTCCTTGGGGATGCCCAATAGGGGTTATCTCACAGGGAAAAGCCAGGACGGGTTCCCAAAGCAAGCGCCTTGAGACCTTGCCGTGATAAGGCGCTATATAAGAACCTTTGACACGACATGACATGACAGTGGTGGTACTAGACCCCACCCCCTGCAGGAGGGGTGGAGATGTTATGCAAAGTCACAAAGTAATTCCATCAGCTTATGTATATTTGTAAATTGGTATATAGTATTGAGGAGTGTGTGTGTTTAATAAATGTACTCTTACTTTTATAAAGCAAAGTACAGACTGGACAATCAATTATTGAGTGTTATTTTTGCGTACCTGCAAATGGCGATTACTAGCCCACACCACCTCCCTTGAGTAAGCCTCCGACTGCTCCGCAATGATACCCTCTGAGAGTCAGGCGCTGCCCTATGGTGTTTGGTTCCCAGTGAAGGACAAATGTGTCATGTTATTTGTGCAGGCCTCACAGATGCTGCCTCGTTTTCCAACACTCCCACTCTATAAAAACACTTTGGGCCTGATTAGAAATTTTGGAGGTGCAGGGGTGGGCGGGCAGCCGGGCCACCACAGTGCCCCCGGACCGCCAAGAGTCGCTGGTGACCACCCATCAGATTAGAAGTAATTTTGTGGTCTGGCGGACGTGCGGCTGGCGGTTCTGCTGGGATGTGATACGTCATTCAAAGACAGCAGTGCCATTGAAATAGGCACTACAATGGGAACACCACACAGAGTTTTTGCATGGCATGGGCTCGAAAGTCCATGTCGTGCAGGAACCTGGGAGTATGCACATCCCCAGGCTGAGGATCCCTGTGGGTCCCCCTTTGCTTTTAGCACTGCCAGCCTTTTCAGGGAAGAAAGACCTTTGTGAAACCGCTGGTGGTCCTGAAACTTGTAATTGAATGGCGGTGCAGCACTAACTGCATATTACATAGCCCTTGACGGCCGAGTCGGTGGTCTAATTAAGGTTCAACCACCCAAGTTGTAATTGGGCTGTCGGACCGCCAGTGCTGGGGTGGCTGTACCACCACCGCCAGGTCACCATGGGTCTGGCAGTCCTCAGACCGCCAGACTCGTAGTTTGTCCCCAAGTGATTTATTAAGTGCCTTAAAGAATTTTAAAGGAAGTTTAATGGGTAGCATCGATAAATAAAAATTAATGACATGCAGCATTATCATCTTTATAGCATCCAGCCTGCACCATCATGACAAATATAAAAGGTACTATATTTCCGTCATTTGAAGAATCTTGTGTTGGACATCATCTATATTAATTTGAATGGTTTTTTCAATGGAGGTAGACTATTTAATTCCCAAACATTTAATAAAGTGTGAGGTCCACTTAAGCCTTGTGCCACAAAACATGTCTTTTAAACAATATTTATTAAGGGGGAAAACGTCGGATTTTGAAAAATGTAGTTTATATCCAGATAAATTGGAATAAGATGATGAAAAATTAGCAAAGGCAGTCATTGATGTTTACTGATCTGATACAAAAGGACCACTTCATCCGCATAGGCTGTGAATATAATTTCAGTTTCCTTATACAGAAATCCATGAACAGAAATGGAGTGGTGTAAATTATGCAGAAATGATTGTAGGGATAATATACAAAATAACCGAGACAGGGGACATCCTTGCCTGTTGCCCCATAAAATAGAAAAATAACAATATTGGGTGGCATTGGGAAATACAGATGTCTTTGGATAGGAATATATTCGAGCTAAAAGTTGTAGAAATGTTGGACTGAAGCTCTTCTGTCCAAAAGTATGCATCATAAATCGCCAATGGACATGATCAAAATGCTTTCTCAGCATCTAAAGTGATGGCAGCCTTAGGTGCATTACCTGCTGAAGCAACGTGTAGAATGCCCTAAAAAACTCTAGAGTTATCAGTCATGTGTCTACCTTTTACGGATCCAGTTTGCTGTAAACCTACCATATCTGGAGTAAGAGGAGGAATCCTAATAGCTAAAATGTTGGCAAAAAGTTTACAATCTAAATTAATAAGAGAAATAGGTCTATAATTTGCATTAGGCAAACCATGGTTTCCAAAAAAGTGCCACAGGCTTCATTATGAGAAAGAAAATACTGGTACAAAGTAAGTAAACATGGGAGCAAAAGATAAGAAAAACAAGGAAAAACGTCAGTGGAGGAACCATAAGGTCCATGGGCTTTATCCTTGGGAAATTTAACAAGGGTAGATTTTATTTCAGAAATAGAAATGTCTTCATCTAAAAAGGAGAGATCCTGTACCTGCTGCTATTGAGGTGGAAGGAACTTTAAATAAGAATCAAGGGCCATATTATCAAGAATGGGCGATACATTATCGCTGCTTTTATCGGCAGGAAACTGCCACTAAAGCGGCGATAATGGGCTTGATAATATGCCCTTGTGAATTCCCATAGAAGCCCAGGTTAACACCAGAACCTGGGCTTCTATGGGAATTCACAAGGACATATTATCAAGCCCATTATCGCCGCTTTAGCGGCAGTTTCCTGCCGATAAAAGCGGTGATAATGTATCGCCCTTTCTTGACAATATGGCCCCAAGTGCCTCATCAGAAGGAAATTAATCTGGTGTATAGAGGGTTTTATAAAAGTGAGTCAAACACTTCAAAATTTCAGTATCTTTAAAATGTGGAACAATACTTCCATCTATGAAATTAACTATCTTAGACTTCCGAGATTTACCTTTCAAATAATTAGCAAGATGGTTTCCTGCCTTATTATGTCCTCCATAGAATTTGGAGTTAATTTTTAACAATATGCCAGAAGCATCTTCCCTTGATTTTTTTATTGAATTCAATGTTAGCTTGCATTGAGCATTCTAATATAGTATTATTTTTAGTAGTAAATTATTCATGTTTCAGTTGTTTAATGGAAAATAGGAGAAGTGAAGACTCCTTAAGGGCCTTTAATTTTTTAGATGAAACGTAATTGATTATATGACCTCGTGCAGATGCCTTAAAGACATTCAAAATTACATGAAACTGAAAATCAGGAGTGTTATTAAAAGTGAAAAACTCTTTAAAAAAGCATTCAAAATCCTGTAGAGAAACGTTATCTTTCAATACACTATTATTAAAGCGCCATCGATTAGATCTAGAAGAGTTGGGTAATAAATCATGATCAAATGTAACAGGAGGATGATCTGAAATGAGTATAGACCTGATTTCAGAATGAATAAGTGAGGGAATTAAAGGAGGGGAAAGAAATATGTAATCCATTTTGGATTGGGATTTATGAGTAGGTAAGTAGAAAGTATATTCCAGAGAATCTGGAATATATTGTCTCCAAGCATCCACCAAACCCCTGGAGTGAATAGATGGTGCGAATGCTTTTTACATCCTATTAAGGATATATTTAACTTGTGATTTTCTGTCTATAAAGTGGTCCATAATGTGATTGAAATCTTTGCACCCTATGAGATTTGCATTTGAATGGGAAAGTGTTGTAACCAACATTTGTTCCCAAAATTGTACATCAACAGCAGTAGGGCCATAAATGCTTAAAATCGAAGTAGGTGTGTGATGAATAGCAGCATGTACGAGAATCTATCGACCTTCAGCATCTCCTCTCCCCTATTAACAAAGGAAGGTTTTGTGTTCAAGTATGACAACCCCATTTTTATTGCCTTATGCCGGAAAACAGAATATCTAACTATACCCAATGTTTGCGTAGTGAACTGGCATCCTTGTCAAGCAAATTACTTTCTTGTTATCAAGCAATATTACATTTTAGACGGCATAAGTGAGTAATACCTCTCTGTTTCTTAATAGGATTACCCTAGCCCTTAACATTCCAAGATATAACTCTAAGATTATTTGCCATATAAAGTATAATAATTATATACATTGAACTAATTCAAACATATTGAATATAGATATCAACACAACCTTTTCCAAAATATGTTTGAAATAATGAAAGTAGTAAACCATATCAAAGAGGAACATATCATGAATAAATAAGCAATATGAGAAAAAAAATGAAAGGAAAATGATAAGACAAAAGAGAAAGAAGCAATCAAAAATGACAGAAGAGAAGAGGAACTAAAATCAAGGATGACAGGAAACCAAATGGCTTCAGTCATGGTAAAAATGGAACACATCCATTGTGAAAAGAATAACATGGAGGGATAGGGAAGTGCAATGTCAGCTAAAGAAGGACGACAGAGACCTCAGGGACAATCATTAATAACATATAAGGAAAAAAAAGCAGCAGTTAAAAAAAGCATTTGCAATGCAATTGATCTCGCCTTTGGGACCTTATATGTATTTGGCTATGCAGCACATTAGCCGGGGTGCTGAAACATCTACTGTTCTTTAACATGGAGGTAAAGTAAGCACCTAACTGCGTGACACACCAGGTATGGGAACACATGGAGAGAAATATTGCCTTTGAGCCGGAAATGGAATGGACCAAAGCTCTGTTTTTAATATAAAATAAGGGCCTTCAGAGGTCATATCACTGAAAATACAACTTTAATCTATCTATTTATCTATCTATCTATCTATCTATCTATCTATCTATCTATCTATCTATCTATCTATCTTTTGCTATATCTATAGATATATTTATCTCTCATTCTCTCTCTCTCTCTCTCTCTCTCTCTCTCTCTCTCTCTCTCTATATATATATATATATATATATATATATATATATATATATATATATATATATATATATATGTGTGTGTATCGCTATACATATATATTCATTGAAAGAAAGGCTAAAGGGATGTTATACTTAGGTAAAAATGTCAGTAGAAAAATACTATTTTCAACAAACAATACCACTGAAAGTCACCGGTTATAGTTATCTCAAGTAACTATAACTTGTACCCCTGTCATGCAACCAACCCTGTCGACAGCCACCCCTGCCTCGTGGCATCAGGTTGGCCCCTTGCAGGTGCACACAGCTGACTATGTGATGTTACTATATAAAGGGTGTCATTTTTAAGTAAGGCAGGCCTGCTGACTTTGTCAAAGGGCCAGAAGATAACAATTTAAAAAGTGGACGTATTGGCTTTATGAAGAGGTCAGCAGATTAACATATATAAAGCAGAACTCTTATGTTTATCAAAAAGGCATCAATAGTTCTAATTAAATGTACATTATATGAATCCACACATTCTAATCTTTATGTAACGTGATTATCATATTTTTAATGAAGTCTTATAAAAAATAAATCCCTGGAGGACACCAGGGCACCCAACAACAAAAATGTAAATGGCTTGCTCCCACTACTGAGGTTGCTAGGCAAACTGCGGAAATGCGTCACGGCGGAGCTATTTTCTAAGCAATAAAAATAAAATAGCACTTACTTTGGGTCCACTCTCGTTTGTCTCCTGCAGATGGGATCATGTTGAAGAGCGAGGTTTCTTCATATATATATAGGTGATGCTGTTGATTTGCACTTTCAAGACGTTTTCCAGCACAGCGCTTCAAATGCTAATTAAGCCTGCCTAATGCTCTACAACCTACTATAGGATACAAATGAGCCTTAATTCAGCAAAAGAACATTTGAAATTACCACAAGTGAACAAGTACACTTGCATCATGAACTTTCTGTTCCAGCATGCCCCAGGTATGTGCACTGAGAACACGCCCACTGAGTAACAGTGATGTTAATAAAGCTGCAATTCAAAATGAATGCGAGGCTCAGATGTCTTCTGTGGCAGCCCAGGAAGATTAATGTAGTAACTTGGGTCCAGACTGAAGGTAGTTTTCAGGTAGATTTATTAGCATAAGTTACAAACTGTTACAAATAGGATGAAAGCCCCACCAGGAGCGTCTGGCTAGATGCTCAGCCCAAGACCAACTGTGATGAGTCCAATCATGATATTCTAAATGACATCACATTTACTGAATTCCATTGGTGGAGTCAAGGAAGAGATGTGAGCATACTTACTTAGATATTACATATCCTCCTTTCTCAAAAGAACACAAAGAAAGAAACTTAGATAAGAAAATAATACATCACAGAAAAGCATAAGAGTGAGCAGAATCAGAATAAAAGACGTTCAAAAGAGAAGTAAAGAGAATTGAAGATCCAGCAATAAAAGTAAAGACAATATAAGAGAGATGAGGAAGTAAATTAAATACAAATAGAGATTCGTTATTAAATCCCATAAAAGACATAATACTCATCCTCTTCTCTAAACACAGAAAAAGAAAGAAAAGATAAAGAAAAGGTAGGAAAACCATCAATGGCAGTTCAATTCACACCTACTGGCCAGGTAAGTTAGAAAAGGACAACACAGATCAGGAGAAAACGAATAGACAGTGAAGGAAAAGAATAACATCTCTTAACCCTCACTATCATATAAGAAGAAAATTAATTATAAGAAAAATTCAAACTGGGCTAAAGTGGAAAACATCAAATAAGTATTAAGAATAAAACGCCCAGAGTAAACTGACCCATGGATTAAAGTAAGAAAAACCATGCACCCACAGAGGGCAAAACAACTAACATGGGCAACCTCCGGAGAGATACTGACATGCGTAAAGTTAGTAATAACTCAAACTCACTCTAAATACCAAGAGGAGAAAAAGAACAAAGACGATAGTGAGAGTAACTTAACTTTATAACATGGATAATATAGTGCACTGAACTAATGGGACGACACCCAACAAATATTCGTAAACTGAAATGCGCAAACAATGTGCACTAACAGACAGGACTATAACTCTGTGAGACACTACGTTTGTGGTACAGATTATGCACCGTGAAAAAGAAGCAGAGAAAACAGTGCACTGAAAAAAAAATTACCTGTAAATTCTGTATACAGAAATAGCATGAGGTAAATATTAATTGGGCTAGAACCCAAAATTGAACGAGTGAAATTCATGACTTCTCTTAAGAAAGAGAAAATTAAATACTGCTCCAAATCTTAAGTTAAGGTATAAATGTAGGTCCAATATTGTACATTGAGGTCAATAAATAACCGAGACAAACCCTAAATACAATAAACTACCTAGAAAATGACCACTATGTGAAAAAGCATGCTGAAACGACTGAGACCTAAATATTGTGCACTATGAACGAAAGGTAATATGTACTGTATGAGACTAAATTTAATTGTGCACAAATAACTGTAATTGGTAATTGGTGTGCCTATCACTGCGAAGGTTGACAGGCAAAGTGTGAAATTACCTTTATAACATTGAAACAAATGTCTTTCAAAATTATTATATCTTACAGTAGACATCATGTATATGAAATAAATAATACTGTAAATTGAATAAAAACTACTGTAAATAATCAATAACACCAGTCGCCGGTGAGCGACTTCTCACCCGGGGTCACTGCATATTGTTTTCTGCAGACGCCGCCGAGTTTTCGTAGTAATTGTTGAATTATGTTTGAAATTAACCTTGACATTACGTTTATGAGGAAAACATCATCCATGTTGTTGCTCAACTTTTTGATCAAATAGTTCATAAGACAGCACGTAATAAGAGGCAGGTAAAAAGCTATAACTCTAAAATGGCCGCTACGTAGGACGTGATGACTTGAAAGAAGAGTTTTGATCACTAACACTCCGTGAGGGCTCAGTGACGTAATCAGTTACAACTTGAAACTGCAGGAGAAGGATGGCTCCACACGGAAAATACAACCGTCACTTAGCAGATGAAGATAAGGTTAGTGAGAGGTATAATCTCCATAGCGTCCAACTCTCATGGGACCGATGTTATAATATAGAGGAACATTTACTGTCAAGCCGGCATTTGGGGATCGAGTGATAACGAGTGAAATGTACTTCAATCTGGCACCTGAAGATTGGGTGAAAATGTGTGAAATGTACGTACTTAATGTATAGAGTGACCGTGGACACTAAATTGGAAAATCAAACATCACACAGCGTCATACTCCTTTCTTCTGGGGCGATTATTTTCAAAAGACAACATTACCTCACTTGTTTTAAAGTTGCTGAAATTTCGAGTGTTTTGAATACACATCGCACACAAAATAAATTGACGTTTATGTGACCAGTAGATGGCAGTAGCGATTTATCATTCAGTCTCTCATGTAGTTACTAACTTCAAAATTATATAGAAGTTAAACTCGGAAGGTTATTGGAAATTCAGGCAGTCTGTGGATATTTAAACATTAAAAAAATGGAGATACTTGAAGGTTTAAAGAAGCGATGAAAAGTTCCTCTGACTAACTGTCACTGACATAACACGGTAAGATCATGGATTACTTTGCACATAATCTGTCAGAGTTGCTGTCTTTACTGCTAACTTTCAGAGCTGCTGTCTCTTCTGCTTACAGTTAGGTTTTTAGTCAATAAATAGTATTTATTTAACGTATCCACAAACGCTTCCAAATATTCAGAGAGTCAGGGAAGACAGATAATTCAAAATTGCACAGTCACAGATTAATACAGAAATTCCTCCGTTTCAAGATGCTTTTAACACTTAACAGGAGTCTTTTGTTGTTAGTGCTCCGTTTCAAGATGCTTTTAATCCTTTACAGGAGTATTTCGTTGTTTTAAAAGCTTTTGCTAATTTCTTTCAAAGTTTCGAAGTTAATGTAAAAGGATTATTTTACCTTTGACAAAGTCACTGCTGTTGTATGGTTGAAGTGTGTCAAGTTGACAGGAACCAAGTTGAAGTGCGATGAGGGCGACCTGTGCAGAGGTCACTGGTGGGGCTGATTTCTTGACAGTTGGTTCACAGCAGTGTTGATAGGTAAAATCCAGATGTACTTGCTTGTAGAGGTGATTGATGTAGGTTCTTTTAGTATCGTCGCCAAATTAATGTAGTGGGCTTGTCCCACAGGTCCAGATGTAGATAAGAAGACACAGGATACCAGACCAGGTGCATATAGGTGGTGTTTATTAGTAGATAAGAAGTAACAGGATAATAGCCCCACCAGGAGCGTCTGGCTAGATGCTCAGCCCAAGACCAACTGTGATGAGTCCAATCATGATATTCTAAATGACATCACATTTACTGAATTCCATTGGTGGAGTCAAGGAAGAGATGTGAGCATACTTACTTAGATATTACATAGAGGTTTTCTACTTTGAAATGCGTTGGCAAGCACAATTAGGTAAGGGAACATTAAAGCAGGCTGCATCATGAAGCTGTATGGCGAAGCTCTGTGTGTGACCTCCCAATGCTGAAGGGCACTTTGGTGGAAATATATATATATATGAATATGTATATATATCTATATCTATGTATAAAAATGTCAATTTAAACGTAACATTTTAAAACAAAAAAACACTGAAACTCACCAGTTATAGTTAACCAAAGTAAACTATTACGTGCCCCTGCCATGTGCACAGTGTTGTTATCAATGATGTCATTTCAGATTTCATCAGTGATGTTATCATGCCATAGGCCACACTGTCTGCCTCCTGTGAAACCATTTGGCGCTGACGAAGGCAAACCCATGCCGAAATGCATCCGCCCTGACATTTGGTTTAATTTGGCAAATAAAGATCATCCTCCGCAGACTCCCCTGTGTGGTCTCTCTCCTTCTTTGCTTCAGAGAGGATTCTGCTCATATTACAAGCGCGGGTTCCAGTAACGCGCTCTGAGAGATCCCTGTGCCTCGAGTGGACCGGACCAAGCTGGCTTTCCCGCGTTAGTGGTGAAATTTCGTTTTCCAGGGTACTGGGATGGTCTGGTTCCCATACAAAGAACCGGCAAGAAAAATTGGCAGTGCTGCGAGCCACTGTGCCCCACGTTGGGTGAGCTGAAATTTCAGTCCTACCCCTGCCTAATGTGTTGCTGGGACTTTGCAATGTGCACAGTACGGGGAGCTGAGGAGGTTACAGCCATGAACATTATATTTGAAAAGGGCCCGCCTGACTTTACTTACCCCCATTGCAATATAAGATCAGCCCACAGCATTCTGGACTCTGTAGTTCTGACGCACTGGGCGTCCTACAGCGAGACCCGACCAACAATCAAGAACACATGCTGCAGGGGGGGCGGAGCTACCTTTTCATCGAGCAGGAGGAGGAAAGGTATTTAAACCGTTCACACTGTCTGCCTCCTGTGAAACCATTTGGCGCTGACGAAGGCAAACCCATGCCGAAATACATCCGCCCTGACATTTGGTTTAATTTGGCAAATAAAGATCATCCTCCGCAGACTCCCCTGTGTGGTCTCTCTCCTTCTTTGCTTCAGAGAGGATTCTGCTCATGTATATGTATATATATCTATATCTATGTATAAAAATGTCAGTTTAAACGTAACATTTTAAAACAAAAAAACACTGAAACTCACCAGTTATAGTTAACCAAAGTAAATTATTACGTGCCCCTGCCATGTGCACAGTGTTGTTATCAATGATGTAATTTCAGATTTCATCAGTGATGTTATCATGCCATAGGCCACAGATATATTAGGGGGGGTCATAGGAAACATTTTTGCGGAAGAAGCATCGTTATTTGTAGAGTCAGCTTTGCATTTTGAATGGTACTAAATTTGAAGATGCATTGGGCTGGATCGAGGTAGCCGACGATGCCATTGAAGCAGATTCACTAGGTGTTGGGAAAATTTGATAGATTTTCACAATTTTACACACAAGAAAATAGACAAAGAGTCACAGAATTCCTATGAAGACAGCATGCCTGGATTATAATGTCTAGAACTGGTAAACTCCTTGTCAATTTTAAAAAGAATTTACGAAGAGCTTTGTTACTTGAAAGGATGAGAATAGCATAAATGTTGGAACGTGCAAGCCTAAGTTGAACTCTATAATTTTTTAGGCTTTCTTTATATTTTCTCTTGTCTTCCAATGAATACCGTTTGTGCCATTTCCGTTCCAGAGCTTTAATAGCTTGCTTAACATTGGCAAGCTCCATGGAACACCAGGGTTCCAAAGGTGCCCTAAGAATGGAGAAAGAAGTGACTATTGGACAGCCACATCTAAAGCAGAGGTAAGCCAAGAATTCAAGATAGTGCTGCTACTTGAACATTATCATGAAGGTTGCAATGATTCTCTTCTAGAATGAGGCCAACTAGAAGAAGAAATGGTAGCCAGTTTGTGTTTCGGAATAGACTGTTGTTTAGGGTCGCCATCTACTGTTTCCAAAATGTATTCAAAATGTGGGTGCTACTTGATCTGGCCAGACAACAGGTACGTCATTTATGTTTGAAATAAATTCACCAGCTGGAATGTGAAAATCTGCAATTTAAGGAAATATATTTTCTAGTATTTTGAAAAGTCTTTATCATATTTTTATGTGACACTTGTTGCATGATTTACGTGCCAAATATGGTGACGGATCAGCTGGAGTTAAAGTTCTGAAAGCCAAGCCAGTCTCTTGGCTCAGCTCGGCTCGGCTCTTAGTTTGAATTTACTGACTTTTTAACTCCAACGCACTTGCATGGAGGATAGAAAAAGCATAAACAAGGAGAAAAGCATGGGGGAGAGGAAAACTTTGGAGAGTGGATAAACACAAAGGGCAGGAAGTCCAGGTAGGATGGTAAATGCTTAGAGCATTTTAAACCTTGGCGAGAATATGGAGGATTGAAAGAGCCTACGGAGAGAACTGAATGTGGAGGAAGGAAGGAGCCAGAAGGATCATTGGAAGAGAGTGCATAATGTCATGAGTGCAAGTGATGGGAATAAAATGGAACATCCACCAAAAAACTGTAGCTGCTGGTAATGCACATGCATGATGGTGCACGGTCTAGGAAATAAAATTCTTAAAGTGGTACCTAGCCTTTTTTGAAGGTTCCGAGGTTAATTTTTATTTCAGGTGTTAGCCAAGGCCTTTTGATTTTACTAGCATTACATGCAGAACAAACTTACTTATAGGGGATTCCTCCATCTCTCTTCAACCATTGTTCTGTTATTCACATTGTTGTTCCATCCACTACAGCAAATGGCACTGGGCCATCCCACTTCAGCCACTGGCTACCTTCACTGTGACTGATGGCATTCTGCCCCGTCACAAGGAGCACCTAGGCACACAAATGTATTCCCTTCAGCCCCAGAGACTGCTTTGCACTTTTTGAAACCAAAAAGTAATTTTTTTTAGAGTATCAAGATCCCATCAGCTTCCTTAACAATAAGGTGCCGCTTGAACAATGTTTGTTCATTGTTACACTCTTATCAATGTTGTAACCTAAATTCAGTTATTTTATTTCTTTCATGACATTGTATTTGTTATTTGGTACAGACAGTAAAGGTCTGGTTGGACAAAGATGTTTTCAATAATGAAAAATAAAAATTCAGGAGGGGTTGGCTGAGCCTCCTGAAGGATGGCCGCAGACTTGTGAATCTCCGGGTCGTGACGGGGACTTCATTATTCTCCGAGCAGAAGTGTGACCTCTTCAGAGGCATGCAGTGCATGGAAAAAATACACGAACGAGGGGGATGATGTTTTTTTCCTTTTTGGCTTTTTTTAAAATATTGAATTCATGCTTTTTTCCCCCACGTCACGTTTCTCATATTCGGTGGTTGCTGCCGCCATTTTCTAAATTGAAGTGCGTAGCAGTACTCAGATTTTCCCAACACGTAATTGTTATTTTCATAATGTATTTCTGAGCCTGAAAGCTGCTTTTCCTAGTTGGTGAGATATTTCGAATGATTTCAATGCCGGTTAAGGGTACTGGCTGCTGACACATTACAATATTTCAATGCCAATACTGAGGGCTTGACTCATTAACTCCTTCTGTTATGTTATTGCCTAATATCCTCTACATTGCTGTTGAAATACTTATTACAAGACATTACATTTTGATAAGGACTTTTGTTATTTCCCTGAAGGTTTGCCTTGGCTGGTTTCATATAAGCTGACTATGAGCTTGGGGTTTCCGGGCAGTTCTCTCTATCCTCAATAACTTGTATTGCATTAACTCTTGCCTATTAGATAACGTATGGGGCTTTTTGGCACTGGGCTCTCTTCTGCTGTGTTTTTTTACTGCTAATTTACGATATTTTATATTTTTTGCCACTCCTTCTGTGACTTTTAAGTTTGCTTTCTTTACTTATATGGAGTCCTCATCATCTTGTCAAAAGTCTAGCACTTCATCTGGAAGAATGCATTCTGTCCGCAAAGACTCCACCATTGCCTCAAAGCGACAAAATAAAGATCCTGGATCTCCTACAAAGGCTCCATATGGAAGAAGTAAAACTCCTGAAACCTTTTGTTATTGAAACTAATGCTACACTTCAGCAAACAGAAGAAAAATGGTCATAGGTGTTGGATGTTGAGCAAAGGAGTAGTGATGTACAAGATGCAGCAACCAAGATTGATGGTATCTCTAGCGGGAAAGCGCTCCTTAAACACCACATGGATGATTTGGAAAATCGCAATAGAAGCAACAATCTCCAAATTTATGGCATTCCTGTAGGGGCAGAGAGGGTTCTGACATGCTTGCCTTTCTTAAGATACACATTCTGAAGACAGTTGGCCTTAAAGAGGGAACGCATCTTAATTTGCAACAAGCTCATCAAATTGGCCCTAAATCTGTCAGAGCTTCATCATCAGGTCACCTTAGAGAAATAATTGTTTTTTTGGGGGGGTATACACTGAATTGCTTACGGTTTTATTTGCAGCCAAGCTAAGGAAGCAAATGTTATGGTCTGGGGAAAGAGTATTTTTCCCTCAGCATGTGGCTCGTGCAAATACCGCTAATCAAAAGGTGTTGCTATCCTTTTGCCCAGCCCTGCATTCCATGGATGCTAGATATGGTCTTGTGCATCCATGCTTTTTCAAAGTCACCTTTAAGGAAAGGACTCTCTCATTTGACTCTTCAGACGACATGAGGAAATGTATTTTTCAGCATCAGGGTGCAGAGATGGACCCTGGAAAAACTTGAACTTGTTCTTTTAATGGTTTCCTAATTCTAAACATGTTGGCCTTCTTTCTTCTTCTTTTGCATTTAGCATGTCTTAATTTTTTTAGGCGAATACTGTTATTGTTTTTATTCTAATGCTTTCATGGATGTTATTGTTTGTACAATTATTTCGGGTTTTTCTCATCTAACTTTATTATTTTCCCGCTACAGATGTCTGTTGTCTAGCCCAGATTACCTTTGTTGATGTGTTTTCTCCCTCGTACTTCCCTTCCAAGACCGATTGTGTACATTTCATCTTCATTGTTAGTAAGAGTTATTCATGAGGTATCTATGCACATTAACAGTTTTTTGTATCTCTTGTTTCTTTTTGGCTTTATCACATATTTAGGTTAAGCCATAGCGGCAGCGCGCATGCGCTGCTCGCTTTGTATTCAGTATGGAGTGGAAGCTCAGTGAAGACTCTGCCCACTCTCCGCCAATCTTTTTCATTGGCTTAGTTCCTAAATGCTGCCTTCCAATTGGTTTTAGGCTTGTTAGTCCCTCCTTATGACGGGCATCTCATCCATGGAACTGGACCCTTTACTTTGAGTGTTGCACAGTATGTTTTATTTCTACCATGAGCACTATTTTCTTCCCGTCCTCACCCTCCCACAGTGCATGCCTTCTCCCACCCCCCATCTCCCTCCCCCACTCCCGTTGTTCATTGCAAATGCTTGTCGTGCTGGGAAGCACGCAAGGTTAGTGTATTTAGGCTTTGTGTTCTCATTCTGTCGGATTTCACAAATGTACATAGTTTTAACTGGCAGTGTCATTTTGAATATTGTAGTGTCGCCGTATGCGCCGAGGGCTGTTTTATAGCTGCCAACAATTTTATGTGGTAAAATAGTGCATTTTGTGCAATTCAATTTTGCTACCTAGTTACCAACTAATGGTTTTACGAACAAATGCAATCCACGTACTGACTCAGTTTGATATTTAGTTAATCAGTTTAGGCCAACGGCTATTGCAATGTGGTTTCGTGGTCTGAGTCACAGCTTTGAACCGTTGTAGCGCCACAGTCACTTTTTTGAGCATGAAACTGGTCAGTTTTGTTCCACTTGCGGCCGCTCGGCTCTCGTCATGCACACACAAGTGTTTTTGTATGCAGTTGCACATTCCTTAGTCTTGATTTGTACACACAATTGTGCTTCCGGGTCACTGCTCCTCCAGTGATGAAACTGAAAATTCTGAAGCACATTGAGCTGGAAGACAGGGGTGGTGGTGACTGACTTTCTGACTCAATTCTTCCAGGAAAATCGGCACCCAGGTGTCAGCGCAGTTTAGCATTGTTCTCGGAGTAGTGTGATTTTCCTGCACACAATTTCAGTTTGACTAAATATATACTATGAAACACAGGGGCAGATGTATGAAGATTCCATTTTGCGAGTCTTTAATTGCGATTTTTTGCGAATCGCAATTTCAGAATCGCAAAATGGGATGTATGAACAAATCTGCGATAAATGTGCGATTCCTTAAAAATCGCAGAATTTACTGCCAAATATTTGCGATTTCTTAATTAGCGAATTTCGCAAATTAGGAAATCGCAAAATCTGGATCATGCAATGCAGGAACAGCCTGATGACATCACAACCAGGAAGTCTCAGTGATTGCTTGTACCTGCTTTCCAGAGCCACACCCAGTGGCAGTTGGGAGAGTGTTCTGAGGCAGAGCAGACCTGTTTGGAGAGCAATGGAGTCACAGAAGGCACAGGAGGAAATGGCTTTGGAAAAAAGAAAAAGAAAGCAAAAGTTCTCAGAAAAGGAGCAAGAAATCCTCATAGAGGAAATGGTGTGTAACCATGAGGAACTTTTTGGCAAAAAGGCACTCAAAGTTCCTGACTCCAGGAAAAGGAAAATCTGGCTGGAGATCCAGGAAAAAGTTAACTCTGTAGGAGTCACCACTCGCTCCATTGATGACCACTGTAAAACCAGAAGTGAGCAATGCATCATGGGAGTTGTAGTCCAATTAAGTTTGTCACATTCCTCATCACAGTAACACATGTTATTTGAACAAGTATTACTTTGGCATGCTGAAGCAGTGTAGTACCAGTTGTTTTCTGCAATGAAATCATTTTATTTTAAATAAACACAAATTCATATTTCACACTCTACATCCACAGAACATACAAGAGACTCCAGGCCAGAAAATGAATCTGAAAGTTCTCCTCCTCATGTGACGCCTGACACAGATGAAGTAGTCAGTGATGCCCCTGTACAAAATAGGAACACACACAGGAAGCGCAGACGTGTTGCACCTCTGGAACCAATGGGAGTTGAAGAAAATCCTGATGTAGATGCAGTTCCCAATGACACAGTCACAGTGTCCCCTCACGACTCACACCAGCAACCACAAACTCCTAGCAGGGCACGCTCATTCCGTCTGGAGGCATGTGGGAGCAACAGAGGACCAAGTGAAGGAGGCACTGTTTTTGCTGGCCTTGAGCAGGACATGCTTCACGTACATCGCCTGCAACACAAGGCACTCCGATCAATAAATAGGCAGCTACTGAAATCTAATAAAAATCAGGAGAGCATGGCTGCATCAATCGACAAACTCTGCCTTACCCTTTTACAAACTGAAAATGCACGTAACAGGGCTGCACAAGTCAGGATGCATACCTACACCAAAGCAGTCAACAGGCTTTGTGCAGTTACAAGCAATTTCACGCGGCGCAGCATCAACATGCAGCGAGAATTAAGTGACTGCACACGTGAAATGGCGAAGAGTGTAGACAAAATTACCCTGGTATTGGAAAGTATGCAAACCACAAACTCAGGTGCAAGCGCTCTCCTATGCTCTGGAGAAAGTGAGGACAACTCCAGTAGGAGTAGTAGAACCCCTACCCCAACTAACCAAATGGGCCAACGCAGAAGTGGAAGGCGTTCTACTCCCGGACCTGAGCAAGAAGCCATGCCTTCACAGGAGCAACATGCTACCAGCCGCCAGCGCAAACAATAACTTTGTGATTAATAACTTATGCAGCTGAAATGCATAGTGAAAGGTTTATTTTTATTCCATGTATGGAAATTTTAAGTTTCATCTTTTGAAAGAAATGTTTACAACTTAAAGCATAAGAGTTTGTATGTTGTGAATAAAAACAACATTTACAAACTTAAGTTAGTAGTTACTTTTTTCTTACCTAAAAATAATTTTGTGTAATATCTGTCCTTCTTTGACGGCCAGTCATGGCTCCTACTCCTGCCACTGCCATTCTTGGTGGAGGGATATCATCATCATCAGATGAGTCAGAGTCACTCACTTCAATTTCTGTGCCTTTACGAATTGCCATGTTATGCAGCATTGCACATCTTGTAACAATTTTGCAGCACGTTTCTGGATTGTATTGCAATGCACCTCCACTTTTGTGTATGCATCTGAAACGGCTTTTCAATATTCCAAAAGTACGTTCAATGACCCCACATGTTGACCGGTGTGCCCTGTTGTACCGTCTTTCACTTGCATTTGCAGGATTTAGGTAGGGTGTAAGGATAAAATCGCGCACTGCATAGGCACTATCACCTGCAAGTAAGAGAGAAAATAGTAACTGTATGTTCCATTTATTTGTGATGGATGGATGTTTGCATGAGTGTTACTCACCTAGCAGGTATCCATCTCCAACCTTACCAGCACTGAGACGTCTATGAATTGCGCTATGTCTGAAGATGAAAGAGTCATGTGTACTCCCTGGAAACTTTGCTACAATGTCATAAATTATGTTTTTGGCATTGCATATGATCTGGATGTTGAGCGAGTGGTAGCTTTTTCTATTCCGGAAAACATATTCTATGGCTGCAGATGGAGTGATAGCAACATGGGTTCCGTCAATGCATCCAATCACATGTGGAAATCTGGCTATTTGATAGAAATCCAATTTTGTTTCCTGTATGGCTTGTTGTATATTAGAGAAGTATATATGATGTTAATGTCTCCTTAGCATTGCATCCAGGAACACATGAAAAAAACGTGATAGGGCACTCTGTGACACTCCACCAACCTCTGCAGTTACTCTTTGAAATGAGCCACAAGCCAAAAGGTGCAGTGAGCACAATACCTGCACATGTGTTGGTATTGATTGTGTTCTGCCTGTTGGATGTGTCAAACAAGGTTCCAATTCATGTATCAGGTCCAAAATGGTGAGAGGATGTAGTCGGTATTTTTCATAGATCTCCTCATGAGTCGGTTGGAACAGCGTTATGCGTATTCTGAAGATTCTCTCCTGTCTTTGTCTCCTATGGGCAAGAGCTTGAATGCGCAGCCTCCTGGCAATCAGGTACAATCCCGCCATTTTTGAAATTTTGGAAAATGCATTCTGGGATCCTTTTTACATTTTTTTTTTAACACCTGCTTCTATTTGGTGTTAAATGCGATTTCTTAATTTGCGATTTTTGTGAAATCGCTATTTGCGATTTTTTCTTACATCTTGATTGCGATTTCTTAAATTGCGATTTGTTATTTGCGAATTTCGCAATTTTAGGAACATGCAAAATTAGAAATCGCTATATATTCTGCGAAAAATACTTCTCGCACAATAAGAATTCGCAAAAATTGCGAATTCTTATTATGCGATGCGATTTCTTTGATACATGCCAATTGCACTTTCTGTCGTCGCAAACGCTTGGAAATAGCGATTCGCAGCATTTGCGACATACAAAACACTTGATACATCTGCCCCCTAATGTCTGTGTACTGTTTTCGCATAAATTGTAATCCTGGATTCTGGGCCCACCCAAAAGAGAGCCTCTCTGTGCTACATTTCTATGTAGACCCCTTGCCTTGCACATGTACAGCTTTTCCAGGGGTGGAGAATTGTCCTTTCAAAGCAGATGAACATAGAAGGCAGTTTGCACAAAAGCTCAAAAATCGAGGTACATATGTTGTGTTTTTCCTTTCAGTTGACTCCAGTCATTTTACCTGCAGTAGCAAAGTGAAAGTTAAACTCTGCCTCGCCAGGACAGCAGCACATGAATTACTGCAGAACCCCGAAGCAGTTGGGCCTGTCGTGCAATCATTTAAGGCAACGAGAGTGCTTTGCCTGCACAGGAGAGAAGAAACTCTGGCGCCATGTCGGTTGAACAAGCTCTTTAGGATAATATCTTTTTGTAAGTCTGCTTCAAGTGCCTTTTATCTCTGAGCCTAATGTACAGCAGTGAAAATATATGCATTAAAAGTGACAGAGAGGCGGCATGCAATGTAGCACTGTGGTTAAGGTCTCGTCCAAGTCCAGCACACTCTCTCCACGGTTGTTGCCTTGCAGGCCCGGAGTCACAGATTCCGAGGACGGCACAGTGCACTCACCGTCAGTACTAGAATTGGAAATATGAAAGAACAGGGTCTCAATGTACCCAAGCACCTGTTTGCTACTCAGAAATGCCAGTACACTCCCATTCAAGTTTTGCAGTCTTGCTGAGAATTTCTGGTGCTCTCTTCTTCAGATTATAGAAGTGTGTGGGCTCAGTACCTGAGAGTACTGTTCCTGTTTATAGAGCTGCGTACGGTGCTTCATAGGCAAGGTGCAGGCAGGCAAGTGTCTTCTCAAACACACAAAAGGTGAAAAGAGAACCCATTGACAATATTATTAATTTTTTCAAATATTGAAGAAAGATTAAAGTAACATTGTTAGGTGCTAAAATAAGGAAAACACCTCTGAAATTCACAAGTTTTCGTTTTCTGAGCTAAATATAGCGTGTGCCCCCACCATGCATTGCTTATTACCTCTCATATTACATTATTCATGTTGACAAGTTTTCCCCGTCATGCTATGTGTTGAAATCAATGATGTAATTTCAGATGTCATTAGTGATGTTATCATCAATTATGCCATCAAAAATCACATAAGTGTTGTAACATGTGAGGTCTTAAGCAGTGCATGGCGAGGGTGTGAGTTAGTTTCTTCAGTTAACTAGAACTTGTGAATGTCATTGCTTTGCACCATATCCTGGGAATGTCATTGATTTGCACCATATCCTGGGAATGTCATTGATTTGCACCATATGCTGTGTCTTCATCATCTGTTCCTGATGAAAAGGATTGCAAGGTGGATGATACACAGTTCATACATATAGCTGCCATGGCTGAGTGAACAAAGCCCCCTTTCTCCACACTAAACAATGGTAATACATATCTTAATATACCTTGTGTGTCTAATGTATATACCTACCAGGGGAGTGACACAGGCCCCTGCAGCCCAGGTAGTACAGGGTGGCTCACAACCCTTCAGGACTCAATCCTTCCCAAGGGTCCCCCAATAAGCCTCGGGCCAATTAGTATCTGTTAGATATGGGAGACTCGGGGGCACCTCATCACATCACATTCTGTTCGGGGAACCCACCATTTTGCATTACAACGCGGGGACCGGGACACTCAGATTATGAAAAAAATCTTTTGTTGTGGCCTCACTGCTTCAGAATTGAAACGGTGAAGCCACTCATTTAATATTACCTGCTCCACTGGGGAGTGCCCCATAATGCCCGGTGTTGGCATCGTTTCACAAATGTACCTTCTTGTAGTGCCCAAGGGGAGTTTGGGGCACCACCATTAATTTAAAAAAAGTATTGTTGGGGCTGCAAGAAGCACAGCAGCCCCCCAGGAATTTAAAAACAATGTAAGTCTCCTGGGTCATTGAATGCATGACCCCAGGGAAACTTACCATAATTTTCAAACCACTCCAAGATGCTGTTGAATGATGGGAACCTGTTGAGGTTGGTTCTATGGTTGCACATTGAGGCCCTAAACAGTGTTAAAAAAAGGCACAAACACATGGTTGTTTCATTTAACAGTACTTTATTTAAAATATTGTTGTGTCAAAAATTGTAACTAAGCTTTGACATGTGTGTATTTGTAAGGAATACCATAAGATTATGTGGATTGATAAATTATTGTGGTGGCTTTTCGACAAGGTCAATAAGTCTGCTATGTATATGTTGATGCCAGCAGACATGAATTGTCCTTTCAAAGCAGATGAACATAGAAGGCAGTTTGCACAAAAGCTCAAAAATCGAGGTACATATGTTGTGTTTTTCCTTTCAGTTGACTCCAGTCATTTTACCTGCAGTAGCAAAGTGAAAGTTAAACTCTGCCTCGCCAGGACAGCAGCACATGAATTACTGCAGAACCCCGAAGCAGTTGGGCCTGTCGTGCAATCATTTAAGGCAACGAGAGTGCTTTGCCTGCACAGGAGAGAAGAAACTCTGGCGCCATGTCGGTTGAACAAGCTCTTTAGGATAATATCTTTTTGTAAGTCTGCTTCAAGTGCCTTTTATCTCTGAGCCTAATGTACAGCAGTGAAAATATATGCATTAAAAGTGACAGAGAGGCGGCATGCAATGTAGCACTGTGGTTAAGGTCTCGTCCAAGTCCAGCACACTCTCTCCACGGTTGTTGCCTTGCAGGCCCGGAGTCACAGATTCCGAGGACGGCACAGTGCACTCACCGTCAGTACTAGAATTGGAAATATGAAAGAACAGGGTCTCAATGTACCCAAGCACCTGTTTGCTACTCAGAAATGCCAGTACACTCCCATTCAAGTTTTGCAGTCTTGCTGAGAATTTCTGGTGCTCTCTTCTTCAGATTATAGAAGTGTGTGGGCTCAGTACCTGAGAGTACTGTTCCTGTTTATAGAGCTGCGTACGGTGCTTCATAGGCAAGGTGCAGGCAGGCAAGTGTCTTCTCAAACACACAAAAGGTGAAAAGAGAACCCATTGACAATATTATTAATTTTTTCAAATATTGAAGAAAGATTAAAGTAACATTGTTAGGTGCTAAAATAAGGAAAACACCTCTGAAATTCACAAGTTTTCGTTTTCTGAGCTAAATATAGCGTGTGCCCCCACCATGCATTGCTTATTACCTCTCATATTACATTATTCATGTTGACAAGTTTTCCCCGTCATGCTATGTGTTGAAATCAATGATGTAATTTCAGATGTCATTAGTGATGTTATCATCAATTATGCCATCAAAAATCACATAAGTGTTGTAACATGTGAGGTCTTAAGCAGTGCATGGCGAGGGTGTGAGTTAGTTTCTTCAGTTAACTAGAACTTGTGAATGTCATTGCTTTGCACCATATCCTGGGAATGTCATTGATTTGCACCATATCCTGGGAATGTCATTGATTTGCACCATATGCTGTGTCTTCATCATCTGTTCCTGATGAAAAGGATTGCAAGGTGGATGATACACAGTTCATACATATAGCTGCCATGGCTGAGTGAACAAAGCCCCCTTTCTCCACACTAAACAATGGTAATACATATCTTAATATACCTTGTGTGTCTAATGTATATACCTACCAGGGGAGTGACACAGGCCCCTGCAGCCCAGGTAGTACAGGGTGGCTCACAACCCTTCAGGACTCAATCCTTCCCAAGGGTCCCCCAATAAGCCTCGGGCCAATTAGTATCTGTTAGATATGGGAGACTCGGGGGCACCTCATCACATCACATTCTGTTCGGGGAACCCACCATTTTGCATTACAACGCGGGGACCGGGACACTCAGATTATGAAAAAAATCTTTTGTTGTGGCCTCACTGCTTCAGAATTGAAACGGTGAAGCCACTCATTTAATATTACCTGCTCCACTGGGGAGTGCCCCATAATGCCCGGTGTTGGCATCGTTTCACAAATGTACCTTCTTGTAGTGCCCAAGGGGAGTTTGGGGCACCACCATTAATTTAAAAAAAGTATTGTTGGGGCTGCAAGAAGCACAGCAGCCCCCCAGGAATTTAAAAACAATGTAAGTCTCCTGGGTCATTGAATGCATGACCCCAGGGAAACTTACCATAATTTTCAAACCACTCCAAGATGCTGTTGAATGATGGGAACCTGTTGAGGTTGGTTCTATGGTTGCACATTGAGGCCCTAAACAGTGTTAAAAAAAGGCACAAACACATGGTTGTTTCATTTAACAGTACTTTATTTAAAATATTGTTGTGTCAAAAATTGTAACTAAGCTTTGACATGTGTGTATTTGTAAGGAATACCATAAGATTATGTGGATTGATAAATTATTGTGGTGGCTTTTCGACAAGGTCAATAAGTCTGCTATGTATATGTTGATGCCAGCAGACATGCCTCTGATATTTTGATATTCTTACCCTCTGACAGTTAGCTCTGTTAATAATGTCTTGCTTTACATTTAAAAACCATAAAAATTCACAGAAAAAAACAAAGATTAATGTGCTGTTAAAGTTAGGTAACATTTTAAACTTTAAAAAACCCTGAAATTCACCAGTTATAGTTCACTGAAGAAACTATAACTCATGCCCTCCCATGCACTGAGGATGACCTGACATATAAAATCACTTATGAAATGTTCTATGACATCATTGATAATGTCACTAATGGCATCTGAACTTACACCATTGATGACAACACTGTGCACGGTGTGGGGATGAGTTATAGTTTCTTCAGTTAGCTGTCACTATAACAGTGTATTCAACTCAGTAGCCACACTGCATATGACATAGCAAATCACTTTATTTGTGAGAACACAGGTCATGGTAGAGTGGCCAGTTATAATAAGTAAAGCAGTGTGGCCACCTGGTTGAATACACTGAATACACTGTGTATGGAGGTGTGTGACATAATAATTTGAATGTTTCTGGTCAAATATAAATTAAACGTATAAGTATACATTTTAAGTTCATAGTTTTTGTGTAGTTTAAATGTAGATGGTATGTGAAGAATAAATAAAGTTATAGTAATATAAAGGTGTGAGTAAATTATTAGTTTAAGGTATAACTATATCTTTAGAATTTGTAATGTGTGTGTACTTTAAGTTGGTTTGTATAGAAAGAATGAACTTTAACGACTTATAACAAAGGTTTTACCTTTGTTTTGTTAATTGAATTTTAATGTTTATTTAATAAAAATGTGTTTGAAATTAGAGGACCTAATTCAAAAAGGGCCTCAGCACTCATGGAGGAGGCCCTGCAGTCATGGCAGGGGGCTCGCATTAGTGGCGGGGCTTCTGCAAGGAGAAACTTAAGTGCATAGGTCCCACCACGAGTGGAGGTCGCTCACCACCATTGCAGGCCTCTGCCATGAGTGCAGAGGTCCTTTGTGAATCGGGCATGTCGAGTTCAGAGTCGTCAAGTGCATTAGGTGGAGTGCCGTAAAGTGCAGTAGAGGAGACTATCATACACTGGAGTGCTGTAAATTTTAGTGTTATAGGGTGCAATGAAGAAAGGTGGAGTATGGTACAGAGGATTATCATACAGTCGAATAGTGTACAGTGGAGTGGTGTACAGGGAAAAAGCATACAGTGGAGTGGTGTAGAGCAGAGTGGCATAGAGTGGAGTGTGATACAGTGGAGAAGCATACAGTGGAGTTGCAAAGGTGGAGTGGTGTAGAGTGGAATTGCGTAGAGTTCAGTGGCGTAGCGTAGAGAGGTGCAGAGTGCAGTGGCATATATTGGAGTGGCGTAGAGTGATAAAGCATACAGTGAAGTGGTGTAGAATGGAGTGGCTTATAGTGGTGTGGCGTATATTGGAATAACCTTAAGTGGAGAGGTGTACAGTGGAGTTGCGTACAGTGGAATAGTATACAGTGGAGTAGCATAGAGTGGAATGGCGTACAGTGGAGTTGTGTAAACTGCAATGACGTAGAATAGATTGGCCAAGAGCAGAATAGCATACAGTATAGTGGTGTAGAATAGAGTGGTGTAAAGTGGCGTGTCATAGAGTGGCGTGGCATACAGTGGAGTAGTGTACAATGGACTTGCATATATTGGAGTGGAGTAGACTGGAGTGGCATAGAGTGGAATAGCGTAGAGTGGCGTGGCATACAGTAGAGTTGCATACAGTGGAATAGTGTAGAGTGGAGTGGGGTAAAGTTGACTGGCACACAGAGTAGTGGCGCATATTGGAGTGATAAAAACTGAAGTGACGTGGAGTGCACTGATGTCGAGTGGAATTGCATAGAGTGGAGTGGGGTAGAGTGCAGTGATGTACAGTGTAGTGGCATACAGTGTAATAGTGTAGAGTGGAGATACATAGAGTGGAGTGGTGTAGAGTGGAATAGGACCCGATTCACCAAGTCAATCTGAGACAAAAGTCTAACTTTACGACTTTTGGTATTCACAGAGATCACTTACTAGTCATATCTTTACACCCGCAGTCGGGCAGTACTCTCCAGCTCAAGCCGTACTCTCTGGCTTGGGCCAGAATCTCCGGCCCAGGCCGGATGAAGTGTAATCAAAAGGCTGGGATGCAATTTTTACAGAAAGGAAGATCAGACAACACTGAGGGGAGTGCAAATTGTGGACTGCATGTACCATGATGCAAAGGAGCAAACATTTCTGGGATGTGATGCAGTGTGAGGCCACACCCTTTTCCCTGCTCAAACAGATTTTCATGACCCCGTCTACCATTTATCTCACAATCCTAATGTTCCTTTTTGTACACATTGCGTCCCGGCCCATTGATTACACTTCATCTGGCCCGAGCTGGAGAGTACAGCTTGAGCCGGATATTCTGGCCCGACTGCGGACATAAAGATGTGACTCATAAATGACCTCTGTGAATAACAAAAGTCGTAAAGTTAGACTTCTGTCTCAGATTACTTTGTGAATCGGGCCTGAATAGTGTATAATTTAGTGGCATAGAGTACAGTGCCCTTATGGAGTGCCATACAATGGGACAGCACAGAGTGTAGTAGCGTAGAATAGAGTGGGGTACATTAAAGTGGCATTGCCTGGAGTGACGTAGTGTGGAGTGGTGTACACTGTAATAGCGTACAGTTGAGTGGCTTACAATGCAGTGGCATAGAGTGGAGTGGCGTAGAGTGGAATAGCATACAGTAGAGTGGTGTAGAGTGCAATGGCGAAGAGTGTAGTGCCATATAGTTGAGTGGCGTACAGTGGAAGAGCGTGCATTGGAGTGACATACAGTGGAGTGGTGTTGAGTGAAGGTGCATAGAGTAGAATAGAATAGAGTGGAGTGGCATACAGTAGAGTTGTGTACAGAATAGCATAGAGAGGAGTGGCGCATAGTGAAATGGCGTAGAGTGAAATGGCGATGACTGGAGTGGAGTAGAGTATAGTGGCATAGAGTGGAGTGCGGTAGAGTGTATTGATGCACAGTGTAATGGTCCAGAGTGGAGTGGCTTAAAGTGAAGTGTCATACAGTGGAGTATCGTAGAGTGGAGTCAAATAGCAATGAGTGTAGTGGTGTAAAGTACAGTGGAGAAGCAGACAGTGGAACAGCATAGACTGGGGTGGCGTAGAGTGGAGTTGCGTACAGTGGAATAGCATAGACTGGAGTGGTGTAGAGTGGAGCAACGTACATTGGAATGGCATAGACTGGTGTGGCATATAGTGAAGTGGTGTACAGTGTAATAGCGTACATGGTGTGTCGTACAAAGGAGTGGCGAATAGTGGAGTGGCGTACAGTGGAAGAGCATACAGTGTAGGGGCACCTCTGGAGTGGCATAGGGTGGAGGGACAGGTCAGCTTCAGGACCCTCCAATGTTAAGTCTGTGCTGGATAGATGGTGGCAGATGGTAAGGCTCTTCTTCGACTGCCTGCTTCTGGGGCCTCTGTGAGCCACTAGGCCCCTTTGGGGCCACCCAGCTTTCAACCTATTTTTGACGGACCCTTTAATTACCAATATATCCGAACACATTTTATGTTTTGGTTGTTTACTTAAATATTATGATGGTATAATATTGAAAACTTGTGATTCTGACCCAAAAAATCAGCTGAACTTGAGGAAGCCTGCTGAGCTGATATGGAACCTGCTGACGAGTGGACAAGAGGAGTAGTAGTCCTTTATGATGAATAGACACTGTCCTCTCCCCAGGGAAGGTGATTTGATATGTAGAAGAAATGGTGTAACAGAAATAAAAGACACAGATGGAAGCATCTTCCTAAAGCTCATTAAGGACAACATTCTCCTGCAATATACTCATAGCATAGCAGTGAAGAGCTTTTACAGAACACACAAATCAGTAGACTTTGGGATTTAAATATTTCTACCCACATGAATAATAAATGTTTGTAGGCTAGGAGTGAAATGAAACAAAGTAGAACTGAAAAACAAATGAAGACCATTAACAGACCTTTAATAAGGAACTCCGTTTGATGATTCACTTTTTTGCACAGAGAGAGTACGTTTTTCAGGAGACGATAGCGTCTGAAGAGCAACATTCTGCCCTGGAGAAGGCATTTTCAGATAAGTAAATAGCTGAAACACAGTTGTAGATACAATTTCTTCTTCTCATCATGGCATGGCGGTCGCCAGTAGGTAGTTATGGTTAGGACCTCTTTTCTATTCAAAAAGCGTTTTTTTCTTTTCCCAATAACTTTGGCGTTGGTTGACGAATCTTCGCAAATTTTTCTAAACTAGTGAGGCGCTCCGGTCAGCTCCTGTCTTAAAGGTTTTAGGGTGATTCGTCTAGCGGGGGCGAGAAAAAAGGGGGGTCCCAAAATGCGATTTCCCCATGTTAATTTCCGTAGGAAACTTTAGACAAAGCTACAGCCCGAACTGCTAAACGGAATTACACCAGATTTGGCAAAAAGGTAGCGCTTGGTTCAGAGAGCGATCTTTTTTTAAATGGTGTAAAGCCGTTCAGTAGTTCCAGAGAGATTAGAAAAAGAAAACGTTTCGATATCTTTGGCCGTGGTGGGTTTGTGAACCCTCCCGGGCACGAGCTTCACTCTGATTGGCTGCCAACACTCAAACCAGGAAGTGTTGGCAGCCATCTTGTGACTCAGTAGAACCGAGTCACAAGAAAACAGTGAAACAAAGTGAAAAAGGAAGAATAGGGGGCAGGGTAGAAACACACTGACCCTCTAGGCCTGCTCAAGGGGTCCTAGAAGGACTCACAGGACCCAAAAAAGCATTAAAAAAAACAAACTGCGGAATTCATTTTAATGAGGCCCCCGGGTGGGCCAGGTCCCAGGGGCTTTGCCAAAAAAATAATAGCAGGGGCCCCCGCAGCCCCGGGGGCTGCCAGCTCCCCGAGGCTAGGCTGATTATATGCGGGGGCAAGCGATCCCCCCCACCCCCCCACAGCCCCTGGGACCTCCCCAGGGCTTTTTAATAAAACAAATGCGTGGGGGCGCCACCTCCCCAGGGCACTTTAAATTTAAATACGGGGGTCCGTTACGAACCCCCGTGCTCCAGGGACCAGCACTTTCCCGGGGATTTGCAAACGTTGGGAGGGGGGCTGCACGGCCCCCCTCCTGGAGCCTTTGATGGCCCTGGGGACCGCCACTCCCCAGGACTTGCTCCTGCAGTGTCCCGGGGTGCCCACCCCCGTGGACACTGCTGTTTGCAATGACAGGGTAGGAGCTGTGTGGCTCCCGCCCTGTCATTGCAAACTCTGCTTTGCTTCATTGAAGCGAGAGCAGGGAAACCTGCTCTCCCTTCATTGAACCAAAGCAGGATTGCTTTTCCACAAGGGGAGCTACATGTCAGCAGCTTCCCTTGTGAAAAAGCAATACTGGCTCCCACAGGAGGCGGGGAGCCGGTAGGGAGCTTGGGGGCATTGAGACTCCCACCACAGTCCCCAACAGAAAGGGCCGGCTCTGGGGGATGGGGTGCCTGGGGCCGATATTGGTCCCGGGATGGGGGCCATGCAACCCTTTCCCGTTTAAAAAAAAAATTTAAAAATAGGGTTCAGGCTCTGGGAAATGCGACCGCGACAGGCGCAGGAAACTCTGGGCATGTTTCTCCCACTGTAATATACCAGGCAAGCGCTCTTCGAAGTTTTAACATAGTAAACAGTTGTGCCTGTACTGTTGAGATGGCTAAGATTAGAGGGCCTTTTTGCTGCAGGCTTTGCAGATGGACCTCTTCCTGGTCCCCTGTCGAGATAACTGCTCCCCTAATTGATACTGTCGATAACACTTCATACTTTAAAGGAGGGTTGATCAACGCTCGTTCCATGTGTAGCCACAGCCAAGATATAAAAGATCTCATCCTTGAGTTAGACTTGGATTGCCTCCTCATAACCGAAACATGGTTAACTGATAGCAGTAACCCTGACCTGGCCATCGCCCTTCCAACAGGCTACACCATCTTTATGCAGGACAGATTGAAGGGGAGAGGAGGAGGAGTAGCTATGGTGCTAAGAAACCACATGAAATGCCATATTTTCAATCTAGATCCCCTCAAAGGCATAGAAGGGCTCGGTTTTTCCATCAAGTTAAACGAGACCTCCTCCTTTTCAGGAGGATTAATCTATCGCCCCCCAGGCAGTGCAACTAGTTTCTTAGAATCTCTGAGTGACTCTCTAGATCAGCTCCTTCTTCGGTACCCTCACTTCACACTTTTGGGAGAATTTAATCTGCACCTTGAATCCAAAGTGGATATGCAGGCACTGGAAATTTTTAACTTACAGCAGAGGGTTACACAGCCCACTCATAAAGCAGGACACATCTTGGATGGGGTATGCACTAATTTTCCCCTCCTAGAAACCCAGACCCCTGTCCCACAAATTTGGACAGATCATAGTCTGATCCCTTTTTCCATCAGAACTTCACGACCCCAAAACTCAGTAAAATCCAGTCAACATTCAGAGAACTATATTAACTGGACAATGGTAGGGGACAGCCTGAAGCTCAAGCCCATCATTCAGATACAGATCCCCAGTCTGTCTGGAGATGTAGAACAAGATTCCAAATGCTTCCACAATTGGATGCAGCATGAGATCAAGGAACGTGTTACACCTCAATGTTCCCGAGGAATGGAAAAAAGAGGGAAGTCAAATGCCCCCTGGTTCACTCCAGAATTAGCCAAAGCCCACTTATCATGTAAGAAAGGCGAACGCAATTGGCGTAAAACCTATGATCCTGCAGATAGAACCTCTTATATTCAGCAGAGGAAAGCATATCTTCGCAGCATAAAAATTGCCAAGAAAGAATACTATATCAATGTTATCAAGGAAGCAAAACAAAAACAAAAAACATTGTTTTCCATTTTAAAGACTTTTACCCATCCTAGAGCTTTACAGCCAGAAATACCTCCATTCCAAGATTTCTGCAATCAAATAGCGGATTTCTTTGAGGAAAAAATTGACTTAATCCAGAAGGATTTCCCTGCCCCGCAGGCCTCTCAGACTTCCACCTTTTCTGTACATAGAGAAAATACGATTGGTACTCTCAGAACTTTTACACCGGTCACTCTTTCCCAAACCCGCGAAATAACCCTGGCATGCAAATCTGGTGCCCCTTCTGATTCCTGCCCCTACGAATTCTCCATCAGCTAATTGATGTGTTGAATCCTATCATAAATGGGATTGTAAACTCTTCCCTTAACACAGGTATAGTCCCACGGGAATGGAAACAGGCAGTTGTGAAACCTTTGATGAAAAAGCTTAATAAATCCACTACAGATCTCGCCAATTTACGTCCAATCTCACTCCTCCCAGTCTTGGGTAAGATCACCGAACAGATGGTCTACAAAGAGCTAAAAAGCCATGTAGAAACCTACAATATCCTCCATCCCCAACAATCTGGCTTCCGTCCTCATCATTCTACGGAAACAGCTTTGATCGAACTTACTGATTCCATAAAACTATTGCAGAATCAAAGAATGAACGCTGTCTTGATTTTATTAGATCTCACAGCAGCGTTCGATACCATCTCACATCCAATATTGTTAGGTAGATTAAGAGACATTGGTATTTCAGATGTGGTACTGCAATGGATAACCTCTTTCTTAACAGATAGATCCCAAACCATTGCCTTGGGCCCCTTCCTCTCTAAAGAAAAAAAGGTTTTGTCTGGAGTTCCCCAAGGCTCCATCTTGAGCCCTTTATTATTTAACATTTACCTGATCCCTCTTATTTCTTTGATTGAATCATACGGCATACCTGTTACATCGTATGCCGATGATACTCAACTTATTGTGCCCCTTGAAAAAAACTCCACTAATGCTGAACTAAACCTTAAGAACTGCCTGAAGGATGTATTCCATTGGATGGAAGAAAACCATCTTAAATGTAACAACAACAAGACAGAAATCCTCCCTATGGGAACAAATCTCCATTTCTGGCCTAGTAAATGGTGGCCAGAGGACTCCACTGCTCCCCCCCAGACCGTGACGACAGCGAGAAATCTCGGGGTCTTGTTTGACACCAAGCTATCATTCGACCAACATGTAAGGAATGTGGCAGGAAGCTGCTTTAGTGTCATAAAATCGCTAAAGAGGTTTTTTGACTTCCTACCCACTGACTCAAGAAAGGCGGTAACAGTGGCCTTAATCCTCGCCCGCCTTGATTATTGTAATGGCCTGATGGCAGGTGTGAAAAAATCCCCGCTGAAAAAACTTCAAAGCGTACAACATTCAGCAGCCAGATTAGTACTAAAACTACCAAGGAAATGTTCAGCGTCGGCGGCTTTGAAAACTCTTCACTGGCTACCTCTGCATAAAAGGATACTATTTAAAATCCTGACTATCGCCTTTCGTGCATTTAATAACATAGGCCCAAAGTATCTTACTAGGCGTTACCCCCACTACAACCCTTCCAGGACGTTACGATCCTCCGGAGAAAATCTGATACAATTAGCCAAATTTAACTATAAAACCAAGGGCGGTAAGACTTTAACTTTCCTGTCTTCCAAAGCCTGGAATGCAATGCCCAAAAATCTCAGGTTCCTGACCCAGGAAAATCTGTTTAGGAAGCAACTAAAAACCTAGATTTTCAACCTTCCAGGCGACTATGTCATGGCCGCCATCTAATTCTGTATTGGTAAATTGTTTGTACACTATCTAGCTAGCGCCAAGATGCTCCTTTTGGAGCAAAAGTTGCGCTTTATAAATACACAATACAAATACAAATACAAATACAAATCCCCAGGTCCACAAAAATGTGAAAGAAGGGGGCCACACAGCCCCCTTCTGAAAAACAAATTTTAAAAAATGGCAATTTACAACATCCCCTGGCCTGTTGTAAATTGGGGAATTAAGTCCCCTTGAATCCTGGGGGTCCCTGGGGGCCAACTAGCCACTAGGTACCTCCAGTAAGCTCCACAGAGCTGCTTTGCAGAGAGGTGGTCCGAGGCCACGCCCCTTTTGACACCACTCTGCAAACGCGGCTTCTGGTGCACTTCTGGTGGGGCGATGAGGTCCGCTTGTGTCCTAAGGACCTCAGGACACAAGTGGACTTCATTCTCTGAGCAGCATTGCACCAGAAGCCGCGTTTGCAGTGTGGTGTAAAAAGGGGCGTGGCCTCGGAAGACCTCACCTGCAACGCAGCTCTGTGGCGCTTACTGGAGGTACCTCGTGGGCTACTTGGCCACCAGGGACATTCAGAAATCAAGGGGACTTAATAGGGATGTTATAGTTAGAAATAAGCATCTAAAAACCTTAGAAATTCACTGTAAAAAACCATAGGATTGAGGCACATTAATAATTAGAAATTTTCCTTTAAAGAAAACATTGACATTCACTGAAAAAACATAGGTTTCAGGGACGTTATAGTTAGAAATTAGCCTTTAAAAAACTATTGGAAAAAACATTGAAATTCACTGAAAAAAACATAGGTTTCAGGCACTGTATAGTTAGAAATTAGCATTCAAAAAACCTTACAAATTCACTGAAAAACCTATAGGTTTCAGGGACAATATAGGTAGTTGGACATTTCACTCGTACAAAACCATAGAAATTCCGCTGTTATAGTTAGTTCAGCTACCTATAACTCGCGCCCCCGCAATGCACTGCTGATGAATTCACATATTACATCATTCATGACATGGTCAGTGACATCACTGATGACATCTCAAATGACATTACTGATGACATCACTGATGCCATCATCTGCGTGAAAATCTGATGCACCTCCTCACACTCTAATATAACCTTTGATACACCCACTGTAAAATATAGACTATCATTTTCGAAATCATAGACACACCAATACCACTTACTACATATGCACTCACTGCATCCTAGGTCTACACACACATCCTCTCGTTCACCCATACAATCACTCATACATGCAGTCACTCATCAATACAACACTATCATATGCACTCAAACACGTATACAGACACTCACACACCACCACTCATCCAGAGTTACTCACACACCTAGTCAGTCATGCAAAGAATCAATCACACTTCCATTTACTGACCTATACAATTATACACACAACACATCACTTATTCAAACAGAAACAAATGCATACTTACTCTCTTATACAATCACTAATACAAGTACACACTCATCCATCGGCTGCAAACGTAGGCGTTTCATGCTCTCTATAGTGTGAAGAACTAGGGAGGGATCATGAACTCCAACATCTCCCTCTGACTGCAGGTCAAACAACTATTCAAAGAGCCTTCCAGAGAGTGAGCGCATCCTTCCTGCATCCTTCTTCTATTCCATGGATGAACCGGTCATTTACAATTAATGGAAGTAAAAGAGTCACTGATAACTTCTCAGCTTTAGTATTCCACATACCAAAATAGTTCAGTAAATGTTAAGACCCTCACTGATTATTTACAATGTCATCCTCTTTACAAGATACACATCCCACACTCAAAAATGGTCATGAATAGCACATTACACTTGGCGCCTCTGCATATGTGATTTAAGACATGACAATTTTTCATGCATATTTATGTAAGAATAAAAATGTATTTTACCAAACCTATAATGCAAGGGGTTGAATGTGTGCAGTAAGGTGTAATTAAATTTTAAGAGGGTTGTACATTTTTGGAGAGTTACATTACTCTTAAAGTCATTGTCATATGCAATGTGAGAGCCATTAAACTGTTTATTTAATGTCAGTGTCACTGTCCTTTGGTGATGACATGGGAAGTGACCTTTGCACTGTAGCAATAGATGTGTGAATGTGTGTTTTTTAAGCACAGGAGCTCTATATGAAATGTTATTGTGTGGAGTTTAGTTATTTAGGCAGATCTATCTGTCTAGGTTCTGTCTATAAGAATATCACCTAATACTACGTAATATTTTGTATGCAAGACCTTTGAGAGAAGGGTTTCATGTCTCTCTACTTCATCAGGTGCATTGTACAAAGTGTAACCTGTATAAGTCATACCAGTGAGGCATGAAACAATTCCCCTACATTTGTCAACATAGGGAAGGGCTCCAAGTTGAAATTTCCCATGAAGCAAGAGGGGGTATTTTACGTTTTCAAATTAAGGGCCTGATTACCACTCAACAGACAAGTTACTATAACACAGGCATAATATATCCTATGGCACTTGTAATAAGGTGAACGAGACATTTGTCACACGTGTGATGGAGCACCTTGTCTGTCAATCTCTAAATCAGCCTGTAAGGCTGTTCACCCTTAGAATATTACCTTTAAAGTACAGGCTTAAGCACTAACGCCATAAAAAATTGCATAAACAGTTTTCATACAACTTGAAAGAGAACAAATTCTCTTGCAGAGCATCATTAGTGACAACATAAATCAATGCATTCATACTGGTATGGAAAACATTTTTTTTTAGTAATTCTGACTTTATTGGGGTGATTTGACAAAAATCTTAGGCCCCCCCAACCCATCTCCATTATCACTGTAGTTTAGCAAAAAAGACTGTCGTTTTCATTTTTCCCTGCCAAATTATAGCAGTATATGAGCTCATTTTGCTACACCAGTGAATAAAAATAATGTTTGTTATTATATATTTTTGTCATTTTTGTGGTTTGACAAATATGTTTCTTTCTTTTGCCTGTGCAGCCTCATCAGTGAAAGCATGGGGTGAATGACGGCGTTTGGAGTGAGAATCACCCCTCACTCCCTCTCCACAGGCCGCATTGAAGGATGCTGATGAGACACCGCACTGGTCCCTAGTGGATAAAATGCCATTCTCTGCACGGTGCCCTTTCCATGCAATAAACAGAATGATTCAGTGTTCACCGCTGTCAGTCCAGAGTCTCAGGAAAACAGAGTTGAGATGAAAATACAGGCGGGAAAAAGACTATAAATGTCAGGAACATTTACCGAGCCTGACCCGCCATGTGTGACCCTGCGCAGCCGTGGCTCAGACGCCGGGTCCGGGAGAGTGGGCGGGAGCAGCACAGACAAGGACCTGGGCTTGTTTCCGGATTGCACGGGGCGGAGGGGTCTTGTGTTAATATCAAAGCTAAACTGTGCTGCGTTGAAGTCAGGGCTGCACACAGCCTGCGTGCTAGCACAGGAGATCTTTCAAGCCGCTGGGTAAAGCGCTTCCGGCCGCCTCTCTGGTGGAAGCGCTACAGTGGCACGTCACTGGTGAGCCCTGTGCTGTGAGCCTTTCACCTTTACTCCCACAGCTTTGGCAGAACGCTGCCCAGAACCAGCCCTGCCCAGATCCGCAAGGCTGCATGTCAGCTCCACTTCAGCGAGCAGCGCTTCAAATGAAAATACGGAAGTGCAGGTATTCCTATCGTGCAATAACTACACTCCAAGCTGATACTTGAAGCATAAAAGGCCATTTTATTTGGACAAGGTTGCAATCATTTAGACTTATTAACAGTACATCAATGCAAGAAATATACGTATCCATCCCATACCCACGCATTCTCCATTCTGCCTTCACAAAACCATCTCACCCGTTTGTCTCTTCCCCATTCACTCGATAACCTCCTTCCTTTCCCCATTCTCACCTTCACTTGCCCTCCAAGCATCCTCTGTTGACTTTGCCTTCATTGCTCATTGCCTCCCGTGCCCCGCTATCAGTCACCTGTGTACCTTTCTCCCCCCACCCGAGGGGTGGATCCGCACGTATGTGACTCCCCACCCCTCCAAAGTACCGCCAATCAGGGAACCCCCGTAGGGCGGTTACCTGCCGCCCCCCCCCCACTGTCCTGTGCACCTTTCGCCTCCTGCCAGCCGACCCTGCGGCCTCCCAGTGGACGACCATCCACCACCTCACCCTGTGTCCTGCAGCAAAGTACCATTCTTGGTACAAACGTGAATCACGAAAGGTGCTCCTCCAAAGCAGGCCCACGTGCCCTTCAGTCCTGAGAGAGCGCAAACTGATTTAAATGTATGAGTACATCACACTTACCTGTAGTAAGCACAAATCATGAAGAGAAATGCCATGAGTGCTAATAGTATCTGCAAATATATTCAAAAATGTATAGCTAATATAGAGATTTAAGTAGAAGTGGAACTAATACAGAAATGTGTGACATTATATGATTTTAGTAGACGTGATTATTTCTTAATCTATGTCGTGTAGCTGTTAACATGTAAGATGGTAGGTGGTTAAACGCAGAACGTGGTAGGCCTCAGGGCCAGAGCTGGAGGGAAAGGGAAGATGGTTCTTTTCACGACACAGATTGTATTAATATTTTGGTCATTGCATTAATGGGCCATGATTTATAGAAATGTTTACTAAATAATAGAATAAGAGTATTAACATGCTTTAATTAATGAAGAAGTTGAATGTTATAATCGTTATGAGAAATATTGTAGGCCTGAATTGTTTTAGCATTGATTTACACGTACATGTCTGGGCTGAGAAATGTTGCAAGCCTTTTTAGAAGTATATGAGAGTTGGGTTCTTGGCTGCAGATATCTGTCTGCAAAGGATAAGGGGGGATCCAATTATAAATGAATGAATAGAGGTCTGTTCAGTAGACGGCCCAGACATGGAGGAGGGTTCCGGAATGTTTAAGGGGTATCAGCGGGCCGGAGAAGAGTCTGAGAAGCAAGGTCAACTCTAACGTCTGAGGCCCAATACAAAGCATCATGGAAAAAGCCAGAAGATGCACCACGTGAGGGGCGTCTCGAAAGGGGCGTCTCAAATGTTGTTGACTGTTTTGTATTAGGGACAGCACCCCTGGGTGGAGTTAGAGCAGATACCTGAGGACCCTTTAGAGAGCGGATGGGTAGGCAGTGAGGGGTCATGACTGGAGAACTATAGGTTTTCACCAAGAGACTTAGAGTGGGTGACTTCCCTTGGGGGTCGTTCACTGCTGACACCTTTGTTGGGTTGGGATTTGGTTAAGTAGGGATACCATCCAGAGCAGGGTAGGGACAGCCTAACCTTTGCGTTTTCCTCCAACCTAAATGAAGGAGAGATATGCGTCAATGCTGATAGCTTTATTATTCTTAGAACTTGTGTTAGTGATTTCTGTTGCTCGTCTGAGGGCTTTCCGAGAGCACATGTATGTAATTGGACCTGTGTATCTCGTGAATCTCATTCTGAGATGCCTGTATTTGCAGCTCATTATATCTTTGCAATAAACTTTTGAAAACTAGAAGTTGTCCGTGATCTTTGGGAGCAGAGTCTTTTATTGGGTGAACTAACTTGGAAATGGGTGTACTGTTTTCCTCCAAGACAGGCAACAAAGGTTCAGTCGACCAGATCGAGGTTTAGATCAATAGATAAAGGTATCGATCAAAATCTCGCCCTTTCAGTTGGTAGCTATAGAGGATGGTTGCCTTCTTGAGGACGGTAGCCTAGGCCAGGTTAGCTTACCCCAAGGCCCCTAGAAATCGATGATCGGAAGAACAGCCCGCAGAAGAAGATCCGGATGACGTGAGACAGAAAAAGCAGCAGTATCGGTCGAGAGTGAGTATAAAGGGTTATGCGTGTTAGATTGCGGTGTTTTGTATTGTATCTATGTTGTAATGTCTGGCGGAGTTGAATGTCTGTAGAGTGACTGTGGAACAGGTTGTGAGCGCGCGCAACCGGTGGAAATCTTAAGTTCAAGGAGAGCTTAAGTGGTTCGGGTGTATCGGACACCCAGAGTAATTGTCAACTAGTGTGAAGGGGGTCATGAGGTACCATTGATCACCCGAAAGACCGAGATAGGGGGAACGTAAGAGTGAGTGCGTGAGTAACGGACGCTGGTCGGAAGTTACTGTGTGTGTAAGCAACCTATCAGAGAGACGATAGACATTTCGTCAGTTGTGTTGACAATTACAGATAGACTGTGGACGTACAGTCGAGAGAGAAGTGACCGCTTGGTCGGAAGTAGTCATTTTTCGGTGTATGAATGGGACGCATGCATAACCGGGAGACGAGTTGAGAAAGGAGGGGTGCTGCTGCGAAGCGGAGAAAAGTGACGTCAGAAAGTGTCGCGCTGTGATTGGCCGACCGGAGAAAGACCGCGCTGTGATAGGCCAGCTAGCGAACACGTCAGACAGGGTCGCGACGTGATTGGCCGACCGGAGAAAGACCGCGCTGCGATAGGCCAAGCTAGCAAAGCCGCGACAGGATTGGTGGATTGTCATCAGGAAGTAAACAGAGTAGCGAGGCTGGATTTTGTGCGCATAATTATGAAGTGTTTTAAGTGGCTGAAAGCGGTGTTTAAGAAAGAGAAGCGGGGATCGTATGAAGGGGAAGAAGCCCCGCCGGAGGGTACGCCAGCTCGTTACATGGCAGTAAATGTTGGGTTGCATACGATCCTTTGGATATCAGAGTGGAGTAAGATTACTGAAGGAAATGAGGAACTGACGTTCCCGAAGTACGGGACGTTCAGATTAGAGGTGTTACATCGATTAAAATCAGTCATGACCTCAATGAGACCCTTGCCTAGACCAACCCAGTTTGAAGCTCTTGATGCATGGATTAGGGCAGCGCATGAAAAGAATATGAACAGACGACAAGAAAGGGTGAAACGATCGGTAAGGGCAGTGCAGGATGCCAGGTGGGATGCGGATGCTAAAAGATGGAGAGTGCATAACCTGGAAGTAAATAAACTGTACCCAGTGTTAGAGGTGCCCGTAAATAAAAGCCCCCTAGAAGAAGATGATGAGAGCGAAACAGAGGACAGCCTGATAAACAGATTACTGACAGACAGGCCACCCCCGTATAATAGGGCAGGGGGTGAGGTCGAGAATACTGAAGGAGAAAAGGGGGGCAATGCAGGAGAGCATAGACCGCTTCCCAGTTCAGAGTGGGATCCTGAGCCAAAGAAAGAGTTGTCCCAGCCTAGTCAGGTGCAACAGGTAGTCGGTAGGTTTGTGGTACAAAGAGCGCCGGAAACGGAAAGCGCCACATCCTACCCATTACCAGATGCACTACAGGTACCTGTTACCATAGGTCCTATAATATCGATATATGACCAAGAGAGAGCAAGAGGGGAAGAACGGAAACGGAAAGACAGAGAAAGAGCAGAGGAGGCAAGGAGGAACGATACCACTAATTCCCCAAGTCAGATGCCGATACCCAGAGAGTGGAGCACCCCGATGCACACAGCAGGGGACCCAGGAGGAGATCCTGGGGGCCCTAGATGGCCAATGGATTTGAGGGGATCTGGACGAAAATCCTTTCAAGAGCTAAATGAGTACATGAAGCAGTGGGATGAGGCAGTGAAGGCTCAAAAGTGCATCATAGCTGCGGAAGCAGAAAGGGAAAGTCAGGACAGCAGAGCACGGACTCACTGCGGGGCTGGGGAGAGTAGCCCGGAGTGGGACTGTAGAGAGAGAGAGAGTAGGGGAGTCACCCATTGGGCCCGGAGTGGAGGTAGAACAGACCTGGAAAACGGGGGCCCCGGGAGTGGAGGGGTGGCGCGCCCAATACTCAGTGAAGAGGAGAGGAGAGCGCAAGAGTACAGAAACAGCTTTAAGTGTCCACACTGTGTGCCTGGCACCAGAGAACTGAATGGGAGTTGTGAGAGGTCGCACCATAGACCCTGTGATGATGGAAATGAGCGCAGCCCAGGGAATATGGGGAACCAGGAAGGATCGTATCGGATACTGAGCAATACGAGGCAAAGGGAGTGTAGCGACCAGAGGGAAAATAACAGAGAGCTGTGCGGTGAGAGGAGAGAAGAAGATGAGAGTGGGCAGAGCAAGAGTAGGGGTAACAGGCCCGTGTTCCATCACCTTCCAAGATCGGATGGCCGAGCATGGGACCGGGAGAGATGGGAGCAAGGGAGACCACTCATTAACTCTCCTGAGCCCAAACGCAGAGCTCGAAGTTGGGATGGTAGGGAGACCAGTGAGCCCCCTTCGAAAGACATATTGCGAGCTGAGATAAAAGCCAAGAGACTTGATGTCTCCAGCTTAAGGTCAGACCTGGATGACATGGTAGATGGTACCCTGCCTTTAGAAAGAATGGAAATGTATGAGCAGGATGAAATACTGTATATGGCAAAGGACATCACACGAAAGGCGAGAGCAGTCCATGAGAAGTTAGTCGAACTAGCAGGCAAATATATGGTGGACTTGTCAAGAACCAAAGCATTACAGGGTAACCACAGGCTGCATTACACAGATCGAGACCTAGATGAGAGGAGAACGATTGGGCTGAAAACACACATAAGGGAACTGATTGCTGGAATAAGGACATGGAGGGCACTAGATAAGTGGGAAGAGAGGTGGTCCAAGAAAGGGACCGGCAGAAGAAGCATGATTGGTATGCCTCCAGGACAGCAGGGAATAGAAGCTTACCCTTTGCGGGAAGTTGCAAATGGGAACTATGTGCATGTTCCTTGGAGTAGGGGAGATTTAGCTGCTTTTACCAACTCCTTCCCCAAATTGCGGGAAAACCCTGTGGAGTGGTACAAGCAAGTCGAGAGGTTTGTAAAAATCTCAAAGGTCCTATGGATAGATCTGAACACGCTGTTTGACATTGTAGTACCAGGAGATCTGTGGACAGCATGCAAGGTTAGCGCTGAGTGGCCCACAACGGAGCCAGAGAGAGATGCTAAGACTAATGGGCCGTCCGAGATCGTGATGGCAAAATTCGAGAGAGTGATGACTTGGCTGAAGGAGAAAGTGCCAATGCAAGACATAGATTGGGTCAGAATAGACCGAACGAGACAGGAACCCAAAGAGACAGTCCACGAATATTACGAGAGATTGCTGAAGGCGTTTAAACAGTATAGCGGCTTGGATGTAATGGATCCAAAAGACATAGGGCAATTCGTGTCCAAGTTCGTTCTGGGACTGAGACCGGATATTAGTTTAATGATTCAGCAACACTCGATTTGTTGGCAAACTAAACCTCTAGACGAAATACTGAGATATGCCAGGTACTGCTGTGATGAGATAGACTCCAAGGCTAAGAAACTAAAAGAAAAGTTGATGGTGGTACAGATGCAGGCAGCAGGAAAGGGGGGACCGCAGCAACAACAGCAAGGAACAGGTACAGGAGGAAGGAAGCAGTATAGTCAGAACAAGGGCAATGAGGAGAGTTCTACCTTTAGACCTAGAATAGACATAGCTACCTTGAAGAAAACGACGAGGTGCCACCAGTGTAACGAGCTGGGGCATTGGAAACGCGAGTGCCCCTACAATGTAGAGATAGGAGAGCAAGAGATAGAGGAGGAAGAGGTCCAGAGCGCACCTACAAGAGGGGCGACGCCATACCAAGGAAAGGTGCTCAAAGGGGGGGGGGCTCCTCCCCGAGCCCAGTTCCCGCAGCCTCCTCGAGTAGGGACTGGGGGTAAGACCTATAGACAAATGCCCCTGTTTGTGGAAGGTGAAGAGTGCTATTATGTGGACCCATTAACCGGACAGAGAGTGGAAAGAGAAGACTGCACCCTTGGGGCAGCCTTAGAGGTGGATCAGAGGGGACCCTATGTTGAAGCAGAAGTAGCAGGGTGCCCTACGACATTTCTGGTGGACACAGGAGCCACTAGGTCCACGATCAGATCAGCTGCAGTTCCAGACCTGCCCATGTCTGGAGAGACCATACAGGTGGTAGGGGTCGCAAACAGGAGAATAACCAGCCAATTGACAGAACCGGTACAGGTGAAAATAGGGAAGTACAGCGATGAGCACCAATTTGTGGTTTGCGATTCAAGCCCTGTGTGTCTGCTAGGAAGAGACCTGTTGTGCAAATTGAATTGTACTATATATTGTACACCCCAGGGAGTGGAGGTATTGACCAATGATGATGATGCAGACTTTAAAGTTGCAAACTCAAGAATATGCGTGGAGCTGTATCCTACTTTAACAGTAGACGAGCTCCCCTGGGACTTGAGAGAGACAGTGGCACCAGAGGTATGGGATTTCACTGGGGAAGAGATTGGATTGGTCAAAGGGGTAGACCCAGTGAAAATTGTAGTGAAACCGCATGCTGAGTTCCCAAGAACACCCCAATATAAATTGACTCCAGAAACGATTGCAGGCATAAAACCCGTGATCGAGTCCATGATTAAACAGGGAATACTGAAAGAAATCGTGGGTAGTCCATGCAACTCCCCGATTATGGGTCTGCAGAAACCAAATGGGAAATTTCGGATAGTGCAGGACCTTCGAAAGATTAATAACATAGTCGTTTCGTGTTGTCCAGTGGTACCGAATCCATCAGTGATACTGTTTCAGATTCCATTCCAAGCAGAGTGGTTCACAGTGATCGATCTTTGTCAGGCTTTCTTTTCGATCCCTTTGGACGAAGACAGCCATTTTCTTTTCGCATTTAAGCTGGAAAATCGCGTCCTAACATGGTGTCGTATCCCTCAAGGGTATACAGAGAGCCCGTCGATCTTTAACCAGCTTTTGAAGAGAAATCTTGAAAGTCTAGTGCTGCCCCAGAAGTCAGTTCTGGTCCAGTACATAGACGACCTCCTCGTGGCGTCAGAAACAGAAGAAGCTTGCAGGGAGGACTCCATTGCTTTGTTAAATCACCTAGCTGCCAATGGGCACAAGGTGTCCCCGGGAAAATTGCAGTACTGCCTGACAGAGGTGCAGTACTTGGGACACAGAATAGAGAAAGGCAAACGAAAGGTGTCACCAGACAGGATAGAGGCGATCATGAAAATGAATGCGCCTAAGACACAGAGAGAGGTCAGGATGTTCCTAGGGATGGTGGGTTATTGCCGACAGTGGATCGTGAACTTTTCACTGAAAGCAAAGCCCTTGCAAAAACTGACGCACAAGGAGGTGAGCGATCCGGTACCATGGGACAAAGACTGTTTGATGGCATTTTTACAGCTGCGAGAGGACCTGTGTCGCGCTCCGGCATTGGGAATGCCTGATTACAATAAACAATTTTTTCTTTACTGTTGTGAGAGAGAAGGTTGTGCGTTGTCTGTGTTGGTCCAAATCCATGGGAATGCCCGTAGACCAGTTGCTTATTTCTCGGCTACTTTAGACCCAGTAGCCGCAGCGTTGCCCGGATGTCTCAAATCCGTTGCTGCAACGGGTGTCAGCATTGAGAGATGTGAAAATATCGTTATGGGGCACCCGTTAGAGGTGTGCGTGCCCCATTCTGTTGAACTGTTGATGACCAGGACCAAAACACAGCATCTGACCAACAGCAGGCTCACGCGCTATGAGCAAGTTATTCTTGCTGCAGAGAATGTGACCCTCAAGAGATGCTCTGTTTTGAACCCTGCTACTTTGATGCCACTTCCAAATGATATCGATGATGATGATGAATGTACAGACCATGACTGTCTCGATGTGACTGAACTATGCACCAAACCCAGACCCGACATCGTAGATGAGCCACTGACCGACCCAGACGAAGTTTTCTTTGTCGATGGCTCATGTGTAAGAGACGAAGTTGGGCAGTTGAGAGCAGCTTATGCTGTTTGTACAATTGAAGGAGTTGTGGAAGCTGGGTGCCTGGAAGGAGTACACTCCGCTCAGGTAGCCGAGATTATTGCCCTGACACGTGCTTGCTTAGCAGGCAATCAAATTCGAGTTACCATATACACCGACAGCCAATATGGGTATGGGGTAGTTCATGATTACGGGCAGTTATGGTCTCAAAGAGGGTTCATGACCTCTTCAGGCTCTCCCATTCGCAATGGAGAGTTTGTGCGCCTGTTGTTAGAGGCGTTGCAATGCCCGGCAAGTATCGCAGTTGTAAAGTGCACCGCACATACCAGAAATGAGGACTTTGTTTCGAAAGGCAATAGATATGCTGATGAAGTTGCGCGGTATTGCGCGGAACAAGGGTACTCTTTCACAGAGGTGGATGTGGGTGGAATAAATGTAAGAACTGAATTAGCCATGGTACTGGAAACCGTTGATACTTGGGATGAACTGTCAACCATGCAAGAAAATGCTCCTGATTCTGAAAAAGAAACATGGGAAAAGGCAGGATGTGTAATGGGTGAGACCCATTTTTGGGTCTCAGCAGACGGCAGAGCAGTGTTGCCCAATGAGATGGTGAGTCCAATGGCTAGACTCATACATGGTCCCGTACACTTAGGGAGAGATGCTATGCTGAGAGTGTTTAGACAAACTTGGTACAATCCTAAGTTTAGAATAGCAGCAGAAGCAGTGTGCCAGCGTTGTGTGACCTGCCAGCAGCTGAACGTAGGGAAAAGAACACCAGTTGCACTAAGTCACATAGGAAGGTCTGGAGGTCCATTCAATCGAATGCAGATAGATTTCATTGAAATGCCAAGGTGCAACCGCCTCCGCTATGTCCTGGTGGTTGTTTGTGTGTTCTCCAGATGGGTTGAGGCATACCCTACACGTAGGTGCGACACCCTCACAGTGGCCAAGTTACTGCTTAGAGAACTCATTCCTCGCTTCGGGGTGCCGGCCTTTTTGGAATCAGATAGGGGAACACATTTTAACAGCGAGCTTGTGAAGATGATCTGTGTAGCACTAAATATTGACCAAAAGCTGCATTGCAGTTACCGACCAGAAGCCTCAGGAATTGTGGAGCAGATCAATGGCACTATCAAGGCCAGAATAGCCAAAGTTTGTTCCTCAACGACCCTGAGTTGGCCTGATGCCCTGCCATTGGTCCTCATGAGCCTTCGTAGTACCCCAGACAGAAGAACAGGGTTGTCACCACATGAGGTGTTAATGGGGAGAGCAATGAGGCTGCCATCTATTCCAGCTACTGCACTGTTAAATATCACAGATGATATGATCCTGGACTATTGTAAGGGGCTGTCTGACGCCATGCGTTCTGTGTCCCTTCAGGTGCAGGCTGCCGAGGTTCCAGCGTGCCAGGGCCCGTGCCATGACCTGTACCCTGGGGACTGGGTCCTGGTGAAGAAACATGTGAGAAGAAGCTGCTTGGATATTCGTTGGCGTGGGCCCTTCCAGGTCATCCTGATCACAAACACAGCTGTAAAGGTGGGAGGCCTGCCCAATTGGATCCACGCGTCACATACGCGAAGGGTTCCAGCACCTCTGGAAACAGCTCCTCTCTCGGATAGACGTCCAGCTGAGGACCGAGAAGCCATAGAGGGGGCTAGCCAAGCTGTAGAGGTGCCAGCGGAAGCAGGGAACGAGTCTGACCAAGCTGAGGACGGTCAGTACAACAGCGAAACAGAAGACGCTACAGAAGGAGAAAGTAGCTGGGAGTACGAGTCAGACCCTGACAGGTCTGAGAGAGAGCGAGAACAGACAAGAAGAAGAAGGAGTAGAAGGGCACGTGGAGAAGCTAATTGGCCGCAAAGAAGGAGCTCTAGCCTGAGGTCAACTCCAGAAGCAACCCTTCCTCCGATATCAGAAGACTCAGATCCGGAAGAAGGTGCTCAGGGCGCTGAAGCACCAGACCGAAGAAGGTCAAGAAGAGTGCGTGTGCCTAACAGAAGATACTCCACACCTGAGTGGACATATCTGGCGTCAAATGTCTGTGAAACCGGAGACAGGGAGGATCCGAGCGGTGGTGGTGTCCAGTTCTGAGCCCATTATCACCGTGGAAATACGACTGTTGGTACCCGGTGTCGAACAAGAAGGGTCACTAACATTCATGCTCCCCAGACCTCCCCGCCTCAGCAAGTTAAAACACATGTTTCTTACAGAATTGCAATTCCCCGACTTTGGTACAACGATAACAGCACATGAAGAGCACAATCTTCGTTTGGAAATACTGAACTATGCTATTGAAGCTGCAACCACAAATCTGATAGTAGACTGTTAAAGGACTTTGTAAATAAAGCAAGCAGAAAAAAGAAGATTACCTAGCGCCCAGGAAGCAGAGAATTTTAGGGAACTTCCCTTGAGTGGATGGAGAAGGGCTAGGGTTGTCTTTTTTGAACTGTTAAAGGACTTTTGCGAAGAAGGTTGTCAGCCTCCAGTTGTGTGGATTCTAAAGACAAAAGGATTGAAAAGAGACTGTAAAGGAACGAGAGGAAAAGAACTTTTTGCAAAGATAAAGAGAGAGCTATATTGTCTGACGAAATGGAGGCCGGCACCCCGAACCGCAGAGCTAAATGTATAATAGGTACACTAATAGTAGGAGTGATAATATTAATAGCTTTAGTGGTAACAATTTCTTATGTAAAGGGACATGAGGAAGAGGCAAAGGTAACTGATGTGAATTCTGCAGAAACGCTTACACCCACTGTTGCTGGTGAGAAAAGGGAAAACACTCAAGAGAAAGCGTTATTAGCTGCAGAAGCCCGCAGGTTACACGTAGACGAGTCCCAAGGAGACTTTAGGTCAAATGCTTATGCTAAACTTTTATATGAATACGTGGATGCCATGGAGGTTAAGGATTGCTACGTCTGCATGCAGTTGCCTGCGTCTGTAGATGAAGGAATTCGATATCATCACCTCCCGCTGACATATGGCATTACATGTAGCTTATTGCTTAGTATATTTTATGAGAGAGATAGTTTTGAATACTATTTCTCCAATTATGATTCAGTGTTGCCAGAAGTCCCAAATTATAAGCAGATGAACAAATGGGATTACTGGAAGAGTGAAGACAGATTGGCCAAGTTCTTCATTCCTTGGATTACCTTAGATACTTCACATGCCCGTAGAAATAACCTGACATGCAAGGTGTCAGAAGTCGAGAAGAAGTTCATAGGGCAGGTGGATGATCGTTATAGAAGACAAAAGATTTTGAAAAAATCAGGACAAGGGAAAACAGATTGGACCGAGGAAGAGAAGTCACACCAGAGAAAGGGTAGTAGTGGTCCAATAGCTTTAGATAAAGCGCAGAGAGGAAAGTTATGTCTTCACAGAGCCAAAACGTATTATGAAAATGTATACGTTGGAGAAGTTGACTGTGAACATGCTTTTAATTTAGAGTACTACACTAAGGATTTCCTGAAGGGAATGCAAGTGATTCCAAATGTGTATTTTGTATGTGGAAGAAATGCTTACGTGAGACTACCTGACAACTGGTATGGATCATGTTACTTGGCAATTGTCTTCCCCAAAATATATCATGCACAAGACTTAGTGATCATTGAGGGTCAGACATCATCGAGGGGAAGGAGAGATGTAGGTGATGCCGAAATGGTTGGAGATGTCTTTGGAGCTATGTTCCCTCTTTTGGGAATAATCCTTAATGATGTTAAAATTAGACGACTGGCAACAGTTGTCGACAGGTTGTCTGCCAGCACTGCTCAGTCCTTAATGCTGGTAGAAGGAGAGATGCAATCGATAAGGGCTATGGTTCTTCAAAATCGTCTTGCATTAGATGTCCTACTAGCAAAAGAGGGCGGAGTCTGTAAGGCTTTGAAGGTCCAGGAATGTTGCACTTACATTCCAGACAATTCGAAGCCCCTTGAGAAAGTTATTAAGAACATAACTAATATTCACAAGGAGATCGAAGACTTGAGTAGAGAAAATGTCTGGGAAAAGGTGGGCCACGGAATGAGTACAGTTGGAGGGTGGTTTTCCACCTTAGGCAAAAGCTTTGTATGGTATATTCTAAAGCCTATCATCATAATATTGATCTGTGGGATCATATTGTGGGGATTGGTGAGGGTATTCAAATGGTACAGAGCAAGAAGGTCAGAAAGGGCCCAAAGAGAGCAGCTGCAGAGATTAGCTGCCATACAAGATAATCAGTACAGGAGCCTGAGGGCTCTGGAAGCGCAGAGAATGCTACCCATAACTTCAGTTTAAATGTTAGTGATGACCCCGAGAGGTCATCAAAGGGGGGAACTGAGAGAGCGCAAACTGATTTAAATGTATGAGTACATCACACTTACCTGTAGTAAGCACAAATCATGAAGAGAAATGCCATGAGTGCTAATAGTATCTGCAAATATATTCAAAAATGTATAGCTAATATAGAGATTTAAGTAGAAGTGGAACTAATACAGAAATGTGTGACATTATATGATTTTAGTAGACGTGATTATTTCTTAATCTATGTCGTGTAGCTGTTAACATGTAAGATGGTAGGTGGTTAAACGCAGAACGTGGTAGGCCTCAGGGCCAGAGCTGGAGGGAAAGGGAAGATGGTTCTTTTCACGACACAGATTGTATTAATATTTTGGTCATTGCATTAATGGGCCATGATTTATAGAAATGTTTACTAAATAATAGAATAAGAGTATTAACATGCTTTAATTAATGAAGAAGTTGAATGTTATAATCGTTATGAGAAATATTGTAGGCCTGAATTGTTTTAGCATTGATTTACACGTACATGTCTGGGCTGAGAAATGTTGCAAGCCTTTTTAGAAGTATATGAGAGTTGGGTTCTTGGCTGCAGATATCTGTCTGCAAAGGATAAGGGGGGATCCAATTATAAATGAATGAATAGAGGTCTGTTCAGTAGACGGCCCAGACATGGAGGAGGGTTCCGGAATGTTTAAGGGGTATCAGCGGGCCGGAGAAGAGTCTGAGAAGCAAGGTCAACTCTAACGTCTGAGGCCCAATACAAAGCATCATGGAAAAAGCCAGAAGATGCACCACGTGAGGGGCGTCTCGAAAGGGGCGTCTCAAATGTTGTTGACTGTTTTGTATTAGGGACAGCACCCCTGGGTGGAGTTAGAGCAGATACCTGAGGACCCTTTAGAGAGCGGATGGGTAGGCAGTGAGGGGTCATGACTGGAGAACTATAGGTTTTCACCAAGAGACTTAGAGTGGGTGACTTCCCTTGGGGGTCGTTCACTGCTGACACCTTTGTTGGGTTGGGATTTGGTTAAGTAGGGATACCATCCAGAGCAGGGTAGGGACAGCCTAACCTTTGCGTTTTCCTCCAACCTAAATGAAGGAGAGATATGCGTCAATGCTGATAGCTTTATTATTCTTAGAACTTGTGTTAGTGATTTCTGTTGCTCGTCTGAGGGCTTTCCGAGAGCACATGTATGTAATTGGACCTGTGTATCTCGTGAATCTCATTCTGAGATGCCTGTATTTGCAGCTCATTATATCTTTGCAATAAACTTTTGAAAACTAGAAGTTGTCCGTGATCTTTGGGAGCAGAGTCTTTTATTGGGTGAACTAACTTGGAAATGGGTGTACTGTTTTCCTCCAAGACAGGCAACAAAGGTTCAGTCGACCAGATCGAGGTTTAGATCAATAGATATAAGGTATCGATCAAAATCTCGCCCTTTCAGTCCTGTGCGCCTAAAGGCTGCACCCACTCTGCAGCACCTGGTGAACGGCCATCCACCCAACATGCGTCCCCTGCAGTTCAGGAACGTTCCCGGGACAAACCCCAACAAGAAAAAGTGCTCTCAATGCGGTGATAGTCCATCACCCCACCTGTACCTGCATGCCGTGGAGGCAAAACATCCCATGGGGCCACTCCCTGCCGTAAACGGCGCCCCCCAACGCGGTGAACGACCATCCACCACCTGGACCAATGCCCGTATGAACCAGCACCATGTCCGGGCCCAATCATTTGACCGAAAACTTGGTGCCCCCTCTCGCGGTGAACGGCCATCCACCCCCTGGCCTGCATTCCGTGGAACCGGTAACCTTGCAGGGCCAATCCCTGTCCGCAAACAGGCACCTCCCTCGCCGTGAACAACCAGTCACCACCTGGACCCGTGTCCCATGTACATGCCACCTTCGTCGGGCCCAATCCTCGACCCAGAGAAAATTGCCCCCCTCGCGGCGAACGACCGTCCACCACTTGTACTTGTGCTCAGCAAAACAAGCAACCGTTCCTGACCAATCTATTGGTCACCCATGGTGCCCCCCCCTTTCCGAGGTGAACGACCATCCACCCCTTGTACATCCGTCCTTTGCATCCCTTGATAAACAATAGGATTTTTTGACCGCTCCTAGTCCATAAAAAGGTGCCCCCCAACGCTGGGTAGCATGTAAGTTTGTTTCCCTTCTATATGTAATTGCATTGCATCCTTAAGGAATGTTTAACCTTAGAAGTTCCTGATGACAAAGAAGCATTCTAGAGCGTGACGTGATCTTCAGATGATCATATAATTTCAATGTGAACAAACTTTGGTCTTTGTTAAGAATCAAACTCCTGCATGTTCATCCTCACTTCGTCTCTTATATCTTCGTGCGTTGGATAATTGCCCCCCTCGCGGCGAACGACCGTCCACCACTTGTAATTGTGCTCAGCAAAACAATCAACCGTTCCGGACCAATCCACCACTTGTACATCCATCCTTTGCATCCCTTGATAAACAATAAGATTTTTAGACCGCTCCTTGTCCATAAAAGGTGCCCCCAACGCTGTGTAGCATTTACGTTTGTTTCCCTTCTATATGTAATTGCATTGCATCTTTAAGGAATGTTTAACCTTAGAAGTTCCTAAATGACAAAAAAGCATTCTAGAACGTGACGTGATCTTCAGATGATCATATGATTTCAATGCGACCAAACTTTGGTCTTTGTTAAGAATCAAACTCCTGCATGTTCATCCCTACTTTGTCTCTTATATCTTCGTGCGTTGGGTATTTACCTTTGGATCCCCACTACACGCAGTGAACAACTATTCACCACCCGGGCCTGCATCACGTACACAGAACGTTCTCGGGCCAAACTTCGGCCCTGTGAGGTACCCCCGTGGACGACCATCCACCGTCTGCACCTATGTCCTAATGTAAGTGAGTAACAGTCCCGACCATTCTTGGAACTACAAGGTGCCTCCCCTTGAAAAAAGGCCCCCACCGTCAATCTCACCCCAAACAGTCCCATCACCAGAGCGCCATGGCCTGGACCTCCAAATCCTTAACCCCCCAAACCGTCCTCCACCAAGCACAATCCATGCGTGTGAGCAGGATGCCCCATGCTCTGTTCACTGGAAACACATCCCCCGCCAAGCATCCCAGGATAACGCCAGACCTGACATATCCCAGTAAACTTCTCCCCCACATGTATCCTCAGATCAGGGCAACCTCATATTTCCTGTGACCCAACGGCAATCGTACTGTCACAAACATCCCCCCCACAAATTTAATTTGACTGGTTCCCCAACATCTCACAGCCCATGATTGTGGTCCCTGCCCCAGGGACGTCTGCACACCCTCTAGTGCGCCTCCTGTGCAGTCCAAATGCCGGGTGAAAGGCCACCCCATCCAGGCGACTGCCCTGGCTCCCGCTCTACTTCCAGATCCTATGGTAGAACAAGAAAATTAGTCCTGCAAGACATGCATCATGGTCCCCACAGGCGCGCGCGCAGCGAGACTCCACTGCCCGCACCCAGAACAGGATGCCCCCCCACCTGCCACATCCGACGTGTCTGGTGGCGGCTTCTCCTCACACACCACCACCGCCTCAGCACCCGGCTGTCCCTCGCACGTGCACAACTTTCCTCGCAAAACCCATCCAGGTCTAGGTCTGTGCCTGCTGGACACGCCCTTCGCGACCTCTCCACTCGGCCTGCTCGGACTCGCAAGCACCTTGTGGCAAAGCCAGCCGCCGCACCGTAATTCTCCCTGGGGGCACCTCAAACGGAAACGCTCTCCCCAGCCCAGTCACGACAAATTGCTAACCCCCCGGCCGATCGACAAATCGGCCTCCTATCCCCCAGCCACCCTCCAAACTACAAACTTTCCTAACAAACTTTCTACATCCTCCCGGTGGTGCTCAGGTGTCAGGAAGAGGCCGGATCTTCCTCTCCTGACACCTTATATGCCCTCCCAATCCCACCCCTTCCTTTAACCCCTCTAATCCCGCCCCCCACCTTGTCCTTCCGCTATTGCGCGAATACCCCGGGGGAAGACTGGTCTGCTACCTTCACTTCCCCCGGGGGCCGCATTAGAGTACATGATTGCTCCTGAGAAGTGCCGGTACTCTCCTATTAAATGTATTGCAGCTGTGCGGAGAAGTACAGGTACTCTCCTATTAATTGTATTGCAGCAGTGCTGAGAAGTGCAGGTACTCCTATTAAATGTATAGCAGCAGTGCTGAGAAGTGCAGGTACTCACAATTAGAGTACACGATTGCTCCTGAAAAGTGCAGGCACTCTCCTATTAAATGTATTGCAGCAGTGTTGAGAGTGCAGGTACTCACTATTAGAGTACACGATTGCTCCTGAGAAGTGCCGGTATTCTCCTATTAAATATATTTCAGCAGTGCTGAGAAATGCAGGTACCAAATGTCTGGAGGAGGTGAAGTCCTGGATGACACTGTCCTCATTGAAGTTGAATGGGGACAAGACAGAGCTCATGTTGCTAGGCCCGGCTGACCCGACCCTCTTCAAGTCATTATGGCCCACCTGTCTAGGCCCCCCCCCGGCCCCAAAAGATAACATCAAAAGCCTAGGGGTGTGGCTGGACAAGAACCTCACCTTTAACACTCAGGCCACAAGGCTCTCTGCCATTTGCTTCGGACTTCTTCGGACATTGAAGAAGGTCCTACCCCTGCTCCCAATGGAGGCCAAACAAACAGCTATTCAGGGCCTAATACAATCACGCTTGGACTCAAACAACGTCCTTTACCTGGGAGCTCCAGAGTACTCTTTAAATAGGTTGCAACTGGTGCAGAACTGTGCGGCCCGCACTCTACTGCAAATTCCACAAAGAACCTCAGTTAGAGAGGCACTGACCAGCCTTCATTGGCTACCAGTGCGAAAAAGAGTGACCTTTAAGGCAATGTGCATTGCCCATCAGGCCTTCTGGGATTCGGGCCCAAAACTCTTGCGTAGCCTAGTCAGCCAATACCACCCTGGCCGTGAACTACGTTCCAGTCAGGCCTTTATGGCAACCATTCCTAGAATCAAGAGATCTAGAGCAGGTGGAAGAATGTTCACCCTTAACGCCTCAAAAATCTGGAACACCCTTCCCCCTCACCTGAGATCTAACCCGAATCTTGCTTCCTTCCGCAAGCAATTAAAAACTCACCTATTCAAATCCCCGTAACCATTCAGCTTCCCGCTTTTTTTTCTTTTTTTTCTTTTTTTTCCTCCTAGTCTCTGACAGTCTCACTACACCCCTTCTGGTTCCTTAGCGCTTGGACGCCTCAGGGCAGCAATCGCGCTGTACAAATGTATTTTCATTCATTCATTCATTTTCATTCATTCACTCACCATTAGAGTACATGATTGCTCCTGATAAGTGACTGTACTCAGGGCACAAGTCCTCAAAAAATAAGTGGGGGACTAACCTAGTTAATCAGTATGCAAGTGACATCACAGCATGTGACATCACAGGAAGTGACATCAGATCTTAAGCCCTTGCATATATGTTTAGCAGGTCTATCCTGAGAAAATCCGATATTTGTAAAGCGCAAACTACTCACCCTTACGAGCAGGGCCGAACTGGGAACCGAAACTGGCCTGGGCAAAGTGCTCAGCCGCCCCCCCCGGGTGTAGGGAGTGCGGTCAAGCTGTTTGCCATGGCCGGTTTCGGCTGATTTTGTTACAGCGGCCGATATTGCAGCTATGCTGCAAAAACGGCTCTGTAACAAAATCAGCCCCCAGGGGCCCAAAACCAGCTCCCAACCCTGGCGGCCCACCAGGGAAATGCCAGGTGCCTGCTGTGGCCATTCCAGCCCTGCTTGCAGGACTCAAGGCGCTGGGGGCTGTCCTGGTAATTAAGTGAGCTATTGCCCAGAGTCACACTGTGCTGAGCTGATCTGCCGCCAGAGCCGGGTATCGAACCATGAGCCCTGTGTTCCAAAGTCAGCTGCCCTGGCCGCTGCACCACAACTCTCCACTAAATTGGGGCATATTTCGAACATACATGCAAACCCTCCTGATTTAGGCAGAAGATTCACATTTTTGTAGGCTACACATAAAACAATGTTGCCTTTTGTCATCGTAAACTTCCTCCACCCATAGTGCTTTAGAAGAAAAAAAGCAATATTAAAATTATTACAACACCTCCTCAGGCATTGTATGCGCTATATAAATGCTATTCATTTTGTGCAAATACTGGGAAAGATCAACACATTTGACATTCTTACAGTGCATGCATATCTCATAAACAGGGACTGAACAAAGTGAAAAGCGGCCTCTCTTAAGTATGTGTGAAGTGCTAACAAGGTGTGAGCCTGTGTTTCCCCTCTAATGCATTTGCTTCTAGGTGTGAGGCTCCTGACTGCTCCCATCCTGAAGACTGGAACAAAAGGAGGTCTGATGACCCCTCAGATTCGGCCTTTGTTATGGACCCAGCAGGAGTCTGAACTACGAAAGCCCCCTTCCTGCCTGCATGTTGGTGTGGATGGAAAGCAGACCGCAACGTGCAGGCGCTGCTGAAAGTGTCTCCATGTTTGCAAATTACACTGGGACGAATTCCGAATATTTTTCATTGGGGCCCAACTTCTTGGCAGGGTGGACGGTGTCCTCTCTGTGAAAATAGCGTGTGGACGCCGTCCACCCGCGTGTGCCCCCCACTCGTGCCCTGACTGTACTCTTACATTAAATGTATGGCACAGGCAGCAGTACTGAGAAGTGCAGGTACTCTCCCTTTCAAATTAAAGAAGTGTAGGCACTCAGTAAAGGACATCACCTGCCTACTTAAAGCACTGTCCAAAAGGAGATAAAATATGTATTTTCAAGCAAAACCCTGTCACAGTGAAACTGTGTAGATTCTGTATCATCCCAGAACAGTTATCACCCTTTCCAACACCTCTCTCTCCTCCCAACCACTGGTGAGCCCCTCAACTAGTGCAAAAGTTGTAAAAAAAGAAGTTGGGGAGATTAACCAAGTTAGGCAGTATGCAAGTGACATCATGGCGCACGACACCAAAGCAAGTGACATTGCAAGTGGCATCACAGGAAGTGACATCACAACCTATGACCGCACAGGAAGTGCACCACATGAAATTACATTAGAACTTCACACCTCACACATATGTTTAGCAGGTCTATCATGAGTACCTTTGAGTGCATTACAAGATTTAAGAAATCCAATTTTGGGTCAGGCTTATGCCAAAAAAGAGACACAACCAGACACAAAAACTGGGCCTCAATTTATACATTTTTTTAAAAACTCTGCCACAAAGAAATTGGCAAGAAGGAGAATCGCACCAGTAAATCTGTTCTGATCCATTTATTGTAAAGTCTGCATTTTAAACTATATTATAGGGTTAAGGCACCTGCTGCAGAGTTGTGTGCTCAGTTAATCTCTGAGAATAATAATGATGATAAAATAACTCTAGAGGTTAACGCATTTGCTGGAGTCCTGTTCTGAATCAAAGTAGCATCTAGGGCTAATGTGTCTCCCGCAAATCTGATCATGTAACATGCAGATGACAGATTTTTATTTTATATTGCTAGCTAAGTGTGTATTATGTGGCAAAAAAAACCCACATTTTGTGGCACAATGCTGAACATTTTGTGATAGTATTACTTAATTATTTTGTCATTTTTAAGCATGGAAACACTGTTTGGGCATTGGTAGCACCTCATTAGTACCAGTAGTTTAATACACAAATATAGCAATAAGCAATAGAAAGGAGACCAGTCCAGCTTTGCAAAGGGCCTTTCCCTGAGCGGCAACACATGTCGTTGCATTTTTAGTAACTTTTGAACCATTTGAGCTAGAAACAATTTTTATTTGTTAAACTCTGCAGATTACTTGGCAGAGGATGGATTATGTGGCAAATGTGGCAAATCTATAACTATGTGAATATTACCACAGCTGCACAATTGCATAATTCCAGGGGCCCTGTATGTAATATGTACGTGTGATGTAAAGCGCTCTGACACCAGGCAGTGGGATGAGTAGCACTATAAAGGAAGTAAAACAAAATTGTGGTATTTCCATTATTTGTGTAAATAGTGGGACACACCAACACATCTGACATTCTTACAGTGCATGCATACCTCTTATTTACAGGGACTGAACAAAAGCATGCCTCTCTTAAGTGCCTGCGAAGTGATAACATGCTGTGTACCTTTATTTTCCCTCCATTGCATTTGCATCTAAGCGTGAGGTTCCAGATACCTCCGAGCCAGAACACTGAAACAAAAGGAGGCCTAAAAAAGGCCCCACCCCCTGTTTTGATTACAGCTGGAATTTCAAATGACAAAGCCCCCTACCCCCTCCATGTTCCTGCTCAGAAGGAAAGCAGACAACGTGCAGGTGCTGTTGAATGTGTGCTGGTGTCTGGAAATTACACTGGGACGAGTTCAGCATATGTGAATAGGGCTCAACTTCTCAGCAGGGAGGACGGGTCCGCACTAGAAATAGTGGGTGGATGCCCCCCTAACTTGTGCCGTGCCCTCGACCAACTGCCAGACCTTCAATGTAGGGAGAGGTGTGGCGCCGCGGCCAGGGCGACTGACGCTGGAATCTGGGGATCAGGGTTCGATCCCCGGCTCCGGCGGCAGGTTAGTCCAGCACCATGTGACTCTGGGCAATAGCTTGCTTAATCTTCCCGACGGCCCCCAGCGCCTAGAGACCCTAACGGGTGATTGTGCGCTATACAAATGTGGATTATTATTATTATTATTATTATAATGTACACCTCAATTCAGAACCCCCCACCCTCCTGCGTGCTGGGCACACTGGCCATGGCTTCTGTGCCCCTGCTGTAACCTGTCTGGCTGCTCCCTCCGCACTACTCACTGCCCATTCGCATGCACTGCTCGCTTGCTTTGTAGCTAGGTTCATGCTGTCAAAGGTTCATGCACTGTTCCTGTTACCTTGCATGAGTCCATTAGTGTTTAGAGCTTGCCCTGCGGGTTATCAGTATCTGCCCTGTCCATGGACTTTCCTGGCAAGGTGCCCCCAGCAGCTAGTAAAGGGGTGTAGTGGGTGAAAGAGCCCTTGCGTCCTGTACCCATCTCCCTTGAGGTGGGTGACAATCTACTTCAGGCCCTCTGCAGCCTTGTACTTTGGGGGGAGAGAGGTTGAGGCAACCAGTCATAGACCCCACATCTCACCAAATGCCCCTGAGACACTGAGGGTCTTTCTCTGTGTTCCTGGTTAAGTGCTTCTGTCTCCTCACAAGGCACCCACGCACCCACCCGCCCACCGCCGATGAAGGGCTCTGGAGGGAAAACTATAAAACTTGAATGGTCTTTACTAACCTTTATTCTTATTCTCTAGATAGTAATTTGATTGGATGGACAAACAGCTGTTTGAATGGAGACAAACCCGCAGGTGGTCCCGGGCCTGGTAGCTGGGTTATCAGTGGTCTAATATCTATGGTGTTGTGGCCGGGTAGTCGGCCATGGATGCCATAGCAGAATGGTCTGATATGTGTTTCCTGGGCCTTCGAATGTCTTTTTTTGCTGATATTAAGAATTACATGCTACAGCAACAAATGATGGATGGAATGCTGAAAAGAGATTGGGTTTAAATCTATTGTTCTTTTGCTCCCTACACCACCCCAGACGTGGGTCCCTTGCTAACTGTGCCACTGGACTCAAGATAGCCTAGCTGATGAGGGGTTATACCCAGAAACCGGTCCCAGGATGCTTGTTCCCGTTCTAGGGAGGACCTGGCCTGGAAGTTCGGGCTGGACGGTGAGCAGGTTCAAGACTTATTTGCATATGGCTGGGTCCAAACTGGGGTGGCATGGTGAGCAAAAGAACAATCGATTAAACCCAGATCTCTTGGCTGGGGTTGAGTGGTTGAAAGGTTCCAGCACTCCGTCCATCATCTTGTTGTGTTTGCGATATTTAGACTTACGTCACATATCATGCAGAACATTTGAAAAGCCTTAAATGACCTTAGAGTGACTCCTTGTTAGCGTGATGCACCTGGCCACACGTCAGGAATATGAATTGTTGTTGTTATGCACCTGCCTCCTTAGTTAATGGAAATAAGAAATTTTAAGTGTTGAAAACGTGATCTTCACTGGTTCAGGCTTTTAATTGAAAACATTGGGAGAACATATACATATATTACCTACTGGCGATAGCCAGTAGGTATATATAGTTAGGATTTTTTTCCTATGGGATTTTTGAAAATTCTATGTCGAATAACTTTGGCGTTTGAGGACAGAATTGGCTGAAATTTTCAGGAAAATGGAACATTTTGTTTCTGAGCAGCCCCTGAAAATTTGGGGGGGTTTCGTCAAGGGGGGGCCGAGAAAAAAGGGGGGTCCCAAAACGTGTTTTTCCCATGAAATTTTCCATAGGGCGGTTGGCCTCACTTTTAGCCCGAACGGCTGAATGGATTTACACCAAACTTGGCAAAATTGTAGGGACTGGTAGCCCGATGTGCCTTTGCTATGTCTCAAGATATAGGCTCCAGTGGTTTTTACAAAAATTAACTTTGAAAAATATATATTGGGCTACATTGGGCTATATATATGTTGGAGCCCAAATGTAGCCCAATGTAGCCCAATGTAGCCCAAAGATGGCCACCAGAGACAAAAAAAAACAAATGTAGCCCAAATATCAGCCAGATGTAGCCCAACTATAGCCCAATGACAGAATGTCCCAGAGTGTTCTAAAGAACAACTAGAGTGCTAACAGTCCTACTTATTACAAAGGTATGGCACACCTGAAGCCATCTTGATTGGAATAAAGTGGTAACTCTTAAAACATTTAATTTAAAAAGGAACAAAATGAGGGGGTTCATTTTGCCATAGAAAGTATGATTAGCGAATATATGACGAAATCCCGCATACCATCAGTCCGCAAAAGAAATCCTGCATGTACTATTAGGCCGCAAATTAAAATAACTAAAACTTTTAGAACGAATATGCTTTTAGCATACACTAAACAACTAAACTACCCTAAACCCTAAAACACTACCCCCAGCATGACCCTACACTACACAAACAGTACAACACTACCCTAAACCCTAAAACACTACCCCCAGCATGACCCTACACTACACAAACACTACAACACTACCCTAAACCCTAAAACACTACCCCCAGCATGACCCTACACTACGCAAACACTACAACACTACCCAAAACCCTAAAACACTACACCCCAGCATGACCCTACACTACGCAAACACTACAACACTACCCTAAACCCTAAAACACTACCCCCAGCATGACCCTACACTACACAAACACTACAACACAACCCTAACAACTAGGGGTTCCACAAGGATCCACCCTCTCCCCTACTCTGTTCAACCTCGTTATGGAACCGCTAGCCACCTTGCTTCATGCATCCAATGTTCAATTCCATATGTACGCCGATGACACACAACTCTACCTAAACCTACAATCCCCGGAAGATATCAAACATCTGAATTCCACGCTTATCAACACCCAATCTTGGCTGGCCGATAATCACCTCAAACTAAATGCTCTGAAAACTGAGTTCCTACTCATCTCACCCCCGGCGAAAATCTCCACCACCCAAACCTGGCTCAACAACCTAACAGCACTCAATGTCCAACCTACCATCGTGGACTCGGCGAAATACCTAGGCATCACACTCGACGCCAAGCTCAACATGCAGCAGCACGTCAGCAAAGCCACAAAAGCAGCTAATTTCCAAATTAACACGCTGAGGAAAATTAAACCTTTCCTCCCGGCCAAAGACTTCCAAACTGCTGTACAAGCTTTAGTCATCCCTCGAATAGACTACGGAATTGCGACCCTCAGCGGTCTCCCGCTATCCACAGCAGCACCCTTAAGAGCCTCCCTGAACGCTGCCGCGAGACTCATTACTGGCTCTAGAAAGCATTCGCACATATCCCCAGACTTAAAGTCTCTAAAATGGCTGCCTCTTGAAGCCAGAATACAGCTAAAAATTGCAATTATGACTCACACGGCCGTGCACCACAAGGCACCCAGCTACCTCGCTCAAAAGCTGTCTATATCAGGAGGTTCGAGATCCAATAGGAGCACAAAAAAATCTACTCCTGAAACCTCGTAGATTCCGGAAAGTGAAAACTTACAAGCGCTCCTTCTCAGGAATGGCACCCAGGATCTGGAATGCGCTCCCTCCTGAAACCAGGCTGATCTCCTCCACTGCACTCTTCAAGAAAGAGGTGAAAACCATCCTTCTGGCCAAGATCTCCTGATCGTTATAGATGTTGGTTCAGAGACTCTGCATTGCTTTGTATCACTGCTCACCCTATCCCCTGGCACTATACTCTACTTGTTGGGGGCACTACTACGCTACTCTCTTACTACCGACCAAGATATGATACACGTTGGCTTACTGATCCACCGTTAACCTCTGTAGTGGGATCAATGACTTGTGCTGTCCTATCTTACTTCCTTACCTGATTGTATATGGATTGGTTTTATGTATGTTTTTATTATCCATGTTATTACCATGTTATTGACTATTATACTGTTCCCATTATCTCTGTTGACTCCTACTGCCCCTTCCCTGTCTTTGTGAAGCGCTCTGATATCTGTAAGGATCCTGTTCGCGCTATATAAAACTTTGAATAAATAAAATATAAATAAATAATGCATGTATAGCAAGACTTATCGTGTTTGTTTACTGTAATATACAACATGTTTGCCTTTTATAACGTATTAATGCCCTTGTCAAACTTGCTGTATTAAACTGGGCTGTGCCCAAATGGCCACAGTCCCAGGCTGGCTGTAATTTATTGTAGTGCTTGCTGTTCCAAGCTCTGGCAGTGAGTGGGCCCAGGGGTGGCGTGGGACTTCCATCCATGTCTGTTACTTGCAATGACATTGCATGCCACGAGCGCACCATTTGGTTGTGGTGGCTGGCATCTGTGTTTTCAAGGGCGCTGTGAGAGAAAGTGAGAGAGAGAGGAAAGAGAAAGAGAGAGAGAGAGAGAGAGAGAGAGGGGAGAGAGAGAGAAAGAGTCCATCTGTTGAGAGTGTGTGTGCGCCCACGTGCGTAGGGGTGCTCACCTAGTAATGGCAGGTGTAAACATTGGAGGTTTGCTGATGCCTTGTTTTGTTCTGGCCCTTGTTTGCAATGTTTACAGGGGCATAGCTTGGAGGGGGTGTATGGGGTGTTACACCCCCATAATAAATGTTTCTTCTAATTAATAGTTGGGTACATGTGCTTTGAGTTGCTATGGTGACGTGTTTGTCGGATTTCACCTAGGATTTTTGCGTGCACACATTGACAAACACATACCCACACACTCTCTCTCATCTCCGTTTTGAAAGTCCTAAAATATTTTGGTTATTATGCAAAATGTTGTGTTTCTCTCAGTTAGTACCAATTTGCCTTCCTCTCTGTTTCCACCGCCCATTAAGCCCCTCTCATGCGCCCTGCTTGTCTTATAATCAGTAGCGGCTGGCAGGGAATGTGGGTGGAGCGGCGGAGAAGGGTGGCGGGGGGACAAAATAAAAAAGAACACTTACCTCCTCACAGCTGAGCCGCCGTCTCTCTACCGTAATCTCCCTACTTCTCCGAGTCCCAGAAGCAGGAAGCAGGAAGCACACAGGCTCTCCTGAGTCAATCACAAAGCTGCAATGCAGCGTTGTGATTGGTCTGAGCACTGTAGTTTGGTGCTCTGACAGGGAAATATAGCCTATGCATGTTCCTCTCCAGTAAGTTCATTACATCCTGGTGAGGAACATGCCAAGTGCTCATGACGGTTGGGCCGTCCAAACGGTCATGCACACTTGGAGTGTGCAAACCGATCCTCCCCCTATGCCATTAGCCCCGCTCAGCCCTAACCCAGCCCCGAACCTACAAAAAATAAAATGATAATTACGATGTAATTATCATTTTCTTTTTCGTAGGTTTCGTAGGTTTGTCACCCCGAGTGGGACGGGTATGCTCAGACATCAGTCCCGTGCTCTCTACACCACTTGAGTCAAGCTATCCTGGCTGATGACTGCTGATAGCCAGAAACCTAGGCCCAGATCTCTGTACTGGGGTGAATGTATGACATTGTTCTGCATTCTGTCCATCAGCTGTTGATTTTGCATTTGTCACCCCGGGTGGGCAGGGTATGCTCAGACGTGAGTCCCGTGCTCTCCACACCACTGGAGTCGAGCTATCCTGTCGGATGACGGCTGATTGCCAGAAACCGGTCCTAGGAGGCTTGATTCCGGTCCAGGGAAGACATGGCTTGGCAGTTCGGTCTGAACTGTTCCCATGAGGCACAGGGTCAAGACTGATTTGCATATGGCTATGTCTGAACTGGGGTGGCTTGGTGAGGAAAATAACGATGGATTAAACCCAGATCTGTGACTGGGGGTGAATGTTTTGCCAATGTGCAACATTCCGTCCATCATCTTGTGTGTTTTGCTGTTCACCCTATGTGGGAAGGGTATGCCCAGATGTGGGTCCCGTGCTCACTAAGCCACTGGAGTCAAGCTATCCTGGCTGATGAAGGCTGATAGCCAGAAACCGGTCCTAGGAAGCTTGATTCCGGTCCAGGGAAGACATGACTTGGCAGTTCGGTCTGAACTGTTCCCATGAGGCACAGGGTCAAGACTGATTTGCATATGGCTATGTCTGAACTGGGGTGGCTTGGTGAGCAAAATAACGATGGATTAAACCCAGATCTGTGACTGGGGATGAATGTTTTGCCATTGTGCATCATTCCGTCCATCATTTTGTGTGTTTTGGGGAAGAAGTGCGGCATCTCCGCTGGACAGGTAAGGGAGGTTTGTTTCTATTCGCCCCCACAACAGGAGGTGGGGTTGAGATGGGAGGGGGTTATTCCTGCAGAACTACCAGAGGTTACTCCTGACCTGGGCAGAAGAGCACACAGTTGTGTGCCACTGTTCTTAAAAATGGTTCTCTTGGCTTCGGTTTGCTGTTTTTTGGCATTCCAGAATGCCAATGCTTTTAATTTACTAATCCAACTCAGATCGATATATAATAAAAAATGAAGCAAAGCCATTGCAAGACATACTGGTTTTGCCCGTAGGCAGGAAAACATGCACAGATTAACTTTTCGGAAGTCATTGGCAAGGCTTTGCTCTATCTGGACTCAAGTGGTAGCAAAACTAATGGGTCATGGAATCGTTATAACATTATGGGCTAGATTTACGAAACTAGGAATAGAGATTACTCAATTGCACTTTTAATCAAATCATAATTAGGAAATCTCTATTCCTAATGTATGAAACTCTTTTAGGTTTCATTAGCGATTTGTAGTGTGACTTAAATAGACATACCTTATGAATATTAATGAGTTAGGTCGCAATTTACGACTCAGTAAGATTTGCTGGCATCACAGAGATGGTGGCCTGCTGACAGCCCGTTTTTAATAAAGGTAAATGAGATGCTTTTAAAAAAAAATGAAACTTTGAAGTTTCAGTTTTCAAGACTAGGCCGTGCTCCGTGGGACCACTGGCTGCTCCTAAAAATATTTTGCCAACCATTCTCAAAGGGGAAGGGGTCCTTTAGGGATCCCTTCCTATTTGCGAATGTTACCACAATTTTTCAAATGGCAATAAATTGGGAATGTTTTGAGATGGCATTACAGTCGCAAAACATTTGTACATACCATTTCAATCCAGTATTAGGAAGGGACGCCCTCAACACGCCCCTTCTAAATATAGAAATGCAAAACCAAATTTGCGATTTGATAGCAAGTTACAGAATCACAATTTGTGCTTTTTACATTCCCAAAAATAGTTTTATGGTCGCAAACAACCCGATTCTGTTAATTGACCCGTTTGCGACTGCAAAAATTATTTTTTGCATCTAGACCTAAATAATATTCTTTATCTTTGTAATTCTATCAAAAACCGCAAGATCACTTCCAATACTTCCAGACCTCTTTACCCTAGGTTGTAAAAGGCTGAGCAGAAATCTAGCTATGCATGCCTTTTTAAGAACATTTTGCTGAGAACGACTCATTTAGAGCACGAAAATTAATAGCAGTGCAGAGGTTAATTGCTTTCAAAAACAAAAAAAAACAGCTTTATGCTGGAAACATCTACTTAATTAAAGGGGTAGCTTGCCACTGCAAAGGGCGGCCACTGAGGGATTTGTGGACGTTTTCTCCACAGGGCTTTCAGCTTAACCCAGATAAAGCAGGACGAGCAGTGGTAAACCGCTCGTTCCTTCATGACTGCAGGGGTTACAGAATGATGCTCGGCGAGAGCCATTCCACTTATGCATTACAGGATAAATGGAACGCGATTGTCAGATTGGTAAATCATCTCATTATTTTAGATTTTGTTTGTTCTATTCTATCTGCAGACCTTGTTTTGTAGGGCAGTGAGAGGAGGACTGTAAAACTGAACACTATTAACAACTAAACATGTCTGTTAAGGGAAGGGAATTTTGTTATAACGCAAGCGTAGTCTCACCCAGATCCCGATTATTGGTCTACCTGTACTTCGGAAACGATCATGTATGTGTACGGCTCACCTTAGAAAACTGGCAATATTTCCTCATAAGTGCTAATTTGTGCTGAGCATGGATGCATTTTTGTGCGTTAACTCTAAAACTGTTTTCCTCAAAACAATTTAATGAGATGGATGTTGATGATCTCTTTTTTCCTCAAAACAGCCTGCAAGGGGTGTGCAAGGGGTGTGAATGCGAAAAACATTGCAAACTATAGGCATAGTTTCAAGATTAACATGACAGAAAGGTTTTGCACCTTTGCTCACCCTTGGATTGTGCTACAAGGTATGCTGTCAAAGCTGTAGGATGGAGACGAATCATTCATTCTTGTCACCCAATGAAGAGGAACACCTTCCATAAAGAGCAAGTGTTGTAGCAGGTTCAAAGACGATCAGTTGCTGTTGTAGTTTTGATGTCGGTTAGAGACTTGGGAGCATTATTCCAATGACCCATGAACAGCTTCCTGGAAATAAAAGTCTTTGAGTTTCGGGGGGAGTATGGTTGCAAAGCTGAAACTTAAAAGAATTGATAGAAGGGCACAACCAGGAGAAGAACCTGTGGCTTAATTTGACTTCAGGAGAAGCTCTAGACGCCCCTCTTTGACCGTCATGGCCATTGACCAAGGTTCGCAGAACTCCAACACCTGAAGACTTCCCGGGGTGACAAGTTGCGCTTTACAAGACCTACTGATTGATTGATTAGAAGGACAAGAGCCATTCAGCCACACAAGATCAAGCAATAACAGGTCTGTGATGCCAATAGATGTCCAGGGCGCATGCTACACTGAACTGTTCAGCATGTGTGTATCTCTTGCTGACAGGTACAGTAACCCACTAAACCTTCGTGATAGGGTTTGGGGACTGCAATAATTTTCCATGAAGGAGGGATTCCCAGTAAGTGCAGGCCTTAGCCTTACGTTGGTTTAGTCCCTGCTCATCGTACATACTGCACGCTGCTTCAATCAGTTGGATGGTTTAGTGAGGTCCTGGAATCCACCCTTCCAGGGTAATAAGGTTTCTTTAGATGAAACTGTGGAAGGATCATTAATGGCTGGCCCGTCTAAGGGATTGCTGATACCAGCTGGAACCTCGGTCGACTGCCTGAGGGAACCCAGGCACAGGGTCTGGCCCTCCCTTCGCATGCCAGCTGACAGAACGATCCTGGGCTACTGGGTGCTTGAGTGGGGCCAGTCCGCAGGGTGGGCTCTACCATCCTGGAGGTGGGCTAGCAAGGGCTGGGGATTTTCTTCCAAGTGCTGCATGGGTGAACTTGGCAGAATGGTCAGCCAACAGAGGTGTGCAGCAAGGGACTCACGCTCATTGGGCCCACCAAGATGCTGTGCTGCTTAAAGCCCCTGCGGATGCAAACTGGAACAGCTGTATACAAAGTTGTCACTTCAAGGAATGAGATGGGAGCTGCCCTGGGCTGCTTGGACGTCAATGTATGCACCCCAGCAGTTGTCTTGTGAGTTACTTTGACAGCACAAGAGGAAACCCCGCTCTTCTCAACCTGCACCACCCCAGGGTGGCGGAGGGTCAGCACAACAACATGGCTCAATCTGCCCCCTAAGCAGGGCATTCTTGATGTGCAGGGGTTGACCCCTACTATGGCCGTCCCTAGCGCGTGGTGGTCAGCCAACTAGCAGGTAGGGTGACCCTTACCATGTACCTGGTTGCGAAGGTTTTTTGAGGAGGAACTGAAGGAAAGGCCTTCTGTCACTATGTGCTACCAGAATGTTACTGTTAGAATTCTGCTTGAAATTAATATTGTCTAAAATATATCACCTCGTTAGAGTTAATAGAAAAATGTCTACATCTAATGGCATGATATTTTTGTACAGAATATTTAGGGCACAATATTTATGTCATGGGGTTTCTTTAGACAATATTCAGACAGACAACCAACCCTCCATCACATGTATGTGGGCTGTGAGAGTCTGGAACCAGAATATTGTAACCAAAGTTTAATCTGAAAAATATATGTCACAGCTACTGTTCACAAAAAACATGTTAATAATAGAAAACCTGCACCGAATGGGACACATTTTGTGTAAACAATATGATGGACATAATATTTGTGTCAGGTGATATTTTTGCTTCCATGATTCTGGCATCCAACTCTGGGATAGTTTTGTACCCAGCATAGACCTGGCAAGAAACAACAGCATCTTGAACACGGTGCGTTGAAAATACAGTGCAGTGGCCTGAAATGCACGTGACCCTACATCTCATCCACGCGATCTACTCGATCAGAGCTTTTTGACTGAAAGCCAGCTCACCCATACACAGCCTTTTTACCCCCAGGAAGCATAGCTACTAATGGAATCTTGCTAATATTATTTCAATCAAAGGAGGTCCTTTTATTAGAATACCCTTTCCTTCCATTAATAAACCTTGTTTGGAGGTGTAGGATGAATTATATCAGCAAATCTTTTCTACTCTCATCTGAAACATCTGAGCTATGACTTTCTATGTAATGAAGGTAATAGTTTGAAATGTGCACACTTAGTATAGCCTATGGAAAATGATTGTACCAAATGTAATTTTGCATAATTCTTTGATTTCATATTAAGTGAAATGTGCAAAATGTTCACCATTTTAAAATACAACACATATTGCGCGATTTTTGCCTGCTGGAGGCTGGTTTGAGTAGAACATGTCTCACCGAGGGTATATTTTTGGATCTTACCTGTCCAGAGCACGCCGAAGGGACGTGTAAGGAGTGGGTGAGTATGTTTTTGTTAGGTCTCGCCTGTCGATGCGCATGCGCATCGAGCAAGCGAGACTATAGGGGCTCATCCACACTTTATCTAACTTGCAAGGAATCGTGGCGATTCCTTGCAGTGCCCGTGACTTTTAAGCTCAATGCGCATGTGCATTGAGCTTAAAAGCGCGTGCACAGCCGCCCGCATTCCTCCGACACCTTTGAAGTGAAGCTTAGCTTCACTTCAAAGGCCCGGCTTGTTCACACCCACATGCCGCTCTGCCCCGCTCCGCCCCCTCCCCTGAGTCATCCTGCCTGCCCCTTCCCGCCGTGTCGCATTTCTCCTCCCCCCTCCCCTCTCTTCCCTCCGTCTTGGTTCTTTTGTCGATGTTCTTGTTTTCCTTCTTTTTATATACGTGTGTACGTTTTACAGTAATTTAGTCAATATAGCACCTTTTCCATACACCAGTAAGAATCCTATTTGACATCGATGTGCATTACAACTGAAAAGGGTTTCTGCACCTATTCCAAGTCCGCCTCTGTGGAAGAAACAACACAAAGTCAAAATTTTTCACAATTAAATGTGCCGTTTCTATTTTTGGAATTGTTGTTCTTACTGCCAGTGTTATTAGTCTGGCAAGTTTTGGTGGTGACATGTTTACTTTTCCTGCTTCTTGTTTTTTTAAAGAGGTTTAGGCTTGCAGGAAAAACATTTTTAAAAATGTAACGATCGCACCAGCTTGTGTCTGCTTTGCCGGTGCTTATTACCTGTTGCCGCCCGTGGTCCGTTTCACAGTACGCGGTGTTTTTCTCTGCCCGGGAAGTGTTTGGAAGTTAGACTGGTGTGATTTATGACTGGTCCGAAGGTTTGGAGAGGTGCACGGTTTGTGGACAACTCCTCGTCCAAGCCGAAACTAGCAGTCTCGCACCTCGTTGTTGGAGTCGGAGGAGTGGCACTTAAACACATCCTGTCTTCCCTGTACTTTACTCATCTACGCTCTGCCATCTAGCGGTTACTCACTTGATAGCAGCGTTCTGTGTTCCTGTTAAGAGCATTTTCTGTTGCATTGAATTGCTTAAAAAATAGGGGCTTATTGTTAGTATTTATAAAACTAATCAAAACAAAGCAAGCAAAAATAAAAAGTATATTTTTTACTACTCACATTATATTAACCTAAAATGTAATCCCGAAGAGTCCCTAAAATGAGTTACTCCCCATCTTATGAGAGAGAAATTGTGTATTTAACTTGAAGCATTTTACACATCTTCCATAACAGAATTCATAGTGAATGAGTGGATGGATGGATACTCTTAATAGATTTTACTATCATCTTAGAATTTAGTTCTGTGTCATCTTGGGTTTTTACAACTTGATCTCTGGCGAGTCAGTGTTGTAATTACTTTGATGCAACATCTCTTCTAGGATGTACTTAGTGACAGAGCAATTACAAATCTTTGCAAAGCAAATTAAGCTATCATCAGTGGGTTGGAGAGGTTGCTTCAAATGAGACTTCAGATAAAGCTGAACGATGCTCATAATAGCAAGACCCGACTAATAAGCTATAAATCCAACAGTAGACATTCATTACAGGACTGTAACTACTCCGGTTGCATGTACTAATTTCACCAATCAATCTTGCCAGCTAGTAAGCACAAAACCCGGTGGCTGAACGAGCCGACAAGCAGCTACTTGATTTTACGGCCTGGATAATTGGTGACGAGTTGGGTCCCCATCATGTGTTTCGTGCCAGTCTTGCTCTTCAGCGCCTTCCTGCTCCACCATGCGTAAGTTAATTATAATTCAGTGCAGGCGAAAAGGGACTGGCCTTTCCTCTCTGCCACACCATCTTTAACACTTTCATGGCATGGAGCAACAAACACACCAGCGGACCATCGAAGTCTGATCCATTCCACATCAAAGACCCCGCTCCTGACGTGCTCCCCCTGGAGCGGAGGTGATTATTAATTTATCAGTAGCCTTCCCCTGTAATACTCAATTACTCCTCTACACTACAACATACAGCACAAGGACAGTCTTACAAAAAAAAACCTATCACGCCTCTAAAATCACATTCCTCACGCTGCAGAGGAAATGTGAAGATTTGTTACTTACTGTTCAAATGGACTGGCCCTGGACGGTACTTTAACGGATTATTTTACATGTCTCATTGCCCTACAGAGTATGTTTTCTACATTTAATTCCCACCCACCACCACATCCACCACCACCACATCCACCACATCCACCGCCACCACATCCACCGCCACATCCACCACCACCACATCCACCGCCGTATCCACCGCCGTATCCACCGCCGTATCCACCGCCGTATCCACCACCACATCCACCACCACATCCACCACCACATCCACCACCGCATCCACCGCCACATCCACCGCCACATCCACCACCACCACATCCACCACATCCACCACCACATCCACCGCCACCACTACATCCACCACCACTACATCCACCACCGTATCCACCACCACATCCACCGCATCCACCATGACATCCACCACCGCATCCACCACCACATCCACCACCACATCCACCACCACATCCACCACCACATCCACCACCACCGCATCCACCACCACCGCATCCACCACCACTACATCCACCACCGCATCCACCACCACCACATCCACCGCATCCACCATGACATCCACCGCCACATCCACCGCCACATCCACCGCCACATCCACCGCCACATCCACCGCCACATCCACCACCACATCCACCACCGCATCCACCACATCCACCACCGCATCCACCACCACCGCATCCACCACCACTACATCCACCACCGCATCCACCACCACCACATCCACCACATCCACCGCATCCACCATGACATCCACCGCCACATCCACCGCCACATCCACCACCACATCCACCACCGCATCCACCACATCCACCACCGCATCCAGTTCTGGTTCTCTCAGTTTTCGAGTTAAAAGCATAAATCTTTTTAACTTACAAAACAGTTCACGTGAACACTAGCACTCGCTTGCCATTTGCTCCCGCCCGCCTCCGAGAGCTTCACTTGAAAGGCATCCAGTCCCCCCGCCCCCTGCTTCACACCTTTGCCACTGCTTTGACACCCCCACCCTCACTCACCCTCAACACCTCACCCTCACACAGTGCAATAGGTCTCACAGGATTTTTAGTTAAAGCTTTTACAAATGTTTATTGCTTTTTTGATTTGTAATTCTTTAGCATTGGCTACAAAAAATAAAAATGCAAAAGATTTACAACAAAAAACCCATAAACAATTCTAAATGCACTAACTCTAATGCTGCGAGACCTATTGCATTTCCAATGCTTGTTTAGATTGTTGGTGTGCACACTTGAATGTTTTACATGCTTCTAGAGGTAGGCTTTTCCAGAAACGTATGGTATATCGGTGTCCACTTTTAAACGATGGGAGGTGGGGAGGGGCTGGTTTCAAAATAACTAAATAACAAAGCATTGGCAAAGCCAATGGATCTCGCCTTTGATATGCTTTTAACTGACTTAGCTGACCTTTTGGTTTGCCAGTGCATGTTGCCAATGCTGTTGAGATTCTGCAAAAAGAAATTAAAGCTTGTTGTCGAAACAAAGCCAAAATGTCTCCTGTCAGATGATGTATGCATGTGCATGCTTAGGCTTCCATACGCCATAACACATTGGCCATTTCTTCCCTTTTTTAAATTTACCATTTTCTTCTCTTGTTTTTAATTTACCATTACAAGATAGTGGGGGCTCAACTTAGAAAGGTACATTTAAAAAAAGATAATAAAACGTACATGAAAAGGAGTAGCCCTGTGTCAAACTTCTGCTTCTAGAACCCCCTAAACTGTTCAAGAATTTGAAATATAAAAAACAAAACAGGACAGGGAGGGGCAGAGGAGCAATGAGAAGAGAGGATTCGGTTGGGAGCAAGCAGAGAGGTGCACAGTAGCATAGTAGGGGGCTGTGAAAAATAACAAAGAGGGTAGGGGTCAGGGCAGCAATAGAGGGAATGAGGATGGGGGAAAAAACAAGGAGAGCTCTGGGAGCCAGGGATATAGAGGTGCAAGCAGTACTCCAAGGAAAGGGAGAGAGAAAGAAAACACATGCATTCACATGTAGGGTTGTATGATGTAACAACGCGTGTTATTACAACGCGTGCTGTTACAATGCAGTCGTTACAACGACTGCATTTTACCACGCTATGCCTTTAGAACGCAAGTCTTAACATCGACTTGCGCTAGGTGGCGTGCTAACATTAAAAAAGTGTAATTTACTATTCCAACTACAGTCCACTTATCAGTAGGGAAGGTGTTGGGATAGTAAACTACACCATTTTTAATGTTAGCACGCCATCTAGCGCAAGTCGATGTAAAGACTTGCGTTGTAATGGCATAGCGTTGTTACATGCGGTCATTGTAACGGCCACGATGTAACAGCATTGCGGTGTACTGACCGTGTTGTTAAGGATGTTTCCCACATGTAGTGCTAAAGACAAAATGGAAGTTTAGTTTCCTGAAGCAGTGGAAGGATACAAGTCATCAAACGAAAAGGATGGTAAAAAAACTATTCTCTAGAGGATGGCAAATTCAAGAAGAGAAAGGAAAGCTATTGAATAAGAAGCAAGCAAATAAGAATGACAAGAAAGTCAGCCAATGAGAAGCGATGGGCAGACCTAAAGCCTAGTATATGCATATATTTTAATATATTGGATAGAATATATCTTCCACAATGGATGGCTTAAGCTGAGTGTAGGCAAAGCCTAAACACACAATACTCACACATATGGCCAGCGATACAGAACACCTGTGACAGCTACTTGCATTAACTTAAAAACTTGAAAGTCAATATCTGTTTACTCAATCTCGTTCTTTAATATTTAAATGTCTCTCTGTACTGGGCAAAGCACCTTCGAGGTCGGAATGTGTTAGTATAGCCGATCCTAAGGCCTAGTGGGACTACTCAAGAAGGAAGGTCTTCAGCTAGTTGCAGATTTCAGGAAGTGAGGAGGAGGCTCTTATGTGTAGAGGCCGATCATTCCACGCTTTAGGAGAGATGCAGGAGAAGACTTGGCTGCCGGATCGAATTTTCCGTTAAGTGTGGGATGTGTGCAAGTAGGAGCCTGGATGAGCAGAGGTGTCTGGAAGGTGTGTGAAACCAGATACAATTGTTGAAGTATGCTGGGCCAGTTGTATGTTGTGCCTTGGAAGTGTGGGTGAGAAATCTGAATTGTGTTAGTTTGTGTATGGGGAGACAGTGGAGCTCCTTCAAGTGTGATGTGATGTGAGTGTGGTGTCGAAGGTTGAGAGTGATTCTGGCTACCAAGTTCTGAATGGTCTGCAGCCTTCTGGTGAGTTTTATGTTCATCCATGCATAGAGTGTGCTCCCCTAGTCCAGCGTGCTTGTGACGAGGATGTGCATGAAGGTTTTCCAGGTGTTGATTGGAGCCATTTGAAAGACGTACTCAGCATCTTTGGAGGATGGAAGCATGAGGCACTGACAGCGTTGACCTGGACAGTCTTGTTGAGTTTGCTGTCGACCATGCCAAGGTCCTTGGCATGGGTCGTGAGGGTGGGTGTTGGGTCCACATATGCTCTATTCTGCTGGCTGAAACCATGGCTGGCTGCAGATGTCTAACTTACACTGGCCTGCAGCAGCTGCAAAACATGTTCTGTTCAAACTAGTTTCTGCTGATATCGCTAGGGATTTTTGTGGATGAACTATGCCTTTTCATGCAGCCAACCAGTAACAATTTACATAGTATGTGTACTATTTGCTAAAATTGCTCACATTACACAAGGATAATAAAAACTTGCAAGTTCACAATTTTGCTCAAGCGAATTATAACTTTAGCAGTATAGGAGGTGAAAGCAGCAGGACGCATAAGATCTTACAACTGTGGTGTGGCCACTGCTTGAATCATCTGCACCGGAAATTAGACTAAGTGTAGGATGCCTGGGAGAACCTTAGCTTCCATGCCTGGGGAATATATGATGTTGCAATGCATGCGTTTATAACGCATGCGTCTACAACGCGGTCAGTACACGACCGCATTATCATGCATACCATTACAACGCAAGTCATTACAATGACTTGCTGTAGGGGGCGCTGGAGTTTGGAATAGTATAATTTACTATTCCAACTCCAGTCTGTGCAAAAGTAGGGAAGGAGTTGGATTGCAAATACAACACCTTAAGCCCCCTACAGCAAGTAGTTGTAATGACTTGCTCTGTAATGGTATGCGTTGTAATGGTACTGCATTGTACCGACAACGTTGTAAATGCTGTTTCCCATGGCTGGGGGGTGCCAGGGACATGCGATTGGAGTACCTAGTGGGATATGCAGACTGAGACAGATGTTACATAAATGGTGTGGCCACACGTGCAGAGTGCTGAGCGGGAGTCACTGGTGCCTCGGGAAACACTGCACACTAGCAGATTCAGGGAATGCCATGTGCACCAGGGAGAGCTACATCATGGTACAACCTTCTTTATGATAAAGACTGCTAATATACAGAAGAATTGGTGTTTGCCTGTACAGCAGTGATTATCTATGCAAGAAATGTCTCTGCAGGTTCAACTTGAAGCTGCCTTTGAAATTATATTTCATTTTCTAGAAATGAGTATACAGTGCACAACACTATCCCCAAATCCAGGAACGTAGGATATATTTGCACTCGTGTAATAATCCATTAAAACTGAAAGACAAAGTCTGCCCAGTCTAAGGCTGGAAAGGCCTTTTTGCACTTTGGCATTTTCCTGGTGGGCTGCCAGCCAGGAGGCTGACTTCAGAGCAGGGTGGACGGTCATGGCCCACCCAGTTCTAGCCACCACGTCCTGCAGTGTAGGGCTTGTTTGCATATTTTCACCTTGGCTGACTTTTGTTTCCAGTCCATTCCTAACTCAGTCACCTGATAACTATAGTAAATGTGCTTCATTCCAGAACTTGCAGATTTGTGCAATCTACATAGGTGGAAGCTGTTCTAGGATGTCCGTTACACTGCAACATGCACAGAGCAATGCTTGCATGATGCGCACTGGAAGATGGATGCCATGCACTTATTTATATTCTGTGCTACACTTTAAGAAATAGGTGCACAGGCCCAAATGTTATTTTAGGAGCTCAACATCAGCGATGTCAAGTTGCTGAACTTCTAGACTACCTAACCTTGACTCCTCCTCGGGCCTCTTTCAGTCATGGCCACAGACTTCCTGTCTCTTTATATCAATTTTGCAGACCCAATTTCCTACATGCTTTATCCCTTCTTCACTGTTTTCCTGTACGTTTCACCCTCCTTCTTTCTCCCTTTTCCTTCATTTTCTCTCGCTTTCTCAGTCTTGGTCAACATCTTATAATGAAAAATATGTCCAGGCCTCCAAAAATAACTGCTGTGCAATCACCTGCAATTACCAGTGTAAATCAAGAACTGTGTATTTCATAATGGTGTCAAGGCGCAGGTGGATTTTCCCACTTGCAGGGAAGAGCTTTATGCCACAGAACTCCTTGGTGACCTAGACAACCTTATAAATGATACATTACCTTATAACCTTGCAATCTACACACGCCCGGGGTATCATAAATGTGCATTCAGATGCTTAAAGGGTGATCCAGTCGAGGTCAAGAGAGAATCACCTTTTTAGGGCCAATAAAGGTTTGCAAAGAGGGTAGTCCTGTTGGAACCTGTGGGTACATTTTACTCACTAACTGGGGAATACGACTGCAAAATCAGTGAAACCCTCTAAGTGAGAACCAATGATAGGCATGTCAGCTCTCCAGTTCCTGGTCACACTACCCATTTCCTCCCCTTCCGAGCTTTAAAAATATGAATAGGTTCCCACACAAATTGCGCTAGATTTTACCTGACCACATTTTGGATGAAAAATCCCATTTTAATGAGTTTGTGTTGAATTAGGATTGAAGGGTACCATTGGTGATGCAGATGCGGTGGCACCAGGACACAGCGCCGTGAGTGCCCACAGAACCCTCATAACTGCTATATTCCACTACCCTGACTGACAGCAGCCAAAAGGCTATTTTCCTTGCTTGCAGTTGACTGGGGGTGAGTGTTTGATTTGCTCAAACGCTCCGTCCATCATCCCCTTTTGTAGCGCTTTGTTCGCCCTAAGTGTGGCAGGGTATGCTCAGACGTGAGTCCCTTGCTCACTTGGCCACTGGATTCAAGATAGCCTGGCTGATGAGGATTATGAATCCGAAACCGGTCCCAGGATGCTTGTTTCCGGTCCAGGGAAGGCATGGCTTGGCAGTTCGGGCTGGACTGTTCCCATGAGGCACAGGGTCAGACTGATTTGCATATAGCCATGTCTGAAATGGGGTGGCAGAGTGGGCTAAAGAATGGTGATGGATTAAACCCAGATCAGTTGACTAGGGGTGAGTGTTTGATTTGCTCAAACGCTCCGTCCATCATCCCCCTTTGCACCAGGGCTCATAGCATTGTTGCTACGCTATTGGGACTTTCAGGAGGCAATGTATAAATATTGTTTTTTGACCTGTCTTTTCTCAGCGAATGGCCCTTCCGGAAGCGGGCAGGTGTGCTCCGGTGCAGCACCGCAGATCCCTCCGCGGAGCCCGCCATGTGACAGAGAGCACTTAACAAGAGCGGAGCCTCCCAGGTGATCCCTCCGCTGCACGCCACGCGCCACCGTCAGGAAGGAGCGCGGCCTTTTCCAACACATTTACATTAAGCGCCAGCCGCGGGCTCCCATTGCTCTCGCAGCACTTTTATTGTTTGAAAGGTTATTTTAGGCGGCGGGGACCCCCGGAGAGCGCGCATCTTGTCATCCAGGGCATCCTCAGGAGAGACAGGAATGGCTGCGGCAAGGAAAATATATCATCAATTAATTATAATTGCATTCAGGTTTTAAAATAAACCGACCATTTCCTCTTAAAAGAAGACAGGCTTGATGTATTTTTTATGTCAACGGGAAGTGCGCCCTGCGCCTCTGGAGCTCGGAATGGGAACACTTCTGACTCGTGATGCGAGGCTCGGCGCGCGGCAGTGCGCGCGTGCGCCCAGGACGGGCCTGAGTGGGCCCTGGAATGGCAGCCGGACGCCAGGCGCGAGATCTAACGCACGAGGCCAGGATGCTGCACGCGGAGGGACATTGACGAACAAGGGCAAAGGAGGCGGCAGGACAGCGCCCAACCCTTCCCAAGACGACGGCTTGAAGCTCATATCCCTTCATGATCAAGTTTTACAGCAGATATGAACAGCTGTGCAAATCTCATAATATTTAATGAAGCAAGCGTTTTTAAAATGTCAAACAAATCTAAGTCAAGTATGCATGCAGAAAACCCTAAAGTAATTGCTTATTTTCTGTGTGAGCACACTGCACTAAGGCGTAGATGGATGAAAGGGGGAATAAACATGGAAACAGAGTTTGAAAATCATTTTTACCACTGAGTCTATGCAATTTCCTCTTTTGTTTTACATGCCTGCTGCCTTCACATGACTCACATTCCCGTGTAGATTATGTTGAGATCCTAGTTTTTTCCACACAAATGCTTAGCAGCAAACATGCCAGTATGTATTTTATTGAAGAGTGTATTTCTTTTCATGGTTACTCCATGTTTTTCCATTGAGGGCGAGCCTAATAAATAAAATGTATTGAATTCGATATGTATGGGATAAAGTATGCCTTGCTGTACATTATAAGGATATTTCATGCCACTGACTATGACCATATAGAGAAGTGTTTCCCAAAATGGGTCTCAACCCACTGGTGGGTCGCCAGTCGATTTCAAGCAATAATAAATATGCATTTCAATTCTGTATTTATCCTGTAACATTTGCTGCACTGCAAATAGACAGGGCAAAAGTCAGGCTATGTCTTCTAACACCTTGCTGCTTATTGTTTTTAACATGGGGATTTGTGTGTACAAACTCCTTTCACCTTACAGTCAGGGAAAGGAAAGTAAAATAACTTGTGAGTACAGAGATTATAAAAGGAAAGGCTGTAGGATGCCAGTTTTTTTGCAACACACAATAAAATGTAAATACGTGTAAATGAACTGCATGTACATTTTTTGTAATTCTGAAGTGTGGTGGAAACAGACTTAAATAGGATACAATCAAGACACACTACTTGGTGATGCACAAATGATAATATTCTCAGAAACCCAATTTGCACATATTATGATTTGTGCACAATATAGTTTATCAGTGAAACAGTGTGTCTGTGCCAATTTAGTGCCCATTTAAGTGGAAAATGTGTTGTCTGTAAATGAAGTGAATACCACACAAAGCTTTCCATTAAAAGAATTTGCCTGTCTCATGTCCATCAAAGCTAGAGTGGGGGTGGGTCATGAAAGTTGGTCATTCTAAAAATTGGGTTGTGGTTTCAAAAAGTTTGGGAAGCACTGATATAAAGTAACGAGGCCAAAGCACCTTTCCAGAGTACGTTTCCATCTCCTCTTCTTGTGTTTCTGCTGGCAACAGAAACAGATGTGGTGCACTTTCTGTGCGCAATCCACAAAGCATTGGGACCAGTCCAAACAAGTCTCGCGTAGTTTGACGTGCGATCTGTAAATCTGGAAAACTGTACAGGTACAGGAAAAAGACATCCCTCCAGGAGCAGAGAATGTCTGATCTTTAAAATATAGCAGACCCTCTGCTACTCTCTGGCTTCCCACCTTAAGCACCCAAGAAGGATAAGAAATAGGCACGTCAAAATATAGTTGGCTGTAAGTTATCGTCTGATCCAAAAGTTAAATGGGTATTGCAACAGGTGGGTGGTTGCGACATCAGTCCATGAATGCCCCCAAAGGCTTCTCAAGTATGATTATGGGATGGGAATAGTAGTGCACTTAGCCAGTAGAAAAAGAATGGTAGCATTTTCTTTGGATATTCACTTTCCCACAGGGAAATATATTCCATTGTAGCCATCTCTCTGAGCCTGTACCTAGGCCACACATCGTTCAGTCAAAATATGAACACACAATTTAGGCTCTATGCCCTCGGGAAAGCGGCACTGCAATATTTGAAAATGTCAGCACCGTGTCACCAGGGCCAACAATCTAAATAATGGGTAAAGATTATCTTTGATAGAGAGATGTATTTTGGCGTGGATTGATTTTTTCTATCAAGATAGATTGGCAAATGTTTTTTGGTGGCATGTGAGTATATTATCTGCTTATTTGATGATGTAACGCCATTATATTCTGATTTACTCTACCAAAAATTGCAGGATTAGATCATACCAATGAACTGAAACCGGCCTCCCTGTTTAGTAGAATGACAAAGAGAACACAAAGCCCTACACAACCAAGGCCCAAGATACCTCAACAGCCGCCTCAACTTCTACATCCCCACACGCCAGCTTCGATCCAACAACCACGCCCTCGCCGCAGTCCCCCGCATCCGAAGAGCCACCACAGGAGGAAGATCCTTCTTCTACCTCGCCGCCAAGACGTGGAACTCCCTCCCGACTCACCTCCGCCTGACCCAAGACCACCTCGCCTTCAGGAAGCAGCTCAAGACCTGGCTGTTCGAACAGTAGCGGACCCCCCCCCCCCACCCAAGCGCCTTGAGACCCTCTGGGTGAGTAGCGCGCTATATAAATGCTGTGATTGATTGATTGATTGAAACCAAGCCTTCGTTGACAGGAATGTCTTTATTTTACAGGTCAGTGGTGACGTTTAGGTAGTAGCAAACAGATGCTACTACAGCTCAGTCACGGCCTCTCCACCCACCTCCCAGAGTCTCTCCATCCCCACTTTCCATCATGACATCTTAAGATTCCACTCCAAACCCAGCAAGAACATATATAAACTTACATCTAAAATGCCACAAGTACCACTTTCTGTAGTAAAACAAAATACATAATTCCAGTTGAGATACCAACCAGCACCCATTCGTCATATCAGAAGAACCACCACATGTGAAAATAAACAGCCTCTTGATGAAGGTTTTACATGGATGATTAATCTAAAATTGCAATAATGTCAATACATGGGTTGATCATAGAACAACTGAAGGGCAACTGTTGATTGAATAAGTTGGGATGAAGTAAGCAAGAGTGTGAAATAGGACTGCTGTGTAAAATTCATGAACAGCTCTGCAATAGGAGGCCCAGGCTAATATGGACTTGTGCTACAAATTGTATAATTCAATGGGCCAGTAAACAAGCGTAGTGTGATCGAAAGGGCATTCTAATTATATTGATGACATTCAGATTCCTCCCAAAGCTTTATAAGTCTCCCGTAGGATTATTACTTTGCTTCTTGCTATACTGATAAAGGCCTCATCATCAGCTCATTTTGAGCCATGTGTGCTAAGGGATGTTGCTATTGTAAACCCATCATCATTCGTGCAACGGAAGTACTATCAAAATAGGTAGACTACGGGGAGACGCTGGCTTGCAAATATAGCACGGCGTGAAGAATACCCCTGCCGTTTGAGCCCATGTTACTCGGACTCGTTCTGTCTAAAATTGTGGCCTCTAGATAATCTGATGAGAGCACCCACGGGCATTTTTCCGTGAGTAACACTGGTTGTGCTATTATATCCTCACGGTAGGGTGCACCTTAGCGTGTGCATACCGCCGGTGGATTAATTTTTAGGTCCTGAAGAATGCTTGGCGAATTTTGCCTGATTTAAGCAGAAACATGTTGACCACTATTACCTAGGACACAGGGTTTCGAACAAATGAGCCCGATAAGGTCCGCTTTGCACTTGTTTTTAATAGAGGCTGTTGGACCATGTATTAAAATGAATATAGGTTACAACCAGCCATCTTTTTAACTCACTTACCTTAGCACTTATTCACGATACTTTTTGCACGAGAAACCAGCTCCGCTGTAATACAGGTGTAGTAGCACACTAGGGTGACACTTTGTTGCCCTAGTAGAACCCAATGATGAAGCATGTCACCGACTAGGTCGGTGAGTGAGGGTTCCTTTTTATAAAAGAAATCCTTCCTTTTTATATAAGAAAACCTTTCCCACTTGCACAAATATAAAAAATATTAAAAAAATTATTTTTCACCTTATTAGTTTCTTGGTGGCTACTGGTGTGGGGTCAAATATTTGTGATCTTTTTGTATTTATTGGCACTCTTTTGTTATTGTTTAATAGCTATTGTAAACCCTACAAAACGTAAAATCGCAGAGTGTGCAACTGCGGAATCCCTTTTTCCTATGTATTAACCCCATTTTGCAATTCTGAAAGGTTTTTCCATATAACAAAATTGAGTTAGTGATCCACACAAAACCGCAATTTGGAATTGCCTTAAAAGGGGCATTCCTTCCAAATGACTAGAAGGCATGGTATGTATTAATGGTTTACGACTTCACTTGCAGGTCCCCATCCAGTTATCGTAAATTGCGACTTCCCTAAAGATACTAAGGGCCTGATTCCGATCTCGCTCAGATTGACTTACTTTTTTGACGTTCAGGTGGCGCAGGATCGTGCTCCATATTTACCAGGCGGCACTAAGCCCCTTTTTGGGGTTTAATGCTGCCTTGTAAATATTGTTCTCCTTAACACAGTTTTCTGCATTATTGGGGTGTGCAATGGGTGTTGCTGGGGGCGTTCTCAGCAACATTCATGGCTTTTTGACACTGCCCCATGTTTACAAGTAATCGTAACTCTGAGGCAGTGGCAAAAACCTACGCTTCCCCAGGTGAGGCGTAAGGGAGGCCCAACCAGGAGAAAGATCTTTATTTCTTCAGTTTTTTTCCTTTTTCTATGTCTGCATTCTGCTGCACACATAGAAAGATTAGAAACGCCTCTTGTTTTTGTGCAGGAAGATTTCCCTTCGTGCACATAAATAATCATCCCGGCAACCGAAGTACCCTCGCACCATGGTGCAAAGGGGCCTGCATTGGCCAAAGGGCATCACCCTAAATTGGAAGTAGCCCTCTGGGGTCGAGAATACGGACCTCTCTTTTGTCCCCTCAGTCAGGACAATTTAGATTTTTCACAGCCTGCTGGGCAGGAAATATGGATTTTATTAAGGACACGGACGCTAATATTATGCAAATCTCCTTTATTACCACAGCTCAGCAGCAACAATAGAATAGAACTTAGTGAACATTCTGAAGAGATGACTAGTTCCTCTCTGACCAGGTATCTTCCTTCTTTGTCAGGCTGCAAAGAAATACGGTCAACATGTAGAGAACAATAATCCAAGGAACATTTTTTCAACTTCTAGTCCAGAGGGAAGTAAATTCTTATTCTGAAAGAAGAAGAAAAATAGAACACGTAACATATGTAATAAGAATAGGGTGGGAAAACAAAGTACAATCCAAAAAAAAAGTGGAGGGATAATATTAGCCTCCGTGTCCTTAATAAAATCCAGATTTTCTGCCCAGCAGGCTGTGAAAAATCTAAATTTTATGGCACGACACGGAGGCCATATTATGCAAGTTCAAAGTGCATTAAGAACATTATCAATCACATTAGAGATTGGTCTAAAATAACAAGTCTTAAACATACTATCACTAGACCAGTCTGCTGCCTTAAGAATATCCTGTAATCCCCCACCAAGGAAACATGCTTTGTTGCTGATGCACCTCTGAGAGAATGCGCTCCAAAGATAGAGGTATCCCCACCGCTTTCACACATAACTCCCTTTACCCACCTTGCTAGGGTTGGAGATGAAACTCCCTTATGGGGAAGTCTATAGGAAATTAACAATTGAGTCTCATTCAATCTTAGAATAGCAGTTCTTCTTTCATATTCTTTCAGACACTTAACCACACAGAGTCTCTCATTCTGTGGAAAGAAGGGATAGAAAATAGACGAGGACATAGTTTTGGTCCGTTTTTTAAGGTAGCAACATACCACCTCGGGTTGAAAGAATCTGTTAGAAATATCTAAAGCTTTGACATCAGAAGTCCTTCTGAAGGAAACCAGGCATAATAAGACAGTAAGCTTAAAAGAAATACGTTTCAGGGAGAGAGAAGAGTTTTCTCCCCAGGAGGATAAGGTTCGAAGTACCAGTGTAACATCCCAAAGAGCGGAATATTTAGGGATTGGAGGATTAAGAACTCTCATGCTTCTCATAAATCTTTTGTTTAACAAGTTTTGTCCGACGGAGAGGCCATTAACAAGGCAGTGTCCTGTGGATATTGCAGAGCTGTAGACATTGACGGTCCTATAAGAGAGTCCTGAAGAAAAAAGTTCAGATAGGTAATTAATAGTATGAACTAGATCAACTGAAACAGGATCATAACCCCGTTGAAAACACCAGCGAACCCATTTGTTCCATGCCAGTAGATATGCCTTCCTTGTACCTGGAGCCCATGACTCAGAGATGAGTCTGAAAGTAGTTGGCAAAAGACCTGGGATCTGCCATTGTCTCCTGAAATCTTCCATGCCGTCAGAACTAGAAGTCCCTGATCTACGAGGGGATGAACGTCCCCTTCTGGACACAAAAGTACCTCTCTGAACCAGGGTATCAGGATTGGAAAATCTATGCTCATCTCGAGAATGACTGGAAACCAGGCTTGTGATCTCCAAAGGGGAGTTAGTACAGTTATGTTCTCGTTGTAACGTCGAGCATGAAGGAGAAGACGGGGAAGCAATGCAAAAGGCGGGAAGGCATAGGGTTTCAAGCCGTTCCAATCTTGGAGGAAGGCATCTACTCCCCGAGTTTGAGGGTCCGGCCTCCAACTGAAGAATTCCTCCAGTTGTGTGTTGAGGCGGTCTGCAAAGAGGTCTGTTCCGAAAGGACCCCATATCGATTGGATAGTTAAAAACGTTTGTCTCTCTAGTCTCCAGTTGCTGGAGTCCCTGAAATTCCTCATGAAATCCAGTCTGCCACACCATTGCTTAACCCAGGAATATGTTCCGCTATAACCGAAATACCTTTGTTCAAACAATATTCCCAAAATCCCTTCGCCAGGTCCATGAGGCCCTTGGAGTGTGGTCCGCCCAGTTTGTTGACATAGCGGACAGCTGAGACATTGTCCATCCGTAATGTCACACAGCATTTCGCTGTCTTCGGTGTAAAGCAGCGAATCGCAAATGAACCTGCTAGTAATTCTAAGCAGTTGATATGCAACATCTTCTATTGGGTGGTCCAACGTCCACCTGTTGAGTAGTCCCCACATCTCGCCCCCCATCCTTCCAAGCTCGCATCCGATTCTATTATTAGATCCGGTTCTTCCCCGAAAATGGCTCTGCCGTTCCATGCCTCCGCATTCTTCAGCATCCCTCTCTCCATGAGCCAAGCGGTCACGGGGTGTAGTACCTTGGTGAAGCACCAAGGGGCGGAGGATAGTCCGAAGGGGAGACTGCAAAATTGGTAGAGCTTTCCTTGCCAAGTGAACTGGAGGAATCTTTGATGGGGTTCCCAGATCGGTATTGTCAAGTAGGCGTCTTTCAAGTCTAACCTTGTGATCCAGTCTCTTTTTCTCAAGATATCTCTTAGAAGGTGTATACCCACCATTTTGAAGTGTTGATAAACTACCCAATGGTTCAAGTCCTTCAGGTTTATCACGGGTCTTTGTTCTTTGTTTTTCTTTTCCACTAGGAAAACATTGCTGAGGTAACCTAGCGTCTCCGTCTCGATTATAGCTCCTTTTCTTAATAATTCTTTCACTTCTTGTGAAACTAGATCTGTCTTTGTGTGAAAAGATGATCTCGCGAGGGGGACGCGTCTGGAAGGGAGTATCTGTAAAGTCTATCTTGAAACCCCTTACTGTATGTAAGACCCAACTGTCTCGAGTTACCAAGCTCCAATTCCCAGCAAATTGGCGTAGCCTCTCTCCCACCTTTGGAGGGGTATCTGAAGGGTCTTTCAAGGGTCCTACCTGATGAGAAGGAGCGTTGTCTCCGCTCGCCTCTGAAGGTGCGTCCGCGGTTCCTCTGTCTTTGCGGAAAGAACTGACTGGAACCATAGTTGTTGGGAAATCTTCCACCACGGTTGAAGAAGGGTCTCGAGGATTGTGCTCCGCGGCCGGAGAAACGACCCCGTATTCTCCCGGCCCTGGTAAAAACTCTATCTTGGAACACTTTCTTAATCTCTTTTTGTGATTTCTGGATTGAGCTAAAGGCATTTACATATTTAGCCATTTCTTTAATAAAATCCTCGCCAAAGAGGAGGTCTTGGGAGTCTGCACCTCCATCTTTCTTGGCTAATTCCACTAGTTTGGGGTCTATTTTTAATAGAATTCCCTTTCTTCTCTCCATGAAAATGGCGGTATTAGCGTTGCCAACAAGGCATATCGCTCTTTGTACCCATTCTCTGAGTTCTTTAATATCAATCTGATTATTCCCCACATAGGCTGATTCGGTCATTTCAAAAATTTTAGTGAGTGGGCCTATCGCGTCAAGGAGGCGGTCTTGACAGGATTTTAGTCCTTTGTCCAGCCCTTTCCTGGGGTCCCTGTTATTTTTGGTTATGAAGGCCACAACTTTGGAGTCTAATTCTGGGGTCATTGCAATTTTGTTAGGCAGTGAAGGGCGTGGGCATTCAGACCTGAGCCTAGCTCTGACCTCTTGGGGTATTTCTTTTCTTAGCCAAAAGGTGAGGTAATCAACAATATGTTGGGAAGGAGTCCATTCTGGGGACAAGGGGTGTTGAATTAACATGGGGTCGAACATTTCGTCCACAAGTATAGTATTGGACCCCAAGGCCTTAGAGGCCACTTCCAAGCTTCCACTCCCTCTCATCTGTTCGTTTTCGTAGACATCGGTGTTAAAGCCAGACGAGCACAACAGCTCAATTTCTTCCTCACAGCTCTCATTGCTGTCAATATGGATGGGAAGTTCTGGGCCTTTATCTCGCCCATCTTGGATGCCCGAGGCACCGTTCATTACTCCGCCCTGAAGGCGTGAAGCAGTGGACGCTTTAGGTTTTTTTGCGCCCTTCTTAACTTGATTTCCATCAAGAGCCCTTTTTTGAGAGGTTTTATATGTCCCAACAAATTTACTAGTAGAGGGTAGGTTGGACATGGACTCCAATTTTTTATTTATTGTTTCATCAATAGACCCCAATGCTTTTTCTAAAGCTTTATTTAGTAATTCCTCCAATTTTTGTTCCATGTTAGGTTGTGGAGTAGACATGAGTATAGTAACTAACTCCTCCCCTTTTTTTTTTTTTTTATAGTTGTATAAGCCCACTACTGGAAAAATACGAACCTACCGAGTAATTGGCTGGTTGAAATTGGAAAAGCGATTTAAAAGCTGAAAGGGGTTAATTTTGGTGGTACTTGCAGAAAAAACGCCATGAAATGATGAAGCTTGAGGGCAAATGCATTCAACTGTCACTTCGATCGGTGACAGGAGGTCTAACCCATTGTATCAAAATGGGTGACCAGTGTAGTGTTATGAGGAGTGCCCAATCTCTCAAAATGGCCACCGCGCACGCAGATACGTGCGTCAGGCGTTGCCAAGGGCAATTCCGCTAATCCGGCCCCCTCCGAGTGAAGCAATGTCGAGGGGGACGGAGATTTAGCTTGCTGTGCGATCGTCAAAGACTGATGGGATCGCGGGTGAAAGGGTAGACATCACGGAGAAGGTAGAAGGTAGGATTGTCTAACATGATGTCCGCGTTGAATTTGAAAATAAATGAAATACGGTCCTCGTGCTAAACGAAGCACGGTGCTCGCGCTGGGGTATAAAAGTAAATAAAAGGCTAAACCGGTCCGAAATAGGACCGGAGGAGAGCGTTATTAGGTGAAAGGTGTAAGAACCGGTCACCATCAAGAGGGAGATATTATAAACATACAAGAGTGTCAATTGATCAAATAACAGATTTAGACATTAAAAATGTTAAACATTTTCCTCTGGGATCCTACAGAGAGAGGATCCCATGTTAACAATCTCTCATAAGAGGTAAGCTAATACCCACATAGATATATAGGTGGTAAATAAGAAAGTAAATCAGAGTATATGAGGAGTTACTTATCTGTCTGAGCAGCAGCAACAAAGAAGGAAGATACCTGGTCAGAGAGGAACTAGTCATCTCTTCAGAATGTTCACTAAGTTCTATTCTATTGTTGGTGCTGGGCTGTGGTAATAAAGGAGATTTGCATAATATGGCCTCCGTGTCGTGCCATAAAATCTGCCAGTATCCTGATGTAAGATCAAAGGTACTCAGGAGCTTTGCAGCGCCCAGCTTGTTGATGAGCTCATCAGCTCAGGGTATTGGGTGCACGTCATTCTTTCTGATGGAATTGAGACCCCCGGAGTCCATACAGAACTTAAGTTCTGGAATGCTGTCCGGTGGGGCAGCCTTTGGTACCAGCACCACAGGGCTGGGCCAGGGACTGTTGGAGAGTGCAATCACTTCTCACACCAGCACTTGGAGACCTCCTCCTTGATACTAGCCCTCATCTTGTCTGACAATGTGTGAATCTAATTTTTAACAGGTGGACTGTCTCCAGTGTCAATGTCATGGATGCACAGGTGAAAGAGTCCAGGGGAGAGGGAGAACAGAGGGGAAAACTTCCCCAGCAGCGGGCGTGAGTAACTCTGGTGTTCTGGGGTCAGAGTAGGGGAGAGGTTGACACCCTTCACTGACTCATCGTGAGCTTGGCAGACAGGAGGTCAGGGTCCTCTTCCACTCCTTCATCTGTCACCAAGAGCATGCTTCCTCTTCTACTCCTTCATCTATCACCAGGAGCATGCTTATTTGGGACCTCTCGAAGTGTGGGTTGAGGTGGTTCACATGTAGCACCCTCAGTGGCTTTCTAGAGGTCTTAAGATCTACCAGGTAGGTATACTTCCGCTTTCGCTCCTTCACCGCATATGGCCTGTCCATTGGTTTTGGAGAGCTCTGGGCTTCACAGGCTCCATGACCCACACTTTCTGACTAGGTTGAAACTCTACCACAGAGGCCTTCAGGTCATACCACAGCTTCATAACTTCTTGACTGGCCTTAAGATTGCTTTTTGCCTTTTCCAGAAGAGATGCATTTGGTTGCAGAGGACCAGCATGTAGCTGACCACAACCTGAGGGGGTTTTCTGGAAACTTGCTTCCATCCCTCTATGACTAGGCTAAAAGGTCCCCTAACAGGGTGGCCATAGAGGAGTACAAATGGAGTAAATCCATCTCCCTTATGTGGCACCTCTCTGTAGGGAAAAAGAAAGCATGGTAGGAGGATGTCCCACTTATGCCTCATGAACTCATTTAGGTCCACTTATAAGTTAATCCATACTCATCCCACATAGACTGTATGTATGCTGACATGAAGTTAGCACCTCTGTCAGACACTACAGTAAAAATCCCCTTCAGGGTCCTGGCCACTGCAGGTGCAGTCTTCGACCTCAGAGGGATGGCCTCTTAATAGCGAGTGCGTGGTCCACCAAGACCAGGATAAACCTGTTGCCTAAAGCTTTCTTGGGGTTCAAGTGTCCATCCTCATCCCCATCTCCTCATCCCCCAGGGACACTAGGATCACCTCTGTCTGCTTCTCAAGGCTAACTGGGACCATCTCCTCCCTGAATGCTATGCTCGCCAACCTAGGTGTCTGCCCGCCGGTGAGAGGCTGTGCCTCCTTGGGGGATTTGGAGTCTCCCTTGTAAGGGCCATGTTTGTAACACTCAGTACACCGGGGGACAAACCTCCCTTTCTACTTGTTTCTTGGGTTCAGACTGGGATAGGTTTTCAATGTTCCTTTGGGAATTATTTTGGGAGCCTTTTTAGAACTCCTTACTCTTAAGCTCTGGGTTCAAGAGATGCAGGTCCAGACCTTCTCACCTAGGCAAGAGCGCAGCAGACAGCAGGTCAGCACAGCAAAGCAGTAATCCAGCAGGGCAGCAGTCTGGCAGCGTGGCAGTCCTTCCGCAGCGCATCAGTCCTTCCTCCTGACAGAGTATCCACAGGTGTACTGAAGTGATGGTGTCTGAGGTCCAGTATTTCTACCCAGTTGCGCCTTTGAAGTGGCGGAGAAGTTTCTACAGGGTTTCCTTTAAAGTCCCTAGGCGTCCTGCCTCCCGTGTCGTGGCTCCAGAATAACTGCAGCTGTATGCTGCCCTTTGTGTGCAGGCAGGGCACAGTCTATTCAATTGTAAGCAGGTTAGTGCCCAGCTCCTCTCTCCCATCCTGCCAATAATGGCCCATCCAGGCACACCTTTGCTCCACATTGTGTGTGGCTGTCTAGAAGGAATACACAAAGTGCAACTGTCAGCTATACCGAGTCATGTGACCCAGGTACAGGCTACATGCACTAAATGGCTAAGCCAAGAAAATACAAACTTTCTAAAAGTGGCATTTTTCAAAATTGTAATTTAATATCTGATGTGAGAAGTTGGCCTGGTACATGCTGTCCACTAGTTAAAGTGGGCACCTTGTACCAGTCCAAACAACCCTTATGGTGATTTAAGAGGTCAAAGATAACCTTAGAAAGCTATCCAAGGGTAGCTGTGGAGAGCAGTCTTCAAGCTTAGTCTTGAAGGAATGTTAAGCAGCTTGTTTTACGAGGATGCAATCTTATTGTATTGGTTAAATAAATAGAGAACCACACAGTAGTTATAAAAATATGTATTCATTATTATAACACACTCTAAATACCTCACAGTATCTGCTACATGCAGATAAACACAAAGCACATAATACTGTAGCACTGAAACAATCGTAAATAGCACTAATACACAGTGGGCAGTCATTACAACGACTTGTACTAGGGGGCGCGCTGGACTTAGGAATAGTACTATTACGATTCCTACTCCAGTTTGGGCAACAGTAGGGAAGGTGTTGAAATTTATTTCCAAAACCTGAGCGCCCTCTAGTGCAAGTCATTGTAATGACTTGCGATTTAATTACATCAAGTACTAACAACGCGGTCGCTGTAACAACTGCGTTGTAATGGTAGCGCATTGTAATGGGAGCACAATGCAATGACAGCGTTGTAAACACTGTTTCCCAAATAGTGGTATAAGAACCATGACTCGGGTCAAGACAGTGTCTAGAGGTTGTAGAATTGCTGGGACCCCAAGGAACAACCTAGGGTGAGTAAGTAGGGACCCCAGGGAGGACGGACGGGAGCACTGTAGGTACATGACCGCGTCGCGGTTGCAGTTTTAAAGTTTAAGGACCCTTCCCAGTGAATTACATGGAAGCCCTTTGAAACAAAGGAGGTTGAAGAGCTACCCCACCCATGGATACTGTAGTACCAGAGTTACCTTTCCTAGGGAAACCGGGTGCATAGGACCGAAGTGGTGTCCGCCGTAGATCTCAATGGAGGACTTCAAGGAAGAGCCACTGCTGGGAAGAAGAAAAGTGTCAGTTGGAATCCAAAGGTAGATTTGGGATGAAGAGTATCTGAAAGCAGAGGGGACAGAGTCTGCGTCACTCAGGGGTGACCAGGGGCTTGTCAGACGAATTCCCACCGATTTCGGGAGCTTCAGGTGCAAAGAGGGGGTTCTTGACTCTGCAGCCACAGGGACAAGGAGACCCCAAGGACAACCAGGAGCCGAGTACGAACTGTCCCACAAAGGATGTCGAGTGCCGAGGGGTCAGTGTCCAGCTGGAGCCCCAACAAGCCCTGGCAGTGGCAACCCATGAAGAAGATCAAGACATGTTACGGTTCAGACCAGCAAGCTCCAGGAGACTCATCAAACACAGGGTAGTTAGGGCAAGCCTGGAGCAACCAGGGGAGCCCAAGAAAAGCAGTGTTGACCCTCAAGAGGACCCACAGGCCAGAGGCACAGGAGTAGCGAGGGGACCTTGAGCAGTTTCACAAAGTAGCAGCCATAACCGAAGCATCTCCTCTGATGCTCGGCGCAATCCCGAGCAGAACCAATACATTGTCTCTGCTGGTGGACTTTCCTGTTGCAAGGAATTCGTATTGCCCCTCCCCCAGCCCGCAGCCCCATCCACGCTGAAAAACGCATCCCCAAAGCAGGCCATCGCCACACCAGCCCTTCGTTGCTGACATCTCGATGATAAAGCAGGACTCCACATTACAAACCCTGCAGATTCTTTGGGGATGAAAAGGATACGGGCTTTGCACTCTGGCATTTGCCATACCCATACCCCAAAAGGGACAAATATGTCTTTCTGCCCCCCTCAAGGCAGAAAGGGGATTTGACCCCCAATTTGCCCCTTGGGTGGGGATAGAAAACCCACTAGACACCACAGATTTCAAAATGGCGACAAAACAAACGAAATAAGTGGACAACTTACCTCGCATCAAGGCACACCCCCGCCCCAGAAAGGGGAATGGTGTCCCAATTGGAACAAATGCTCCAAATCTGCCCCCTGTGGGTTAGAAAGACCACTAAATACCAGGTATTTTGCATTTGGTGCAAAAGAAAGGGGTGTAGGCATTGCACTCCAGCATTGGGCTTACCCCTGACCCAAAAGGGAACAAACTAGTCTTTCTGCCCCTCAAGTACAGACAGGGGTTGGCCCCCAATTTACCCATGGGAGGCAAAAAGCCTACTAGACACAAGAAATTTCAAAACGGTGCCAAAACAAAGAAAAGGATGGGGTGCCTACCCTTGCATCAAGCCATTCCCCACCCCTAAGAAGCAGTATTGTCTTTATGCCCTCGGGTGAAGGTAGGAGTTTTTTCTCAATTAGGGAGGTTGTCCGAAATCTGCCCCAGAAGTTGGAGGGTAGAAAGCTCACTAGACACCATAGAGTTTGGTATTTGGAGCAAAAGAAAGGGGCCTGGGTGTTGCACTCTGGCACCGGCCATACCCACACCCCAAAAGGGACAAACCAGTCTTTCTGACCACAAGGGACAGACAGGGGGTTGGTTCCCAATTCAACCCGGGGGGAGGCACAAAACCCACTAGATTCCTGAGATATAACAAAATGGCACCAGCACAAGCAAAAGGATGGGGCGCCCTAATATGGCATCGAGCCACAGCCCTTCCCTAGAAGGAGCCATAGTGCTGACTTTTTAGAAGTGTGTAGGTTTGGTAGGTTTACCTAGATGCTCCCTGAGCTAGGGCCCAAAATCCAAAGCTACCTAAATTGCAAAAAAGGGTTAGTTTTGGGAGGATAAATTTGATCTGTCCATGTTGCGTTTCTGGCCCTTTCCTGTCACAGGCGTAGGCCCACCCACACCAATGAGGTATCATTTTTATCAGGAGATGTGGGGGAATACTGGGTGGTAAAACAATTGTGGCTCCCCACAGATGCTAGACCTTTCCCTCACAGAAATGTGAGGAAAAAGTGTGTTTTAGCCAAAGTTTGAGGTTTGTGAGGGCTTCTGGATAAGAAAACCTGGTGAGAGACTTATAAGTGGCACCACCCTGAAAACCCCAGCGGATCTAGTTGTCAGAAACCTCCTGGACGGTAGATTTTTCTTAGTGGCAACTGACCTAGGGACCACAATCAGCAGCTTCCCATATTGTGAAAACTGTGTCGATTCTGCTGAGTGAAGTATGTTGTCTCTTGGACCGGTTGTGGGGCATTTTGTGTTGCAGGCACTAGGCCCAGCCATACTAGTGAAGTACCATTTATATCAGAAGATGTGTGGGAAACAGAATACAAGGACATTTGTTATTATCATTTAGATGTCTCTGCATTTGTGGCTTCCAAACTTAAGCAGGTGTGCAAGAAAGAAGACATTTGCAAAATGCCCTCTGAATCACATGACAGTATGGGTTATTCCAAATGCAGAGGTGTCAAATAACCACTGTTCCTAAACTCAGTGTCTCGTGTACCTTTCAGAAATACATAGGTTTACTTCATACCCATTTTAAATTCTTCATATTTTACCATATGAATGTCTGAATAGTCTGTACACAATGAAAAATCATTGTAAGATGCGTCTCAGTTGTAGGTACTGCTTATCGCATGTTCTCTGAAAACCTACAATTTCTATATATTGCAGTGACTAGAAACGTCTGTTCGACGCAATCGTGTATTACTTTTGTAAATCGACCATCGTGACAAGAAGTTACAGATGAAAAGGTTGTCAAAAATGGCTCATTTTCAATAAGTTTTATTTCAACAGTTAGGGTCATATTATCAAGAACGGCGATAAAATTATCGCCGCTTTAGCGGCAGAAAACTGCAGCTAAAGCGGCGATAATGGGCTTGATCATATGTCCTTGTGAATTCCCATAGCAGCCCAGGTTCTGTTGTTAACCTGGGCTTCTATCTGAATTCACAAGGACATTTTATCAAGCCCATTATCGCCGCTTTAGCGGCAGTTTCCTGCTGCCAAAGCGACGATCATTTTATCGCTGTTCTTGATACTATGCTCCTCAGTTTCTTTGTAAAAACATTAAGGGATCTACAACAATGACACCCTTGCTGAAATCAAATTGTTGTCTACCTTTCAGAAATGTATGGCTTTTAGAGATTACCCATGGGTTTCATACCTGTTTCCAGCACAACCTGGAAGTAGGTTGATAGCACAAAAAATAGGAAAAATAGACTACTTCTTAGAAAAATGACAAAACCGGTGCAAAATTAGTTTTTTTTATTCAATCCAGCTGTTTTTCTGGTAAGTAATTTTAGCACAGAAAACCTTTTGGTGATGCAAAGACATTGTTGTCTGTACATTTCCACTCTGGGAGAAAAAAATTCCCAAAGCTTTAAACTTGAACTCATGTCCATTGCATTGAGGACTGATTTAGGCAATCCTTCTTGTGAGTACACCTCATCTAATAACTTAAACTCTGCACCAGCACATACTCTCTTCACAATTCCAATTTCAGGCCATTTGTAAAAGAAATCTACCAATAAAATACTCTATTCACAATTCTAATTTCAGGCCATTTGTAAAAGAAATATACCAATAAAATAACAAACCTGGGGCCCGATTCACAAAGGTAAACTTACACTTTGTTGTAAGTTTATTACTTTTCTGTATTCATAAAGGTAAACTTAGACCAAAAGTCTAACTTTTCGGTGTTCACAAAGGTAAACTTTGATCAAAAGTCTAACTTTACAACTTTTTGGTATTCACAAAGGTAAGTTACTACTAGCAAAGTTAGACTTTTGGTCAGGAATAACTTGGCATAGTATTTCGCCAAACCTAAAAATGATCTAAGTTGCTCTCTGTCTTTTTGTTGAGGTGCCTATTCAATAGTATTAATCAAACTTCTCATAGGTAAGATGCCATGTTTACCAATATTGTGACCCAAATAATCAACTGGTTCTAATTCAAAATTACACTTGTCCTTAGTCAGAGTTAACCTTCTTTTCTCTAAAATGGTCAATACCATAAATAAAGATTCAGCATGTTTTTTTTTGTTTCTCCAAAGACGAAGATGTCATCCTGAAAAATACAATACATTTTTACATCTTTGAATAATTTATACATAACTCTCTGAAAAAGTGCGGATGCAGAAATCAGCTCAAAAGGCATTCATTTATAATGATACGCACCATCTGGTGTAATAAAGGAAATATAGTTTATACTATCTTCATGTAGTGCGATCTAACTATCCACGGTTCTTGAGGTCTCTTAAATCCACACATAGTCTAATCTTTCCATTATGCTTAATCACTACAACTACAGGAGACAATCATTCAGAACACTTAATGTGTTCAATTATGTCTAGTTCACACAATTTCTCCAAATCTTCTTGTAATGCCTTTCTTATATATATGGACACATTTCTAACCTTATGATCTTTTGCTACGCCCCCTTCCTTCAGATTGATTTTATGCACAAATTGTTTTAGCAAACCTAAATCAGGAAACAAATTCTCCCACTCCACAGTCTTGTCCTTATGTACTTGGCCAATCAAATCTGCATAACCCAACACCCGATCAAGAAGAATGGGATTCAGTGCACTCATAAGATACCTCTGTTGTAGCCAAACCAACATGTCGTGTATTTCTATAGGTTCTGAATCAGTCCCCCTATTCCTGACCCTATTCTGGTTAAACTAACTATCAAGTTAACTAACAGTCAGCCCATGAGGCAAGAAAAGCCCCCATGATGCAGATACCGTTATCTGACGCAGTCACACTACGGCACAGGAACGTGTTATCTGATTAGGTCATAACGCTTGAGATCTAATTAGACAAGCGACATTCCTCCAGCCCCTGATAAGGCATACGACGTTCTCATAACAAATCAAACCTATGACAACCTGGATAATCCGTGCGGCCATTGTTTTGATTTCACAGAGAACTTTAGTAAAGAATGTGCTAACGAGCAAGTCGTATGACATCTTTATTGACGTATCTATGTCCATCCTTACGTCAATCTCGGCACCTTTAAGGTATAAATATTGCCGACCTTGCCCTATGCAAACACACGCGTGGTGACAAGACGGAGCAGCCATACTTGCCGAAGCCGAGAGCAGAAGCAGACCCCGCTGGCAGCAGCCCCGCCTTCCTGACGCGCTGAGAGACGCGCTGCTATCTCAAGCCGAGAGACCCAGCACCGGCGCTTTCGGGCAGCCCTCGCAGGCAGCCTGGAATATCGAGAGCAGAGAAAGAGATACCATTCCTCATTCATCCTAACTTCCAGGTACAGAACTGAATAACCCCTCACAGAGAATTCTTTAGTTATTCACTTGGCAAAAACAAACTTAACTTAAACTGTAACTTTCTATTCCCGCCCACGCATTAGACTTAGGTCAGGTACACGGGGTAGGCGTATTTAGAAACACCAGTTGAGTACGTTTAGTCAAATGTATATGTGTATGTAAATATATTTTAATCATTTTAAACATCATATGGCTCAGAAACCATATCAATGTTTTTACAGTATTATTTTATACTATTGCTTTTAATGTATGCACTTTACTTAACTATAAGTATTGCAATAATATCGATCCATTTCTCATGTATGAGAAAAGAGACTGATCAATAAATAACACCTTTTTATTGAACACGCCCGTCTCTTCCTTTTCTCTACATTCTGATGAGACTAAGAATGCACGTACTGACTGAGTAAAATAATTGCCTTATGCTCACACGACTCTCGAGATTGACTCTTGATTAGGGGAGAGCAAAGTTGTCATGTTCTATGGTTGTCAGAAACTAAATCCCTTCTTGTCTAATCAGGGGAGGTAATTCTTTCCTGAACATTCGAGAAAGTTTCTAGCGAACTCTGAGCTTAGCTGGCAAACCCAAAAATTAAGTCTAGTATCGACAGTAGTAGACCTAGTTAACGTCTGGCCTAGGCCTTTACTGCTGTAGGTACTATTCCAATGCGCAGAGCCTATTGGGAAGATAGGAACTACACTACATGGCGCCCAACGCGTTTGGAAAGGGCGATAAAACTAACGTAAGACATTTAGAGTAACTCAGTCGTGCTTTCTCACTCAGACCGCTTTTCCCAAATACTCCAAAGACGTCTGGAGTGGGTGAAAGGTTATATCCTCCAAAACCTCGCAGGAGGGAACTCCTATGTATGGTTCTTGGTCTAGTCAACGTTGAAGGATAAACAGTTCCAAAATATTGTGCATCTAATCTTTGTTCCATAAAGAAACCTGATCTGCAAACAAACATAATACCATCCTGTCTGTAAAATGGCAGAGAGTGATGATGAAAGAGAGGCAGTTAGATTAGCAACTGAACTGGCAGATGCTGATGCTACCATGCAAGCAGCAGACCCGAATATAACACTCATTCCGGTCATTAAAAGGAGATCTATAACCTTAAAACTTATAGAAAATGGACTGACACCTAGAGGTGGCACAGTCATATTCGTAATTGAGGCACACGAATATCGGCAGACAGAGGTATACTATTCATGGATACATTTTCCGGCAGCAAATGCTGTAACAAAGTACTTCCACTATTACAAAGTAGAGGAACCTCCTGAAACATACACTCCTTTCGAGGAGGTGGAAGTACCACTCAAATTCCAAGAGCATTTGCTCTTATTTGATGGCGCCCTAATACATAACAATCACATTACAAGGCTCGGTCCTTTAGGAAGACCAGGAGCAACGTGGCCGGTCTTAGCCGGATACACACCACATCCAGACATCGAAAGAATGCCTGCAGCAGAGCTGTTAATACAGCTAAAACAACTACTAAAAATTCATAGACAATTAGTTCAGTATGTAATGCGGACTTCAACAATTCAGCCAGCGATTAAACTTCCACAGCTGACCCCTCACCAGGGGAACACAAATAAAATTACACCACAGAACATCCAATCCTGCCTAGGTAAAGTTCCAGCTAAACGGGAACAAATACCATTCTGGTTGGCACAGAAAATCACCCAAATAGAGGCGGTGTTTCCTGACACCACCCCATTAGAAAAACACAGGATTCTGACTATATGTCTCCCAATGGGAATCGCACCACACATTGAGGACTGTGACACTTGGGGTACAGTCTTTGCTTCCATCTACACAAAAACGCACGGTGTTCCATCCATTTCGGTAATACCAGATGTGCTAAAACAAATTCAAGATGAATACGGTCCAGAACCTGCTTTAACTCTTGGTATGAAATTACTAAAAGACTTCAAGCAGGTCTCGGCTATATTATTAGCCAACATAAAAGGTGAGGCAGCAAACGTGGCGATCCGCCAGAGGTTAAAAGAGACAGATATAGTAGACCAACCAGCTGAAATTGCCAGAATCATAGAAAAATCCTATGAAGAACTAGGCAGAGATAGTCTAGGTGGAATACCAGTAAAACCGCAACTGACTACAAGTCCAGAAAAAATATTTTTTAATAATAATTCACCAAAAAAGAACTGGGATGGAAACAAACAATCCAATCCTAAAGAAAAGAAATTCCAGTCCAGAGGAAGGTCTCCCAGGCGAAGAGAGAAATCTCCAAACCAAAGACAGAGGTCACCACAGAGTGACCCCTCTGGGAATAGATATAACCTTAGAAATAGGGATAATATTAAAAAACCTGATAGATATCAAGACATTGATACACGTCCCTCTCAATCTTTTCAGACTACCTCGCAGAAATCGGAAAGAAGAGGACGATCAGAAGAGCACGCCAAGTCCAAAGACAAGGAACCTGCTCAGTTAAAAAAGAAATTACAATTTCCAAAAAAGAAGGTAGCCAGTATCAAGGTAGTTAACAATGCCGAGAATACTGAGGACACAACTGAAAAACGGAGAGTGGGCTCAGACAATGCTAGACAGCGCAGCAGAGGTGAGCATAGCTCACAAAGTCCTTATGAATCATCTGGAGACAGTGGACACAAATGAATATCTTCAAGTGGAAACTGCAGACACCAGAGTTAGCAAGCCCCACAAGATATACGAGATAACATTACGTATAGAGGGAGATAAGACTAGGAAAATAAGGGGACTATTTTGGGATAATCTATCCAAAGGCTATGACATCCTTCTAGCTGAAAAAGACTGGCCACCAGAGTTTGTCAGGGAGTGCCCTCATGGCGAAGAAGTAATTATGCCTGCCTTCTCGAATCAAATCCCGATTCATAAAAAATATACACTTGCTAGAAAGTGGGCAGTGGCCTTAGCACCTGCTTTATATAAAAATCACGTAGGATGGGATGAGGATTCTCCTCCTCACAAAATCCAGTTAAAATCACAACCTACTGCACAAAGGCAGTACCCAATTAAGCAAGAAGCTAAAAAACAAGTAAATGAAATACTAGATCAGCTAGAATACCAGGGGGTGATTGAAACTTGCACCTCACAAATGAACAATCCTTTGTTTCCGGTCTCCAAACCAGACAATTCATATCGTCTAGTTTTGGATTACGGACACCTTAACACATGTTGCAAAACCTTTGCAGTGCAAAACTCACACAGTGCTGCACTAATGAATAACATAGTGCGCAAAAAATACAAAACAACCCTGGACATCTCCAATGGATTCTTTTGTCAAAACATAGCACCAGAGAGCAGATATTTAACTGCATTCTCAGTAAATGGCACTCAAAAACAATTCTGTCGGTTAGCCCAGGGGTACAAGAACAGCCGGGGGTATTCTCAGCGAGAGTAACAGAATTACTACAACTATATGATGATGAAGCATTATCTTATGTCGATGACATTTACTTAACAGATGATGACTTGGAGACTCACTTGAAAAGGGTGAACACCATAATACTTGGGTTCGCTGCAGAGGGTTACAAATTCAACTTTAAAAAGTCCAGAATTGCCCATCTGACGGTCCTATTCTTAGGATATGAGTTATCAAGTGAAGGCAAAAGCCTGGCAGACAATTTCCTAGAGAAATGTGCCGTAATCCAAGCTCCTAAAACACTAAAAAACCTACAGTCAATTCTAGGCTTCCTAAATTTCGGAAGAACATACATTGCAAATTACGCAGAAAGGGTCAAACCCCTTTATGATCTAATTAAACCAGACTTTAAAAGATCCAGTTGGACTCAAACACACACAGAAATTTTGAGATCCTTACAAACAGACATGCTAATTAAAACAAAATTAGAAACACGTGATAACACACGCAACCTTGTGATCCGAGTCATCCCAGGGAGATGCGGATTCACATACCTGACCTCTAATGAGGGAGAAAAGGTACCAATTGCATTTAAATCACACTTGTACACTAAGGCTGAAATGAAATTTAGCCCAACGGAAAAAATTCTTACAGCAACACAGACAGCTATAGCAAAAGAACGAGCCCTGGCACAAGGAAAACGAATAGTAATCGTGACACCAATACCAGCCTTAGAGGCGGTAACAAAGGCAAGCATTCCAAATGCTAAAGCACTCCATCCGAGATGGATACAATGGGCTAACTCTCTTGCTGCAACAGACGTGGTGTACGAATTTGATCCTTACTTAAAAATACAAGAATTTCTCCAATATGAATTTGAATGTCCTCCGCCAACCGAAATTCTGCCTCTAGATCACTACGGCTGTATAATATATACAGACGGATCAGCACAACCCGCAGTAGGGGGTAAACAAGCTTACAGTGCTGCGTGCGCGATTGTTAAAGGTCGTTGGCACGAAGGGAAATTTGAACCAACCCTCACTAAAACACAATCCCTAGGAGATTGTACAGCTGAGCGAGCTGAACTAATAGCATTCAAGATGGCGCTTGAAAATACCGATCGAGAATTCCCCACACTCATAGTGTGTGATTCGTATTATTGCGTTCAGTCTTACAATGAATACTTGCAGATCTGGCTTCAGAACGGTTTCAAGGATGCGAAAGGTGGCACAATCAAGCATAAAATGCTCTGGGAACAAGTAGCTCTTTTACAAAAAGAACTACCAAAGACTCACGTGATACATACACTGAGTCATCAACGTGATGGCGTTCACGTTGCAGGGAATTCATTGGCTGATGAGGCCGCTAAGGCAGCTGTGCAAACGGCTTCCGTAGCTGCCGTCACCAGGTCAAAAACAAAAATAGACAGCGAAATATTACAAGCTGTCAGCGCTTCAGAAAAGGATTCGATAGAACCACTCCCTAAAGGCTTTCCAGTAAAATACTCATACATAACTGATGCAAACAATGTTCCTTTTGCTCAAATCCCTGGAGTGGGGGATAGGGCAATTCCAAACATGGAACATAGGTTAGGACTAATAATAGCGGCACACGAAGGGCTAGCTTCTATACATGCTGGCGTCTCAGCCACAGTATCATTATTAAAACAGAGATACTGGTGGCCACAAATGAGAAGACAAACAAGGAACTATGTTCTAGCATGTGAAATATGTCAAAAAATGAAAGTATCAACGGTGAGACGTCCAGCACAGACGCCCCTTCTAATCTCGGATAAACCATTAGCCTGTGTTTATCTAGACCACTGCGGTCCCTTACAAAGGGATGGTAACTATAAATATATCTTGGTCGCAGTGGATTCATGCACGAGATTCATATGGATGTGGCCCCAGCGAACGGCTGACGCCAGAACTGTTATAAAAGATTTGCGAGTCTTTATCGGCACATACGCAATTGGCATGCTGCATTCGGACAATGGTCCTGCTTTTAGCTCTCGGGCTTATAAGGAGGCCATGGTCAGCATGGGCGTGCAATTGCGGTACTCTTGTCCATTTCACCCTGAGGGGAACGGAATTGTTGAAAGAAAAAACCGTGACATAAAGCAATCTATAATGGCAAAGGTATTAGGTTCGGGAGCTGGGTGGGTCAAACATCTAATAAGTGTCCAACGTAGTCTAAATAACTTGCCAAGAAATTCTCTGAAGGGATTCAGTCCGTACGAATTATTATTCGGAACTAGGATGTTAATCTCTGACCTTGATAGTCAGACTTCAGTGGTAATAGAAAAAACCTTTGATGTCAAAGACCGTTTGGCTATTTTACAGGACTTAAACAAAACAAGAAAAGACCTGAGCAACATACAGTTGAAACAACAGCCAACAACCACTGAAGAATCACCACCTGTCCCGGCAAGACCTGTCTGGATTCCAAAAGTCGGGGATCTAGTCAGGGAGAAGATCGCGATAAAGAAGGAATTTGGGCCTTCTTACAGAAAAGCAGTTCCTGTCTTGTCTGTCAACGGGACAAGATCAGTTGTACTACCGCCACTTGCTGGAAAAAAGGAGAACCGAGTTGTATCCATCGACCTGGTAAAACCACAACATGTGGCCGATAACAAACAGTAGGCCAAGTGGACTCCCAATAAGTAGCAGAACACCAAGGTTTGCTACCAGTACAGAGGTCCTAACAAAAAGGCTCATCACATTCGAAACGCCTGCAGAAGAACAAGAAGGACTATGCAACAATGCAATAGAACTCAGACCTCTGAAAACCCAAATAAAGACATTTAGCAGAGACACACCGATCTATACTGAAGTACCAAGTGAAAATGCAAAAAACAAAAATCCTGAACCAATTGGAACAATTGACAGAACTGCATCCGTTTACTTCATCAACTTCGATGATTCCTCTGACGGCTTCAGTGAATCAAAGACACAGCCATCATCAAAATCCTTTAAAGACAAAGCTAAGGAACTTTTGAAACATCTGAAAGAAACATATCTGGTTTCTCCATGGATTGAATTTTGGGTGGGTTTTGGTGCATTTATCCTCATACTTTGGCTCATCATGGTATTTACTTTGGGGTTTGAGGGAAAATATGCTAAAATGGACACAGCAAGTCAGAACATCAACTTGGTCCTCAAACCACACACATCTTCACACGTCGAGAAAAGAGAACTCTCTCCAGAACTTTCTTCAGCCAACTTCACAGCCAATCCTATACCTGGTGGGGTAGCCTGGGACAACACTGACTATGAAATTTATGGTCCGGTCGAGATCCTGAAATATCCACACCAAATCAAGATCTCCTTGAGTGACTTTGCAAAACCAAACTCATTTGCTGATGATTGGGACTTCGAAAGTATTAACAACATGATGTCTGACTTAGTAATGTCTGCTAAATTTACAAAACATGATTATTTGCAAGGTTCTACAAATTATGATAGTATGTATTGCTATAACCATTATGGTAACCATTTTTTACATAAATCTGCACAACCTAGAAATGTTTTAAGTTATAATCAATGGGAACATTGTGCTACACCTCCAAAAGGAAGCTCTAGAACCGTGTATGACAAATATTCATATTTTTCAGGTTTTAACATAAGTAATGCTGAAACATTTTATTTTAAATTGTCAAACAAGACAGGGATGAAAACCATGATAACCAACACAAAACTGATATATTCAGATTCATTCTTTGAAAAAATGAATACTTTTGGATTTGATTATTGGGACAAAAATGTTGATTTGAAAAGTGTTTGGGGTACAAAAGAATGGCAAGTACAGGGTTTAGAAGCTTTGTTTAGAGCCTGCATGATCCCAGAACAAATGATATTTTTAAATGACACTGTTCAACAAACCACCTGTCTTGGCTTAGCCAAAATCAAAGATTTAAATAATCCGTCTATTCCAAAGCCAACAATGTTTAGCAATAGCTCTAATACAGATGAAGAGATAGACGTAAACCATATATTAAACCAAAACAGAACACATCCTGATTGGAAACAATGGTTGATCTGGCCCACAGATACAAATTACTGTCAAGATAGATTCCTGAATAAAACACAGGGTTTCAAAATGACCAGGCCAGACCCAAGATATCCCCAAAGACATCACCCAGGGATAATAACAACCTACAGTGTGGGCAAATTATGCCTTCAATGGCTACAGACTTCCACACTGCCTGAAATTAAGCAACACCTAACTTTACTTACTGATGGTGCTGACTTGCGTGATTTCATACTGGGACCACGCAAACAGCGTCAAAAGCGTTTCATAGCAGCCTCTGTATATGCAGCATACAATTAGGCCTGGAAGGTTACTCAAATTGAAACAGCAGAAAGAATACGGGAAATTGACCGTATTAATTTGGAAAAATCACTATCTGTAGTGGACAATGGGTTAATGACTCTGTCCTCCAGAATTTTTTCATTGGACAGCATTGTGTCTTCAGCAATCGATATATTATCGCAAGACTTACTGTTATTACAACATGGTCAGTCACAATTGCGTTCCATTGTACAGCTTGGCTGGACGTTACAAAATCTGCGTTCAGGCTATGTGCCTTGGCGTTTAATCAACACAACGTCACTATTCCAAATCTTTAACCTTACTGATAGACAAATCGGTATGGCGCAAAAGGGTGCTGATTATACAATCTTGAGCATTGAAAAACTAGAAAGATTACCAATGACAATGTCAGAACGACCTGTCAGTGAATGGATAATCCACGGAATCATAAATATTCCAATCTCAACCTTCAGGTTTCAATACTGCCAAAAATATATACAGGCTGGCATGTACGAGAAATTGGGAAAGGGGTACCTTAAAACAACTTGGAACCTGCCCTATTCACATGCATGTGTCAGTAATAAAGGACAGAAAGTGTTTCTTAGTGGCAACAATTGTGCTATGTCACTAAGCGGCACGCTTCTGTGTAACGGAATTAGTTTGCACGGAGCCTGTGAAGGGAATTCATACAACCTTTCATGTCACCAGCAAGGCGCACCTGCAACTGAAATAGAACCATTCTTTCAAAGACTCTATAATGGGAGTTACATTCTTATTGTAGACCGCAGATGTTGCAGTCTTATGCCCGGGACTCCTTATCTAGTCACTACAACGGCGAAGGTCAAGTGCTGTGGAAGTTCTTTATTCCCCAGCTCCTTTCCAGACAGGGAGGCAAGGGCATGGCCCAGTTTGAAAATTACTTCTATTCGAATAGATACTTTAAGCAGAATGAAAACAGTGCTTCTTCAGACGCCTACAAGGCTCACGTCATCAAAAGAAACGTATGATCTACAAGTCGCAAGGACGACTGCAGAGATACATACATTATTATCAACTAATTCCCCCGTACATTTCGCGGAAATCCTGAGCGAAATCTTAAATATTTCTGATACCAATGGGATCTCAGGGGTATTTAAGACAGTATTTTCGATGGCATTAACACCATTCAAAGCCGTACTGGGTATTTTTCCAGATTTCGTCCATTCGATTTTTGGCGGACTTCCCCTGATCCTGGGACTAATTGCAGGAATCCTATTCTTAGTCCTTATTTTTCGTTATGGCAACCCATGTCACAGATCAAACTCTCGCGACGATGGAAGATACGATCCTAGCCATTGGATACCGGGACCGGATATCAAAAATCCTGGGACTCTCCCGGCTTAGAGACCTAAACCTGACTTGGTTTCTATCATTTCGACCAATGTGGCAAAGGTGTGTTTTACCTGTACTAAGGTGTCTGCTATGCGAGAAGAATGCGTGTTAGACACCTGTCTGACGCTACAATCGGATGCGCCAGTGGATGCAGATACACTGTTGGTTCCTACCAAGGTTCACGCTTTGTGCTGCCCTCAAAGGCTGCCAATCCTGATGACGGCATTCCTGGAATCTTCACCACTGCGATTGAAGAGTAGTGAAGTTCAAGATGAAAGCAGCATCGAACAGGTACGACCTTCTGTCAGCAATGCGAATCAGAATGTCAATGCAGACAATCATGCGCACGAATGCATGGTTACACCTATTTCCGACTTAGTGGAACTTTCCCATGAAGCTGTTGACAGTTTTTTCGAAAGCCTGAATGATATGATGTTCTCTCCAGAACAGAAATAGAGACTTTTGAGTAAACTCGCACACGGCGTTCCCTGAATTCGGCCTTCAACTTTAAAAATAAAGTCACATGAACAATTACAATCCAGTTCACGGACAGCAATTTTTCAGCAACCCCCTAAAATATTTTCCAATATTTTTTCCAGGACACTGATCTTCTGCTTAAAGTAAGGAACTATTCCTAGAGAACTAAAATTTCTATTTTTAGATACTTTATAGACTTTAGCTGCCCGCTGGTATGTTCACAAATATTTTATTATGTGATGAAATGGTCTCGAACTTCCTTTCTGTATAGCCATATTAAGAGCCATTTCATGTGTATTTCTCATATACCAATAAGCAATAATGCATAAAAATACGTGTTTACTTTTGCATTTAATTCATAGCTTAAGTGCATACAATATATATGACTGCAATTTTTCAGTATATTTGAAAATTTCAAAATGCATTTATGTATTTTGGGGTGGTAAGGTATACACTATACTCTATAGTATGTTGTACTATGTTATACTATGCATAGATTAGTAGATATGACCATAGTTAGCGTGGAGTGGGTGTCGTGTATTTCTATAGGTTCTGAATCAGTCCCCCTATTCCTGACCCTATTCTGGTTAAACTAACTATCAAGTTAACTAACAGTCAGCCCATGAGGCAAGAAAAGCCCCCATGATGCAGATACCGTTATCTGACGCAGTCACACTACGGCACAGGAACGTGTTATCTGATTAGGTCATAACGCTTGAGATCTAATTAGACAAGCGACATTCCTCCAGCCCCTGATAAGGCACACGACGTTCTCATAACAAATCAAACCTATGACAACCTGGATAATCCGTGCGGCCATTGTTTTGATTTCACAGAGAACTTTAGTAAAGAATGTGCTAACGAGCAAGTCGTATGACATCTTTATTGACGTATCTATGTCCATCCTTACGTCAATCTCGGCACCTTTAAGGTATAAATATTACCGACCTTGCCCTATGCAAACACACGCGTGGTGACAAGACGGAGCAGCCATACTTGCCGAAGCCGAGAGCAGAAGCAGACCCTGCTGGCAGCAGCCCCGCCTTCCTGACGCGCTGAGAGACGCGCTGCTATCTCAAGCCGAGAGACCCAGCACCGGCGCTTTCGGGCAGCCCTCGCAGGCAGCCTGGAATATCGAGAGCAGAGAAAGAGATACCATTCCTCATTCATCCTAACTTCCAGGTACAGAACTGAATAACCCCTCACAGAGAATTCTTTAGTTATTCACTTGGCAAAAACAAACTTAACTTAAACTGTAACTTTCTATTCCCGCCCACGCATTAGACTTAGGTCAGGTACACGGGGTAGGCGTATTTAGAAACACCAGTTGAGTACGTTTAGTCAAATGTATATGTGTATGTAAATATATTTTAATCATTTTAAACATCATATGGCTCAGAAACCATATCAATGTTTTTACAGTATTATTTTATACTATTGCTTTTAATGTATGCACTTTACTTAACTATAAGTATTGCAATAATATCGATCCATTTCTCATGTATGAGAAAAGAGACTGATCAATAAATAACACCTTTTTATTGAACACCCCCGTCTCTTCCTTTTCTCTACATTCTGATGAGACTAAGAATGCACGTACTGACTGAGTAAAATAATTGCCTTATGCTCACACGACTCTCGAGATTGACTCTTGATTAGGGGAGAGCAAAGTTGTCATGTTCTATGGTTGTCAGAAACTAAATCCCTTCTTGTCTAATCAGGGGAGGTAATTCTTTCCTGAACATTCGAGAAAGTTTCTAGCGAACTCTGAGCTTAGCTGGCAAACCCAAAAATTAAGTCTAGTATCGACAGTAGTAGACCTAGTTAACGTCTGGCCTAGGCCTTTACTGCTGTAGGTACTATTCCAATGCGCAGAGCCTATTGGGAAGATAGGAACTACACTACAAACAAGCATCATCCTTCTTTGGCCACAAATATTTTTGTGTCAATGGTTTTTCCCTTTTAACTCAGACGAAGAAAAAAAGCCAATCACATTTATAGGCTTTTTCCATAGCCCATCAGTTTGTTATTAGGTCGTAACAGTTTTACATTAGAAAAGAAATGTAATAAATCATCACCAATTAACGTGTGTCTTGCCTCTAAACCTGCCATCATCTTTACATCGACACCTCCAATGTCTACAACACAAAATGGTGCATCTTTTGTATTCTGCTTTACTTCATACATACCTAATACATACTCATCATGTGTATCATCTTCATCCTGCATTACTACCCTGACTTAACATGAAATTTCTTTAAATCCCTCAGCATTGTCATTATTTCTGCGACTTCTACTTTTACATACTCTTGCAAAGTGACCTTTAGCTTACATTACCTGGAAATTTGACCAATAGCTGGGTATGACCTGTTATTAGAAAAAGGACCTGATTATCGACACTTAAAACATAAGTTCTCCTTTCTCTCCACCATGGCTCAACTTCGTCCTATGGTTTTAGGTGTAATATCTATACTTTTGATTATTTTTCAACATTTTCTTTGCTTACTAAATGTACATACTCTGTGACCTTGTGTGTTAATTTTTGCATACCCAACTGCATCTCTTCAAATTGGTGAGCTATATTATATCAGTTGCATTGTTTAATGTAAGATATTCTACCAATAAAAATTATTCTTGTAACTTAACATTGCATACGCTATGTACCAACTGATCACGTATCATTTAGTCCTGAAAAGATCCATAATTGCACTTAGTGGCTAATCTCTTAAGTCACCAACAAATGCATCAGTAGATTCATTAGGTAATGGATCTCTTCCCAGGAACATATGTATATCTACCACTTCATTTGTCCTCTTTCTGCATTGCCAGTCTACTTGTTTCATTGCCGATTCATATACATCCATATCTTCACCATGTTCCTCTTCTTGTTCTAACAGTGGTAAATGTAATAGTACCCTTCTTCACTTGGACTTAAACAATGTTAAAGAATAGAAAAGTTGTGTTTATCAGTATAGACATCTCCACCAATGGCTTCCAAGTAGGCTTCAAATCTGTCCGTCCATTGCACCGAATCAAGAGCTAGCGCCCCTGGATTGGGTAAATAAGGTGCGGGTGCGACAATACTCTTCATAATCCTTTTGAAAGGTTTTATCCGTGGGAATGTAGAATGGATGAACAATCAAATAGATACTACAGTGTGTAAATTGCTGGTTTATATTTATACCCGAGGCTCTTGTCACTGGCATGCAAATCACCATATGGATTTGTGTATTTACTCCTCTGGTAATCTATAAAAATAAAAATATTTGATTTATAAATATTCACAGCAAGCGTTATTGTCACAGGTGTATGAATCACCCTATTTCATTTTACTTTTCTTCCAATAGCTTGCTATGGCAGCTAAACGAATCCTTTTTAATATGGCTGCCAGCTTAGTACATGTGTGAGACATGGTAGTTCACACACAACTAATTTCCAACAATGCTTTGCAGCCAACCGCACCCATGTTCACTCCCTCCTAAGGAACAGGGGATCAGATTTGTGCTGAGCCACCGTGTGCTGACTGCTTCGCAGAGGTTGTCTCGTGCAAGATTGCCTCATGCGTGGCTACATGATGTCAGGTTCTTAACACCGTTTTCTTTTATTTGGGAAGACCGATGACCTTCTTTTTCCAGTTCTCACTCCACTGGAGTGCCCAAATTGCTCCTTTCACAGCCCACAGATCAGGCAGTCCTCTGTTGGTTACAGGTCTGTGGTGGCTCCACCTCAGAGCTCCAGGCTTCACTCTTGCAACCCACGTGTTGCCAGTGTCTCATCCAATTTCCAGAAATGACTGCCTGCCAGTGGATTCAGGTAAATAAAGATTTATTGGGGAAATCAGCCCATTCTCAGGAGAGGAAGCCTGGGCTCACTACCACTTACTGGAATCTCGGTACGTCATCAACCCCACATTCCATACCGAGATTTTATCAGAAAACAATGCAACCTATTTCCTAGAATGAAGGCGCCGGGCACTTTACTGTATGGGTTTCCTAAATTCTGGGGAAAAAACTGTTGGCATTTTCCAATTGTCTGCTGAGCAGGCAGCAATTTCAGCAAAGGACAGGGGCTTGGGAATGTCCTGATCGGGAGGGTGGGTGTATCGCCTGCTCCTTTAGGATGGCTGCAGGGGGTGGGTGCGGGTTGGACCCACATCCCTTATCCCTGCAGCATCTGAAATACTTGTATTTCCAACCTAGAAACACTTGAAATTGCGAGATGTTGTCTTTGATTCATAGGTTATTTTCTATCTACGGCTGGCAGGTGAATGTACTTCCACAATTTTCAGGTGTAAGATTTAGATAATGATTCACTAGTTAAATGCCTATCTTTGGGGGAAGAAACTTATTTTCAGCTGTACCGTGCAATGAAATCATTGTTATTCTTGCATTTAAGTTTCACTGTTTATTATAATTTGGTTTCCAAATAAAGAATTCCAAGTTTAATGAAAGTAATTACACTAGTTGCATTGCTAAACAATAAAATGAGCTGGCTCAGAAATAAATGCAGTTTTATTGAGTCACCATGTTTACAGGTCAAACCTTATAGAGAAAAGCCTTTTTATTATGCAATCAAACATCTTTATCTCACTCAGAGGAAAGCATCCAGGACTGTTTTCAAAAGGTGTGTTTTAGTAATTTATAAAATAAGAAAACATTCAGTTCAAGTAAAACAATAAGGTAGGAAATAATAATAATATGAGTCATCATGAAAATATATACATTTAAAAAAAATCTAGTCAGAACATGTTATCTTTACATCCAACAAAAAGTGAATATGTTAACCTGTTACATTGGGAAATGATCAGCAGATTTAACCCATGAATTATCTGCATACCCTATCGGCCACATTACATAGTTTGGTGTTGAGAAGTTTTACTGTGGTGCAACTGTTCTTTACGCACTGTTTAGTTTGTGCAAATAACAGTGAAAACTTGTACTAGCAAGAAATTGACCCTCATTGCTGTTGACTCTCAACTCTGTCCCTTCTTGTGTTGTGATGTTTGTTAATTACAGAAATACAACGTTAAAAGTTAGGCTGCTTTTGTTTTGATCTTACCCCAAATCCGCCTATTGAGTAAACCGCCCAGTAAGGCCATAATTACTAGTAAAAATTCCAATTATTTTCTCATTTTGGACTTACCATTACAGGGTCTATTGAAGTTAATGTGCTATTCGTGACTATAGCATTTGCACACCCTGGGCCCGATTCATGAAGGTAAACTTAGACCTGAAGTCTAAGGGCCCGATTCACAAAGATAAAGTTAGACCAAAAGTCAAAGTTAGACCAAAAGTTTAACTTTACTACTTTTCGGTATTCACAAAGGTAAGTTATTAATTGTATGAGATCTATTATATTTAACTGAGACCTGGTTGGCTGAAGCCTGTGCTCACATATTAGAGGAATGGTAACTCAAAGGATATCCGTCTTTTGATCTGCTTTCTAGGTGGAATGGGACGGGAGCACTGTCCTAATTCATAAAACAATTCCAGCTGACCATTACCAATTGATATTGGGATTTTGATGGAGAGTTATTAGTGCTGGACTATAAATTAATCAAGCTATCCCTCAATTTCCTGTTGCTATCACCCTGCCCATTCACCCACAACCCAGAACTATTTGAGGAATTAGGATCACTTACAGTGGAAAAGGATCATGTGGTCCTCTTGGGGATATTAACCTCTGGTTGGGGGAGCCAAAGGACCCACGCTAAACCAGACAACCTTCAGTTTCAAAATACTGACAGATTGTTTCCATCAAAATTCAAAACACCTGCTTGACCTTGTGTTTACTTACTAAGGTATGCTATATGTTGAAAACAACCTTCAGCCCTAATTTGTTATGTATAACCCGAAGGCCCCCAGTGCCTTGAAACCCTTAAGGGGTGATATGTTTGTGCTTTACAAATATGAATTAATTATTATTATACCTTAGATTTCTATTCCCAGGTTTGAGATGAACTCAGTCAAGCAAAGTAGCACACTAGAAAAGGTATTAGAGACATTTTAACATAGATACGTTCATTTCCACTGTATCCTGATATTTCCTAATTCTCTAGGTGACAACTCATAACTGAACCTGAGGTTTTACTTTATAATTTTAACTAAAATATGGGCAAAACACTTAAACTCCCAATGGCCCTTTGCAAAAGTCCTGAGTTGACGATCAGTCAATGTGGTTGTTGATGGTGAAGGACCAATTAAATTAGAAAATACCACTCTTTTCTCCAATAAAATCAGCAGTGCTCCAAACCTGAGAAGTACTTATACGTTAATATTCAAACTTCAATCCATCAATTTTTTCGGCCACCGCTGAATACGGCAACATCTTGCTGGCTTTCATTAAAGAAACAATTTGACATTTGGCACCAGTCATCACAGGACAATATTCCTTGTTCCCCACATATAGAAAGACACTGTACCTATTGACACATCTAGGACAGACATCTCCACAATTGCCTCACCCATCTTTTCTATGCCGAAATCTCCACCAAAGTGGTGCACAGGTAAACATACATTTTTGTATTAAATGTGGAAGGGAAAGGGTTAGAGGTTGGAAAATGGAGATTACTTACTACAAAGTAGGAGGAGTTTAGGGAAGGATAAGTACGGTTTTAGGGAGAAGTGAAGAGGGATTTGAGGAGGAACATGCTAACGCTATCTTTCACCCATATTAAAGCAAGCCCATTGCAATAAACTACACTTATAAAGTTACTACAGCCTATGTGTCCACAAAACAGTCATGAATGCACTCCAGCCCTGCCTTGGAGTAAGCTTGGCGCCACACATGGTGACTCACAACTGCTTAAGCACACTTTCTTAGGAAATAATGGAGGCAGGGACTTTTAATAAACCAATAGAAAATAATGCTGAATTATTTTAACGATTTTTACTTCAATATTAAGTATATATATATGCTAGTGTTAAAAAAGAATATTATAATAAACATTATAATTTTAAGAATGATTAATTAACATTTCTTACCAAATAGTTAAATAGCATTTTTTTTAAATGTATTAAAAATTAGATTAATGTAAACTATTGATACAAATATCTTATAATAAAATGAAATAAACATTCATTAACTATTAATATGTGTAAGTGGGTGGGTTGGCTTATAATTCATTTACAAAATAATATCGAAAAACATATATTTTGCTATTTTAATCAATTAATAAATATTGAATTTGATCATTTAAATACATATTTTACATTCATTTATAACTTTAAAATAATTTATAATTCTATTTTGCTTCAAACTTTTTTTATACTTGTTTTAATAAATGAATAATCATTATTATTTTCTGCTATACTTTACTCTAGGGAGATCTCTGTGCCAGTGATGGAGATCTTTGTCTGCATGTGAAAAGTTACCAGTAGTAACTTTACACTTGAAATTTACTTTTAGATTGATTTGTAAGTAGCCATTTTTGGCCTAGCCTCTCGGGCATTCTTTCATTGCCAATGTGCCAGCTCGAAAGGGCAAGTGTTTTGGATAGGTCTTTTTGGTACCGTTGGAGTTGACATAATTTTTTTTAAATGGCGTAATATCAAAGTCCAAATGACCATATCAAGTCATTTCATGTGGCTGTGGCGGCGTGCCCAACACTGTAAATAGATTATGTTTTTGTTCTTAATCTTAAATTTACTCCCATAGGTAGCTGGAGTATTTTTTCTCTTTTTATGACTTTCTGTAAAACGGTCCAATAGGGAGTCTCTAATACAGCAGGCACATTCTGAGTGAAATAATATATCACATAAAGAGCACTTCAAATAGAACATGGGAGAGATGAGGGGAACGCGCATAGAGGTGACGATGGTGACTCCTTTACTATAAAGCTTGAGAATTGCGATTCTCATATTAACATGACTATAGAATCTGGATTTCATTAAAGACTGACATTATGCATTTTCCTTTAATGCAGACCCAAGCAGCCGCATACATCACAATAGAAAAGGTTCCAATTAGAGCAAAGGCAACAGATAAAGGTCATGAGGCAGCAACAATCAGCCTCTTTTAAAAGATCAAGAGATAAGCCCATAAAAACGTCAAACTTCAGGACAGTCTTCAGAAGTAGAACAGATGAAGGAGGAAGATGAAGGGTTCCATCGGTGATAAGGAATTAATGAAGTAAAGGGACCCAACGTAGATAAGGCCGTAAAACCGGCAATTAAGGATTATCTGAAAAGAGAAGGGAATTAGTCCAAGAATAAAAAGTACATTTCCCAAAAATATTCATAGATAATACACATAGGTAATACATAATATAACATAATATAAAGAGCATTACAATAAAATGTAATTAATAACATTGTCAATTGAAATGCCACCAGAGGTGGGAGGGAGGGATAATGTCAGCCTCCGAATCTTTAATGAAATCCAGATTCTCTAGTCATGTTAATATGAGAATCGCAATTTCATTACAAGACTTGAGGCTACATTATGCATGTTGGTAGCTCTCTAAAACAACGTCAGACATGTGCTCAATAGGTTTACAATAGTGACGTGTGAAGGAATTGGCATTAGACCAGTCAGCAGCTTTCAGGATATCGTGCAACTTACTCCAAGACAAAGGGGTTTACTGGCCATAGCACCTCTAAGGGAATGAGCTTGAAATTTCTTTAAATCAATACCAGCTAGACTCATTGCAGTCTTGATCCATCTAGCGATAGAATAGGAGCGAATTCCTTTGAGGGGTTTAACAAAGGAAATAAGCAATTGATTAACACCCTGTGGACGGAGTTCCATGGAAGGATGGAACACATTTTTCCAGGACTTCGACTAGCCTGGGAATGTTTGTTACCGGTCGAAAGAATCTGAGGGATTCTCTGTAGGTTTTTTTAAGAGTGGAATAAATTGCCCCGATTTCATGCGGTCTGGTAATGAACCTTGTGATAGCAAAGCATTAATAATCTTGGTCCACGAGGGGATGAGCAAGTGGTTGATCGTAGACCAGCATTATTTGAGAATTGAGTCATTGAAATGGTTATTTGGCTTTATGATCAAAAGGGTTTTGTCAATATCTTTGTGAACATAATACTTGAATTCAGACCAGAGAGCATTATTTTTGGCATTGTCTGTACTGGTTGAGACTGATGCTTCGTTGGAGTGCTCTTTTGAATCGAGGGGGTCTCCGTAGCATTCTTGAGGTCGATCTCCAGGGAATTGGCTTTGGCTGTAAAGAAGGAAGAGAATTTGTCACAGCTGATTTCAGTTTTTTTTGCTTTTAGAGATGATTTGGCCGTTTGGTAGATTGATCTTTTAATAGTTCGAAAAGTTTCCTCGGTCTGTTTTTTGCATTATCCGAATCTTTTCTGAAGAAGTCTTTTTTTGAATTTAGAATACTTTATTGTAGGCATTTCTGGCCTGTCTTAGTAGTTTTTTGTGAGTGGTGGATGGATGTTGTCTCCATTTCCGTTCTGTTAATCTGAGAGTCCGTCTTACTTCGTTGAGGGATCCGTTAAACCAAGGGTTATTGTCTTTGATCGGCATTCTTTTAAGTTTTAAAGGGGCTATGTCATCAATTATTTCCGTAATTGTCGTGTTGTAGTGTTTCGTGAGTTCGTAGTTCGTAGACGTCGGCCATGTTGTTGGGAGGTTGCAGTTCTTTCTCACATCATGCTACAAGATTCTCAATGTTGAGACCTTTGGTGTCACAGACCCATTGCCTGGGTTTGATTGATTGTGATGAAGTTTTCATTTTTATGTATGGTACTCTGAAGGTAATAATGTGATGGTCTGACCAGTCACAAGGGATGATCGCAATTGTATCCACTGGTTTCTCTTTTGAGATGATCCAATCTAGTGTAGAGCCTTTCGTGTGCGTAGGTAGATTGCATGCTTGAACCAATGATTGATCTCCAAGGAAGACTCTGAGCAAATTGACCTGACTATCATTGTTGTCTTCCCAGTGAAGATAAAGTCCCCCAAGAAAATATTATTGGAGTGAGGAGCAGAGTTTGCTGTGATGATTTCTATCAGCTGGCCTATGAATGGTGTTTTTGCCTGGGAGATGGTAAAATGCGTGTAGTTTGCAAAGTTGGTTATCTGTGGACCTTAAGGATAGCCTGAGGTATTCACATGATTCAAGGATGTCTGAGGTCTGTGGTAATTCTGCGTATGGTATAAAGCACCCTGAGGGTCTTCTAAAGACTCGTTCGCCAGATATAACCTGGGGCAATATGTCCCCGAAAAACAGCCCATAATTCAGGAATTATCTTTAGAAATAAGTGCAAAAACATCAGTTTTCCGTGGTAATTCTCCATTCAGTAGAGGGAAAGTCCTAATGATGTGCACATTTCACATCCTGTAATTACCAGTCACAGCAGTGTTCATATACATCAGAATTACCAACACTGCATTTCCATGGTGTGGAAAAGTGAGAGTATGGGAGTCTGTAGCGGGTGTGCTGGCCTGGTGAAGTATCCACTTATTCTGTTTGAATAAGTGATTTTAAGGTCTTATTCCTGCAGGCCTGTTCTTGTAATTCTGCTGTGCTTGCGCATTTCTCTCCCAGAGTAGACAGTATCGATGCCATTGATCAGGCGTGCTTATTTATTTACTTAACTGTTTACTCAAGACGCAACTCTGCTGCAGAAAGAAACAGTATATGTTTGAAACTCGCATTGCAGATTTATTTCAGGGAAATATCTCAGAGGAAGGATTTTTTTTATACGTGCTGAGAACATTCACAGATCTTTCCTCAGAGATACAATTGATTATGTTTTAAGAAAACTAGTAAAAGTCGAGATTTTCTCTTCATTTGTGAAGTTTAATGCATTTGCTCCTGTGTTAACCACTGATGGTTTTTTGACTAAGACACACCGAATAAGTTCGTAAAGAAGATTGCTGAAACTTTCGGTGACATTATATCTACCTGGAGAGAGAAGAGGTCACCGTGAGAAAGGAGAGCTGCTGAGGAGCCAACTGTTCACGCGCATTCTTTTCCCCGCTGTTGCTATGGTGGCGTTGGGTGGGCGGGGCGAGCAACTGCCCCTCCCTCCCTTACCATTCCTGTGGCAGGACGAAGCCCAGTGGCAGCACCGTCAGGCCACGCTGTTTTGTCCTCCCCACCCTGAGATGACGAGAAGCCCAGCATTAGGGTGGTGGAGGGACTGTCTTCCAAAGCCAACAGGGGCGTATCTTAGTGAGTACGATTTGTAGGATGCAAGTATGAGATTCCAACATTGAGAGACTGGATCCAGGGGCAGAATATAAAGAGATAAAATTGCTCTGGACACAAGGTGTACAAAGGGCCACAGGAATTAGGCGATTGTGCGACTGCGGCGATTTTCGCATAATTATACATGTGTCACATAATCCATCATCTGCTGCATAATCTGCACATTTTAACAAAAATAATAATTTGTTTCAAGCTCTAACGATTCAAAAGTTACTACAAACGCAGCTACGCTTGTTCGCGCGCAGCTGAAGGACTTTCCCTTATCACCTCTGTGTTGCTTGTTGCTATATTTGGGTATTAAACTGGTAGTAATGAGGTGCACCCGATGCCCAGACAGTATTAATAAGTGGAAAAAGTACAAAATAATGAAGTAAAACTATTAAAACGTGCCATAATATGCTGCATAATATGCCTTTTCTTGCTGCATAATATACTCAAACTTGCATAATTTGGCCCTCTCCTGATGCATAATTCCAATTTCCCTGGGTGTACTAGAAGGAGAATGGGGCATATATAAGGGAGGACAGACAGTACAAGGCACAGTCAAGTTCCAGTGGAGGCTGTCTGTACAGACTCTTCCTTCCATTGCCTATCAGATGCCCTCTTTGTCGACGTCTGCTCTCATGATACTGGTTGGAGCTCCTGGATTGGTTTGAATCAAGCGACACCCCTTAAGAAATTTGTGTGTATGTGCTCTGCCCCTCTGACCTATGGTTTTCAAACCATCTAGGGGCATTATAGGGAAAGGACAGCGATGCACCATATTTTACATTATACGGCACATCCCTATAATTTCCTTGCGCTGGCAAACAATGGGCTTCCCCGCACCAATGCAGGTATCTGTGCACCATGTTGGATGGGTGATTGCGTTGCAGGCAGGATTGTTTTTGTGCAGGAAGGAACACCTTAATGAACAAAACTATCCTAAAATGCATTTTCCTCTTTATTTATTTATTTTAGAGGTTTTATATAGCGCTGGCTGGATCCGGGGGCATCAGAGCGCTTTACATTTTGTGAGCCAGACGGTCAAAAAAAACAGGGACCCCAAAAACATAACAGTATAGTATATACACAACATATAAGTCAACATATGGGGGACTTCAGGAAGATAAATATGGGAAGACAAAAAACACCATACTGTGGAGAAAGTGATAATTATAATTACATAAGGCACAAGATTAAGAAGAGTGCTGGGAAAATAGGGCAGTCAGGAAAGGGAAGATAGTGGTCAGTTAAGTTGATAAGGAAAGGGAGGGCAGGGCAGTAAGTGGAGGGGGTTGGAGAGGGATGATGAGGGCTGAGGGTTGACGACGGACGGGGGTGCAAGGAAATGCGAGGGTGGTAGACAGGGAGGGGATGTGATGAGAGGAAGGACGGGTAGGGCTGGTCGCGGGGGGCGGAAGCATCCACGGTCGGACAGAAGTGGCCGGTGTAGGGGAGCAGAAAGGGGTTAGGGTCCCCAGTATTTATTGAGGAGATGTAGTTTGAGTTCTTTTTTGAAGCTAGAATAGGAAGGATTGCATCGAAGGTTAGTGGAAAGGGCATTCCATAGGCAGGGAGCATTGCAGGAAAAGGATTGAGACTGAGTGGTTTTCTTTTTCAGTAGGGGGAGGATAAGAAGGAAGGAGTTAGTGCTTCTAAGGGATCTGGAGCAGCCGGCTTTACTAAGTTTGTTAGTGAGGTAGAATGGTGTGTTCTGATGGAGAGTTTTGTGTGTAATGCAGGCCGTTTTGTAAGTGGACCTACCTTCAATGGGGAGCCATTTAAGGGTTTTGAGGGCAGGGGAAATGTGGTTGAATCGTTTGCAGTCTGGCATAAGCCTCGCTGCAAGGGAGAGAACAGATTTTAGAGGTGCTAGGTGGATCTTGGGAATTCCAGTAAGAATGGCATTGCCGTAGTCAATTCGAGAGAGGACAAGGGATTGGACAGCTAGTTTGAAGTCATCTCTTGGGATGAAGGGCTTGATTTTCTTAATGTGGCGGAGAGTGAAGAGGGCCCCTTTAGCAGAATTGTTGATGTGGACCTTGAGGGTGAGGAGGTTGTCAAGGGAGATCCCTAGTGATTTGACTGAGGCGGAAAGGGATAAGGAGCAGTTGAGGGCATTAAGGTATGTGATCCAGTTCTGAATGGGGAGCTGGTTGTTTTTTGGCAAAAAAAGAATAATTTCATTTTTTTGGGGTTAAGTTTGAGGTGGCTCATGTGGAACCAGGCTTGAATCTTGATGAGGGTGTTGTTGAGGTGAATGATGTCGGCATGAGTTTTAATCTTATAGTAGAGTTGGGTGGCGTCGGCGTAGAGATGGTAGTTGATCCCGGCTTGTTTGAGAATGAGTGTAAGGGGTTCCATGAAGATGTTAAAGAGAGAGGGAGAGAGGATAGATCCTTGCGGAACTCCTAAAGAGGTGGGGGTAGGGTTAGATAGGCAGTTATGGACTTTGATTTGTTGAGTGCGGTGTTGAAGGTAAGAGACAAACCATTTGTGTGTCATACCATTTAGGCCGAATCTATCTCTAAGAACATTAAGTAGATCAGAGTGATTAACAGTATCAAACGCTGCGGAGAGATCTAAGAGGATCAGAAGGCTAGATTCGCCATTGTCAAGTGAGTTGTGGATGTCGGCTACAATGTTGAGCATGGCGGTTTTCGTACTGCATCCTCTCCTAAAGCCAGATTGGAAGGGGTCAAGTAAGTTAAAGTGCTCAATGTGTCTGTCTAGTTGAAGAAGGACGCATTTTTCCAGGGCTTTACAGAGAAGGGGAAGGTTGGAGATGGGACGGAGATTGTTGAGGTCATTTGGGTCCGCCAGTGGATTTTTGATAATGGGGTGATTTGTCCAAGTTGCAAGGAAGAGGGGACACAGCCGGTGGCAAGGGAGGTGTTGATAATCGCGGTCCAGGAAGGGGTGATGATGTGTTTGAGGTTTTGGACAAGATTGGAGGGGAGTGGGTCTTTGGTGTGGGAGGAAGGCTTAAGTTTGGTGATGATGTTGAAGACGTCTCTTTCAGTGACTGGCTGGAAATTAAGCCATTCGGTATTATTTTTAAGGAGAGAGTTAGGTAGCTTGGGGTCCAGGAGAATGTGGGGCAGGGAAGGGAGAGGGAGATCAGAGTTACGGTGGGTAGTAGCGGGAGTAAGGGGAGTTATGATGGAGGGGGGGTAATAAAAGAGATGTCAGGAGTGGTGGTAGGGATCACAGTAGGAAGGAAGGATTGCTCAATCTTTTTAATTTTGTCAGAGAAAAAGAGAGCTATTTCCTCACATCTAGTCGTCGAGGCAGGTGGGACAGGGGGGCCTTGCGTGGCTCGATAAATCTTACTTCAATGTTGCGTCACCTTTGCACCCCACTTGTGCGACACAAGAGCGACTCAATGCATTGATAATTATGTCCACTAGTCTTTTTCTAAAGTCTTCCAAAAAAGAATTGAATAGCACCCTTGGCATACAAAAAAAACAAAAAAACGGAACCAGCATCTTTCTGCTAACACCCTAGCCACAACAGTAATAGCTGTAATAAACGAAGCTTGCTTTTCCATTGCCATCATCGCCCCCCTATTCTTTCTGTGTATTGCCTTTGGATTTCTTTTAGGATAAAAGTGACATTAGATTACCCTTCATTAAGGTGCCATCTCTCTCCAAGAAACTGAAATGTTCTCCTCTGCCCCTCCTCCACTATTCTAGTCTTTTCTGGTATAACCCAACAATATTGGATTCTAAGTTCTCCACTACAGTACTTTTCAATTCATTTGCAAAAAAATGGGATCTCCTAATTTCAGATGCCAAAATGTGGAACAGATCATTATAATGGCAGGGTAGTTTGATCTATCTATCTATCTATCTATCTATCTATCTATCTATCTATCTATCTATCTATCTATCTATCTATCTATCTATCTATCTATCTATCTATCTATCTATCTATCTATCTATCTATCTATCTATCTATCTATCTATCTATCTATCTATCTATCTATCTATCTATCTCTCCCTATCTATCTCTCCCTATCTATCTATCTATCTATCTATCTATCTATCTATCTATCTATCTATCTATCTATCTATCATCTATCTATCTATCTATCTATCTATCTATCTATCTATCTATCTATCTATCTATCTATCTATCTATATATCTATCTATATATCTATCTATCTATCCCTATCTATCTATCTATCTATCTATCTATCTATCTATCTATCTATCTATCTATCTATCTATCTATCTATCTATCTATCTATCTATCTATCTATCTATCTATCTATCTATCTATCTATCTATCTATCTATCTATCTATCTATCTATCTATCTATCTATCTATCTATCTATCTATCTATCTATCTATCTATCTATCTATCTATCTATCTATCTATATACCTATATACCTATATATCTATCTATCTATCTATCTATCCCTATCTACCTATCTGTCTATCTATCTATCTACCTATCTATTCATTGATAAATATACAGCTAGAAACTGAGTCACGGATCTGGCTCAAACATGCAAACACACTAAAATTTGCCAGTGAGGCATTGCTCACAATGCACATCATGACTCATATGATCTGCAAAGTTTAGCTTTTGGTAGTGAGTCTTTTTTGCTGTACAATTTGGAAGTAGGTGTCTTGCTTTGTGTTCTTCGTGGCAGGTGATGTGAGTCATACCCTGAGATTTTCAGCAGTTTTGCGCGCTTGACCCAGAATTATAACCCTCCACTGTGTAAGGGTTGTCCCATAGAGCATGATCTTTGGCAAGGCCCTGCTTTCATTTGTTTTGTACTTTTTGTTTTGATTCGTGGACCATGGTTGGGGCACCCAGGGCTAACTACCAGGCCAGGTACCACAAATCCCGCACACGCTGCTGTAACCTAGATTATTTTGGGTTTGCAGTACATGGCCATGAAGCTTGCTCGGTCAGCCAATACTTTTTGGGATTTAGGGTACCATGACACCTGAAGTGGTACCTGGAGTTTACGGTACTGAGACAGCTACACAGACCCCAAATGTCGTGTTAGGCGTCAAGGTTCTGCGAATCCTAAAAAAAGAATCCATGGACATCGCAGCAACTTTCAAGGATTTCTAAAATTTAAACCACGTGGGACCCCCTTTGAGGGCCCTCCCCCCACCAAGGCATGGGGTTCAGGGTGTGCTCAGCATGCCCCCTTACCTTTGCAATGTATTTGAAGGGCACAGGGAACTGTGCCCCACACCTTAAACCAGTGATTGCAAGAGACATTTTCCTCTTGTTGCCAGCCAAAAGGGACATCAGAAATAAAGGTTCCCTTGTCCAATTAGATTCCTTTATTTGTTTTAGTTCAGGATTCCGTTAAGATGGTAAAGATAAACAAAAGTGTGAATTGTTTAAAGCCTGCTCAGCAACTTTTGTAAATGCTTATATCTCAAATTCTAGTAAATAAATTTACACCAAATCAACAAAAGCACACTTTCTGAGTAAAGTAATAATTTCATTCCATGTTTGGTGTAAATCCGTTCAGCGGTTTTGACTGTAGGCATCACACGGATCCGCATGGAAACTGACATGCTGGACCTTAACTAACTAGGCCAAACATTTGCCGGATTTGATGGACATCTGTCAATGGGGTCAAAAGTCACAGGCAAATCAAACATGCCTTTTCAATGTTGTAATGAAAGTTCCCTTTCCAAGCTGATGTGGCTTCAAGCAGACAGTAGTTAATTCCAATGTACACTCATTGTGCTGTGAAAAACGTGTTTTCCCTTTGCCCTGTGACCCATGTTAACCCTGCTTGTGAGCACAGGGATGTGCTATTCTACACTGTTTTGTGGCAACCTTTGCTTGACATTCTATAGCGTTTCATGCTAGCTGGTCTGCTGACACAATTGTATGCTATTTCTAACTCAGTGCAAAGCTTTATCACACAGGAAATGTTAGTTCGTTTTTTCATAATGAAATATAAACGTTTTACCTGCACACAGAAATGTCCCTGCCTGAGGGATCACCCCAGAGTGTGTGCATGAAATAAATTCAAAGAGAAACACAAACCAGGGCGCCCTCTCTCTCAATCCCTAAAGCACCAATAGCCCTTTAATGTTATCATATGCATCTATGCTGATGTCCAGTAGGCAAAGGTATCTCTTGTGACTTAAGGTACATTTCCAGATTCCACTGTCTTGATAATAGGTATTAAGGGCCTCCCTAATGAGTTTTTGAAGTATGGCAGCGCAACGAGACACTTTGGCGCGCTGCACTGCGCTGCCCTGCGTCAAAAGGAAAGGGCAGGAATAGCGTCTTTATGATATACGGTGCATTCCTGTTCTTTCGGCCAGTGCAGGTGCACAATATGGTGCCTAGCGCTAACGCAGGCACCCTTGCACCATGGTGCAAGGGTTTCAGCGTTGATGGCAGGCTTGTTTTTGTGCAGGAAGGGACACCTTCCAAGATAAAAAGAATCCATGAAAGCGTTTTACTCATTCTATGCAACACACACGGAAAGAGGAAAGAACAAAAAACAACTGCTGGGTTCTCCAAGGGACCTTGCGTGTCCCTATTTAAATGGAACCATCTTCGAGTGGCTCATGTCCGTTTGATTCCATATAACAATTTTAAATGGTTTCGAGTTTGCACTCCACTTCACAATATTTATCCTAAAACTGCTCGCATTTTAATACCACTCTAAGATGGTGCTGGGGAATATACAATAAGATTCCTGTTGCACAGAGTACACTGACATCTGACATCACTTCCGGCTTCCAACAGCCTCTGCTTAAAAACACCACAATATCCCCTCAGTCCACGGATACACACCGGATCAGGACTCACCGTCACGATAGGTGAGATGTGTTTCACTCGGGCGTGTGAGCACCTTCTCTCTTGTGTCCTTTTGAATAGCCAGGTAACTCCTTGCCCATAATCTCACATGTTACCTTTCTTTTCCACCAGAACTGTACTCCGATATTACATCTATCCAAAGTTTGGATATCTTCAGCGAGACCACCTTGGGTTCATCTTCTAGTTAACCTCAGTAGGATCCACAACTTGAAAACAAAGATCATTCAACTGGAACAGTCCTATGTGAGTGTAACATGCTTTGTATGTGTTTTAGTTTCTAGAAAACCTAGAAGCTTTACATTCCTTCTTCCTACCAGGGGGCAGAGAATAGAGGGATACCTAAGGTTAAAATGTTAACTTCTATTGGACAATATTTTTTTAAACAATATTTAAGACATAATATTTATATCAGACGATATTCTGCCATCACGCCCATGGGAATCTCGAAGCATGGCAAGGCAGAACAACTACGGAATACAAGTAGGCCTTTGTGGTTGCTTTCAAACAATGCTTTTTTATATAAGACATTTTATTGGCAATGCTTTTACTGGCTTCCCGTGAGGTACTTCTTGTACAGAACACTAAGAAAGGGCTGCAGACAGTGAGGAAAGACTGCACTAAGGGACAGAAAGAATCAATGTCATGGGGCCTCCACTCCTTACCCTTCTCACATGACAGACACTTGGATCGAAAGGACAGGCTAAGCACAAGCAAATTGGCATCAGGGTTACGTTACCTGAGACCTTGTGCAACGCTCCTAACTCTGCCCTTGCTGTATCGTATTCCCGCGTGTCTTCCATCTTGTCTCCCCCGAGGCGCCTAAGGCTGGTTCTGTTGCCACTCTATCCTCCCAGTGCGCCTTAAAATGGCTGCCGCAACACTTGAGCCGTCTCTTCTTACAGCCTCTTGAAGACCCACTGTGCCGCCAGTGAAACCAGAGTACAAGTATTAGAGCCTTGTGACTTCAGATCGTTATCCTCCGGCTCTTAGGGTCACTCCTGCTCACATCCTTCAGTAATCCATATTCACATTTCCATGTTTCTATTCTGCATATTATGGGCTAGATTTACCAATATCTCACACAGCGCAGTCCGGCAGCCGCAAATGCTGCACTGCGCTGCGTGAGAAGGAGAGAGCTGGAGGGTGCAAAATTTACTGAAATTTAGCTGCTGTGTGGCACCATAGTACAAGGGTGTCTCCGTGAGTCAAGCATAGGGTTTGTACTGAAAAGGTACCCTTCCATTATAAGATGCTATGCTTAGACAAATGTTAAACATATTCCCACTTCGTATTTGTGGAGTGGTGTGGCTCACTGGTTAGAGGCGGCAGACCCGAGAGCAGAGAACGGGCTGGGACCAGGGTTCGATTCCCGACGTGGCCGGGTCTTGGACCAGGATCAGCGGACTCGATAATTCTCGCCTCAGTGTCTACTCTATCCAGGGACCACACTCGGTAACTCTGGGCATTAAGCTTGCCTCATCTCCACAACGGCCCCTCACAAACGTCAGGGATGCCTGGCTTCACCTTGGAGACTCCCAGGAGGAACTATCTCACAGGGAAAGCCAGGATGGGTTCCCCAGCGGTCTATAGCGCTACGGGGCCTGCGGTGCGGGTAGCAGTGTGCTTTACAAGACACACTTTCATTTCATTTGTGCTGTACACATGCGCAGTCGGAAATTATAGGAGAAAGAAAAATTCTCCTTCGTAGCTCCTAATTGAAGAGTGCACTATTTTATGACCCTAACCCCTGTAGACTTTATATAGTAAATTGGTTTCCGTGTCAGAAACCTTGGATAGTTGCATGGGAGCGCCCATGCACCACCCATTCATTGTTCGCCCCCTTGGTGCTATGTAATGCGAAGAAGTGCATAGCGCTCCTTCACATTATTTTAACTTTATTTCCAGTGCTAACAAGTTTAACACTGTAAATAAAAGCAGACAAAAGCAGACAAAAAGATTTTGCGCCGCTTTTTATCACTTTTTATCGATCACGACGTAAAATCTTAGAAAATCTGCCTCATGTCTCCTGCTCTCTTTTTCTTTCACACTCACTCTCTCATCTTCCTTTCTATTTGTCCCTGTCACTTTTTTCTGTCTTTCGTTGCTACACCCCAGTCTCTTTCTGTCTGCCTAGCTCTCTTCACTCATACTTTCTTTCTTCACCTTTTACTCTTTCTCCCTCCCTCACTCAGTTTTTCACCCTCTCTCTCTTTTTCTCTATCTCTTTGATTCTCCACATCAGTTTCACGGTCTTTTAATTGGGTGAACGCTGTGACTCTCGCTCTTAAATTATTCAGATTCTTTAACTGCGGATGAACATTCACCTGAACTGTAATTTGCCCTGCCCATATCAATGCATTGATTAACTGCTTTCTTGAACTGTGCTCATTCTTCACCTGCCTCTTTCACTGTGTCTCTTTTCTTCACAGTCTTAACTCAACCCGGCCCTTCCCCCATGCACCAATTCACGTTACACAAACACTACAGAAAACAAATCAAGCTTCCCCACTGACAGCAGTGACTCGTCTGCTAAGATGGAGGAGCATCGCCCCCCCCTGCCTTTCAGCAGTGTAAACAAGGAAAAATATAATTATATAAAACGTTGTTAATATCATTTTATTTTTCATGCTGAAGCCAGTTTTGGGGCGGGGCTGGGTTTGGCTGTCGTCACAGCCAGCTGCGGGAGGATTGGTTGATGCACTTAAGTGTGCATGATGAATTGGCTGGCAGTCTTCGGCCGGCAAAACAGTCATGTATACGTAGCATGTTCTCCATTGGGCTGTATTGCACAACCTGGGCCGAGAACATGCACAGGCTGCCAGTCCCTGTCTGAGAGCTGAACCTTGGTCTGGTGACAGCAGCGTTGTGATTGGCTATGGGAAGCCTGTGTGCTTCCTGCTTCCGGGAGGAGAGAAGACGGAGGAGAGACGGCGGCAGTGCAGAGGAGGTGTCATTTTAATTTTCCTTTCACCACTCCACTCTCCACCACCCTGTTTTGTTGCAACCTCCACTTCTGATTAACAGGAAAAACAGCCCACCTACTATTCAGCTGTCCTCTCTTTAGGCACTCGGATGCTCTGCTTATTAGGTTCGTTTTTGTGAATCTTCCTTTCCTGTCCCTCCCATTGCTTGATGATTCACTATAGTTGGTTGTGTTCTGGTGGGTGTGGTGGTTGTGCCAGCTGCTATTTTCATTTCCATTGTGGTGTCGCAGCAGCAGGTTATCAGTGGTGAATGTAATTTGGCAGATGTGAAAGCAAGTGAGGAATAAAACATAGAGCCAAAATTAGAATAATAGGCTTGGGAAAGTAAAATGAACTACCAGCAAAGTACCTGCAGCACAGGCTACTCCCTATAACATGGAGTACTGAGCAGAGATGTGTTCTTGGTCACCTGCTTGTGTACTTGTTGTTGCTTTTGCTACAAGCCTGCAGAAGTTTACCGATCCCACCCATCTTTATCAAAACAACTATGGGGTCTGTGCCTGCAAGCTCTAAGGAAAGGATCTGACATTCAGCCACCTGACACACTGTAGGATCAAAAGCATGTCCTCACATTACCTCAAAGAACTTCATTTGCTACCTGTGAAGGAGGGAATCCATTTCAAACAAGCCCCTGCACCCTCAAATAAAACCTTGCCTGGCCAGACTGCACTTCATCTCTGGTGACGCTGGGGCAGAACATCCTGAGAACTGGTAACCCTGCCGCCAGCAAAGTGTGTGTCTATCCTTTCCATGTGCATCCTTAACTGCAAGCTTGCAAATTGTTGCCTCACTCTGGACTATTTGTAAAAAAGTTAATTGTCAGCAGATTCCATAGCAACTGATCTTACTGTTTATATCTCTTTTTAGACCTGTAATCCTAAGGTCATCTTCCACCAAACATTTTGCTTGCTTATCTCCTCTTTTTGCTGATTCTTTTTGTTGGCATTAGGACTCTGAGCACTTTACCACTGCTAACTAGTGCTAAAGTGCACATGCTTCTCCCCTAAATATGGTAAAATTGGTGTATACACAATTGCCATATTTTATTTAGTTGTACGTCCCTTATAAAGTGATATACCATATGCCCAGGGCCTGTAAATTAAACGCTACTAGTGCGCCTACAGCACTGATTGTGCCACCCACACAATTAATTTTATTTCTACTTCCACTTGGCATTTAAAACGCTTTGCTAAACCTTAAACTCCCCTTTTTCATACACATGTCACCCCTAAGGTAGGCCATAGGTAGCCCATAGGGCAGCGTTCTCTGTAAGCAAAAGGTAGGACATGTAATTTTCAGTTTTTCATGTCCTTGTAGTAAAAAACACCTAAATTCGTTTTTCACTACTGTGAGGCCTGCTACTCACCTAGGTTAACAGTGGGAATTCCTTAATACAATTTTAAGCTGTAATTCCTGGTTAGAAAGGAGTAGCTGTTTCATGTTTTATATCTTTGGAATGATAATTATAAATCCTCTTTACTGGTCAAGTTGGATTTAACATTACTATTTTAAAACGTGGACATTTCTCTGCTCCTACAGCTCCGTGTGCATGCAACTTGTCTCCAATATATGTCTGGGTGGGTGACAACTACATTTTGTGCATTCCCTCTAAACAGCCATCAACACAGGAAGCTTAGGTGTGTCTGAGTACTCATCTGCATTCTGATGGCTCTTACTGGGCAGGACTGAAGGGAGGGGCTGACACTAGGCAATGATCTGTCCCGCCACAAAGGGCTGATTACCCCCTACCAATAGGGGTAATCAGCCCCCAGAATGGAATTATTTGTGGATTTTTTACAGTGTATTTTAGATGATTTGCTTAGATCAATATGTGATGCAATTTTCTGCATGATTCATTTTAACTGTACTATTTATTATTGAAGAATTGTGATTTATCTGCTATGTCTGCTCAATAAAAAATATTTAAAAAATAGATTCGCAGCACAACAGATTACCTCCTCGTCCGTCTTCCTGGATACAGTCCTTATGCTTGAGATACTTTTTCTTTCTGGAAGAACCAATTCCCTAGCTGTAACCTAAAAAGTTCCCTCAAGACGGTCCCTAATTCCCTTGGGACACTTTACACAATTATAAATACCATACCATTCTTATGTGTATACATTTTGAGTATTAATTTTCAATGTATTTCTGAATACAACTATAGAACAGTAGAGTCAGTGTATGTGTGGTTCTTTCTCTTTGACATCACCTATAACCCCTGGCTAAATGCGATTTTCACTTTGCCTTTAGAATCATTATTAAGTATATATTCCACAGGAACCGCTGTTTTTCTTAAAATGCCCATTACTCAGGAGTCACCACAAAGGGGAGGAACTAACAAAGCACTTCCTGTTTTTTTTCCTTGCTGATTAGGCAAGCGTTTTTCTGGTTTATGATGTCTACATTTTGTTCAATGGGATTTTTTGGCATTCCTTTGGTCATATTTCTGTATGCCCTTTTGCTCCATTTTAGCGAGCAGGGCTTGGTATGGTTTTACACGCTCGCATTTCAGTGTGGCATGTTTTGCCTCCCCGTGGTGTCCGGCTTTAGTGAGGTTGGCGGCCAGGTTTAGCAGCCGGGGCCACTCAGGCTTTTTGATTTCTTTGCCCTTAGCGCTCTGCGGTAGGTGACGGGGCTGGATATTCTCCTGCTTTGGTGCCTGTAGTTTGTACAAGCAAAGGCGTAGAGATATTAAAAATTAAGGTTTATAGCAAGATAATCACAACCACGGTCGGGAGCGTCCGATGTCCACAACTCTCCACCGCAACCGACAAAGTTACTGAGAGACCTGCAGATGCTGTTCTGCTGCCTGAGCGTGGAACACCAATTAAATGTACACATGTAATTAAAACAATACAATGCTTGCCTCAAGAGATGTACGGGAGCTCGCCTCACGGAAGAGAAAGGTTACTAATTTCATGGTACAACATTTCCTCCTTCAACAGACACAAAGATAGAAACAACAATAAAGTAAAATACAATACAGAAGCTTTGCAATAAAGTTACACTGTAAAAATGGTTATTCCAATGTATAGTCTTTAAACATGCAAGGCAATTTAAATGGTTATTCCAATACACAGTCTTTGAACCTGCAAGGCAATTTCCTAAGATTACCATTTTCGCTGTTAACTGAGACCTCACCCTTGAGGGCCACAGGGACCGGAGAATCTTCAGACAAAGGGTCCGATTCTAAACTGGGTCGGAAAGCTCTCCGACCGAGCCGGATCCGGAGTGTTTTCCGATCGAGCCGGAGTCCTGCAGTACGACCGAGCGAGTACGATGCGGCCGCATGCTGCCGGACTCGGTTTGGTCGGACTACCATAGAAGTCAATGGGAGCAGTACGTTCGACGCATACATGGGCTCCCATTGACTGAATTGGTACGTCTCGCACAAGGGTGCCCCCTACAGTGGGTATGCGTTGGTGCCATCTGCACTGTACATGCCTGTGTTGGGGAGACCCTTGAGTCTCCCCCTGTGTCCGAGTCGTAAGGCTGGGGCTGACAGGGGGCCCGACACGGACCTCCAAAGGCAACTTTCTGGACGTTTTGAGAGCCGGAAACTTTGGCTCGCATCGTCTGTCCAATGTGTGCATCGTACTGGCTCAGTCGTATATCGCATCCATTGCACGGCACAGTTTACTTACGGACAAGACTTACGGAGCGGTTCGGACCCGGAAACGACTTGGTCGGTGAATTTCACATTGCTCGCATCATACATGCTCGCTCGTACAGCTGTACGAGTCGGGTGGAAAACACGTGTACGGCTCCATAATAGTTTAACCTACAGACATCATGGTTTCTGCAACAGAGTTGGGATTTTTTGTATCTTGCATCCAATTGTACAATTCACTGTGGTCAGTATCAGAGCTAGAATATTTCTTAATAATGAATGCCTGTGGGCTGGTAAGTGGCACCAAACTCCTCTTGTTCCACCATCCTTTATTATCCAAAAGGGCCGAACCTTTGCTTGCCTGTACGACCAGAACAGGTGATGAGAAACTAGAAGTTTCTTTCATCTCTCTTTTGGGATTTCTCTATTTTCAAAGCCCAATCTCCTACCTTTAGCGAATCATTATCAAACTGTTTGCCAGAGTGGTAGTTAGATTTTATGACATTTTGTTAAAGTTGAACTCTGGACCTAATGGTATCCATAGATTTGACTTTATGATAATTATTACTAAAAAGCCACACATTGGAGTGCAGTTTTCCTTCCTCTAAGCAACGTAAAAGGTGCTACTCCAGTGGTACTGTGGGGGGTGACATTACATGACCAAATTGTGTTACGTACAAATTCTTGAACATCTAGAGCTGAGAACATTGCTGTCACCCTCCTTGACTATTCTGTAACCCCTCTCAACTAGGCAGTTGGAGGAGGATGAATGTAGAGCCACTTTAAGATGTTGAATGTGCTCTAGGAATTTACATATGCGCTTTGATAGAAAATGGGTACCATTGTCGGAGATAATTGTTTTTGGTGGTCCATCCAACTTGAAAACATGTTCTAGAAATGTTATGGCATTGTCGGTTGTGGGAACATCACAAAACTATTAAAACATCCATTTAGAAACATAGTCCACCATTAAATTTAGAAATCTGTTCCCAACAGACAACACCTCATAGGGACCACAGAAGTCAAGACCAACTTTGTCCCAGGGGCCTTTGGGAAGTAGCACAGGATGCAGCGGCGTGCAAAGGTTTTCCAGCTCTTGTCAGATAGAAAGCATTCTGCACAATTCTGAATAATGGTCCTAACTTGATTTGCCTGAGAAGGCCACCAGTAGTACTGTTTAAGGCGTTGACATGTTTTGGTAACCCCTAGGTGACCATGATGCGGTGTCTGAATAATCTCTTTGCGCAAAAAGGTCTTGATGCATCACCATCTCATCAACAACCGAAAGTTCAATAACTACAAAAGAAAAACCTTTCATATCACCAGAAAGAGTCCTACTCTCTAACCAGCCCGTAGTAATTAACTCTTTCACTTCGATGAGATTGACTTCTTTGGAATACCCCTTCTGCCTACTACCTTCAGTATCCGGTGCACACTCCAGTACTGCATCCACTGCTGCTACAACACACTCTGTATCATCCACTTCACTCTGTTAAACTTCAAGTAACATATGCAACAATCAATCTGCTCAAAAATTCCTTCCACCAGGTAAATGTCTGATAACAAAATGGTACTCCTGTAATGTGGATAACAAGTGCACTAACCAGGCTAAAGCCTTAGTTGTTCTTCCACCATTAAGAATGTACAATTATGGCTTGTGATCTGTATGCAGCTCAAACTAACATCCCCAAATCTATGATCTAAACTTGTGTATCACACAGACTCATGTGAGTGCCTCTCGTTCGATAGTGCTGTATAGCATATCAGCTGGTTGCAGTGTCCTGGAAGCGAATGCAATGGTATGTTGTCTACCACCAACCCATTGTCCAAGTGCAGCACCAAGTCCAGACAAACTTGCATCCACATTCCAAAGCATTTGCAGCCATCCTGAAAAAGTTGAATTCTCGATTCGATGTTTAACTTTGTCAAAAGTGCTATGTAAATCATTGTTTCAACTGAACTTTGCACCCTTTTTTAGCAATGCTCTCATAGGTTCTACTGTCTGAGAATACCCGTGTACAAATCAAGCATAATATTCAGCCAAGTCCAAGAAAGAACATAAGGCATCTTTATCATTGGGCAGGGAAGCCTCACGTATTGCTTTGATTAAAGAGAATTTGGGCTTAATACCTACTGGGGATAAGGTGTGTCCTAAAAAGTCAAGTTTCTGAACACCAAACTTAAATTTCTGATGTCTAATGGTCATCCTAGTGCTGCACAACTTTAGATAGGATGTCATCATGGGCCTCTAGACTGCTAGCAAACATTAGAATGTCATCCTGGTAAGCTTGGACTCCAGTAAGTTCCTGATACTCAATGCTGAGGGGAATTTGGTGAAAGGCTGACCACAAATCTATTATGGCATGTAACTTAGAACCCCCATACTGCCCAAAAGATCATGAATTTTGGGAAGGGGATGGCAGTCTACAAGAATGTTGCTGTTAAGAGAGCGCAAGTCATCACAAAGATGTTTTCTGCACAACTACAATGGGAGACACCCATGGGAAGTAGTCACAAGGTACATTTATTCCCTCAGTACAAAGATTCTTTAAAACATTTTTCAATGAATCCCTGACAATCAGAGGCAAATGTCGACCGTATGTGCAACAGGTTGAGCATCTGGTTTCAAACGAATATTGTGTTCAAAACGTAGTACGGTCCTTGCTTTATCAGATAAACCTGTGGGAAACTGGCTTATAATTGTATCAATGTTGTAAGAAGTACTTGGAAAAGAAGAGTTGATAGTATCTACAGTATCTACAATACACGTCATCCTCCACATAACCTTCTGGAATATCACTGACAACCACAGGATTATCCAATCCAGGTTTTGGAAAAATCCAATTCTGGCCAAATCTTACCAGCCTGAGATGTTTCTCCGTCTAATTGCCACGTATGCTTTAGTGATGGTATGTCGACCCAAGCACATTACTTTTGGTTTAAAATAACCAAGCGTATTAATCTCAGGTTCCCCAAATGCTTTGGGATTGACATCTGTTTGAGAAAGTACCACAAACCTTTCCATTTCCCCTGACAAGTGACATCAGATAAGATTATGATCGGTGACCCAGAGTCATCCATGACTTGAAGTGGTACATTTCCAATTATGATATCATACTATAGACCCTTTACATTGCATACTCCAAGCAGGGTGTTGCATTCAATTGTCAGAAATTTGTTAACTAAGTTTCTGTCGATAGCAGGACAATTAGGAGAAATGCCTATGTGTGATTATGACCCACACCTAAAGCTTATTAGAGGTTTCTTGAATGGTTGTTTTCCAGGGTTATTGCCAGTCTTTAATAGACCAATAGAATCCTCGTTGTGTACACTAACTGAGCTAACAGATTGACCCTCATGGATGAACCAGCTTATAAAGCGGAAAAAATAGTCATGTACCTGATTCCCATTTATCATTGTCAAAAAGAATTATCATGCCTTGAAATGAAGACAAATGCGTGCATATGAAAAGGCACACCTACAAAAAGGAGCGCAAATGAGAACGCGCACACTATTGAGAAGAGTTATGCTCGCCTTTAACATAGATACGGAGCTCCCAGGGTGCAGTGCAGATGTACGTGCTTTGGGAAGCACGCGCTGAGGGCTAGACGTAGGAGAACGGGCGTGCACATGCTCTCAAAAGATGCGGCATGCTAGCTAATTAATGTCTTGAAGAATGAGGAAACGTCGCTATACCAAAGCGAGTGAAATCCAACGTAGAAAGTCTCAGTCGCGACAAATGAAGAATCCTCACTACACCAAAGTGAAAGAAATCCAAACCAGAAAACTCCAATGGGATGACTCCGAAGAGTCTTTGGAGTAAATGAGCAACTAAACCAAGTAGCGTGATCCGAGAAAAAAAAAAGTAATCCAGAGTGAGTCGGTGGGTGTGAAAATATACTCCAGTCGTCGCCAATATGTAGTGATCAAAAGAAAAGGGGTATTGATGCTGAAAATGAAGATGTATTGCAAGATAATCACACCTATGTCTAGGAGTGTCCGATGCCCACAAGTCTCCACCGCAACTGACAAAGTTGCAGAGAGACCTGCAGATGACGTTCCGCTGCCAGAGCGTGGATCAACAGTTAAATGAACACATGGAATCAAAACAATACAATGTTGGCCTCAAGAGACCTATGCACGCTTGCCTCACATAAAAGCGAGGCTACTAACTTCATACTACAGTCGCCCTGCATTGGCAGGCATTTTTGGGATTGCCCTTTGCCAGAACTTACAGAGCAGTCCTTTTGGCAGGCAGGAGGTTTCTTTTTTAGCAAGCTATTTTTCCCCCACTAGGCATATGGGGATTACATGGGGCAGACTCCTCTGCCGGCCGTCCTAGCTGGGCGAAGTCATGTGAGCTGGTTTTCCTGGGTCACCGGTATATAACAGAAAATTGTTTGTGCCTTCCTCGTATTACGACATCCTGGGAGGTTGGTTAAGTTGTTAATTGGAGTTTGAGTAATATGGAGCCTGTTGAGGAAGAGGCTGGTGCTTCAGTGCCGCCCTCTTTACAGTCACTGCAACAATTGATTGAAGCTTCAGTTGAGGCAGCCTTTAAGGCCCAGGATGGGCAGCCTCCACCTCAGATTCCCAGGCAAGAGATGGTGGAGTGATCCTCAGGAGGAGAGTCGGCGGGGTGAATATGTTCAAGGTACTGAGCTGGCAGATCTCTTGAAGCATTTTATGGAAAACTTGAGTCTCCTTGCAGCTTGTGCGTTGGCTGATGAGGATGATTTTGTGGCAAATTTTCAGCAGGTGGAGGCTGAGAATGTACATTACATGATGTAATCCAGTGGGTGCTGTTGCAAGAGTGGAAAGAATTGGACAAATTGGCTTTTCCTAAGTTTCTGTCACAGCGTTATCCTGTGGACAAGTTTGCAGAGGAATTTCTGTTTGTCATCATGGTGGATAATCTGATAACTGGCATTTCCACTCAAGTGAATGTGGTTTCCAAGAACCCCTGATGTGGTGTATAGGAAGGTGGATGGTGCTGTTAAATGGCATTATGATGCAGCAAATTTCTCTGTTCGTATGAATACTTACACTATGTAAACTGTTCAGTTCTTGAACAAAGTCTTTCAGGCCTTGCCAGACCATACATCTGAGGGTTCGGATTGTTTTGATCTTCTGGCACTGATTGAACAGCAGGTTAGCTTTTTATCTCACTTGTCCTTCGACAATTTGCGTGCATCTGCAGTTACTTTTGGTGTAGCTGTTGACGCTCGTAGACATCTGTGGGTGCACAATTGGAAAGCTGACGCGGCTCAAAAAGCTATTTTGATGAGACTGTCCTTCGAGGGTCCCGAGCAGTTTAGGCAACAGTTTAAAGAGATGGTCAAGAAATCTGTGGAGAACAAGTAATTGATGGTGCCAATGAGACCCTTTCAAAGGAGCAGAGAGGCTTTGCATTTTAAAGGGTTTTTCCTTCAGTTTCTGCAAGGGGTTCATCCCAGCCCTTTCAAGATAGGGGTCACGGTATCTAGACAAATCCCGGTTCCAGTCTTCGTCCTTAGCTGCCAACCCCCAGCTCCCAAAGCATGACTGCCGCTCAAGTGAGAGGGTGCCCTCTGGACTTTCAAGAATAATGCAGAAGGACGTTTTGGATGCCTGCGACTTATAAGTAGTGTCTGAGGGGTATCGCATGGAGTTTGCGTAGAGTCCAGGATCACTCTTCCGGGAGACTCCTCTTCCATGGGATCCGGTGCAGTGCCTTACCCTGTTGGATGGAATTCAGCAACTACTGGACCAAAGGGGAGATGTTCAGGTTCCCCAGAGAGAGCACAGGCTGGGCTTTTACTCCCTTTTTTTTCAGTACAAAATGTTTCAGGGGACTACCGCCTTGTTTTGGATTTAAAGGCTTTGAATCAGTTCCTGATCACAGGAACTTTCAAAGTGGTCACGCTACAGAGTATCATTCCCTTGTTGAGACAAGGTCTGTTCCTTGCATCTTTAGACCTGCTGAATGCATATTTGCATGTCCTAATCTGTCCTCTTCATCAACAATACCTAAAGTTTACAGTGGATGGCCGCCATTACCAGTTTTGCTCTCTTCCCTTCGGTTTGACATCGGCTCCCAGAGTTTTCACCAACCTGCTGGTCCACTGGTGGGTATTGTGCACTCTCAAGTTTTTCTGGTGTTTCCTTACCTCGACAATTGGTTAATTCCCTCTTCTTTTCTCTCTAAGGCTTGCCAAGATGCCAAGGAAGTGTGTGTCCTGTTGCGCATTAATGGATTTCTGCTCAACACCGCAAAGTCTCACCTGCAAACATCTCTGTCTCTGCAGTTTATAGGGGCCATTTTCTGGATGGACTTAGGGGAGGTTTTTCTGGCTTGAGCATGCTGGGACAAACTGATGTTACACCTGTCAACACTCCTGTCTCTCCTGTCTGCTTCACTGAGACTGGTTAAGGAGTCAGGGAAATACAGCATCCACTTTGGCTCTGGTCCCCTGGAGCTGTCTGCATCTCTATTCTATAGTGCATCATATTCTGCATCACTTGAATCCGATGTCTCAGAATTTTTAGGCCGGGATTCCAGTTACTTGCCAGGTTGTGCAGAACCTGCAGTAGTGGTTGAACCTGGACAACCTCAACAAGGGTTGAGTGTTCCCCCTCCTGTGATCATCTCCATCTAGGCCAGCAGTTGGGGGTGGAGAGCAGTCCTGACGAGTCTTACTGTCTTGTGGAAAAGTAAATTTTGCCATGTTCTGTGTCCCTACGCCTCATCCATCATATGTTATGTGTGCATGACCAATATGCATATGTTATTCCCCACGTCCGATTAATGACGCAATTACAGTTGTGTCCACCTTTAGTATGCTAGTTTCCAGTCCTCGTGAATACTACGAATATCAGGCCTATGTAAAGTTACGTTGCCACGTTTCTCAGTGTGCACGTTATTCCATTATAAAGTCCCCGTTTCCAGGCCTCAAAAGGGCCCGGACCACAGATTCAGCTCCTGTCTCCTGAAGTCTCGCTGAGGAGCGATACAGCCCCCACCTGTATCCTCGACCCTTCACTTACTTCCTGCCTCGCAGTGCCCGGTGCAGCCTGGCTCTGCCTCTGAGTCTGCCAAAAGTATGTTATAGTTCCAGTTATCAGTTCAGTCCTCCTTCTCTGCATTCCTAAGCTACTGAACTGCATCAATAGTTCCCGTCATTGTCTAGCCTATGCGGCTCCACGCTAGAGAAATACTGTATTTAATGGTCATTTAATATTCTTCATCACGCACTACATGTAGAATAATGCATGGTCCAGTCTTAGAGTCAAGTTAGCTTTTCCCCTCATGACTTCTAGTTTATATCAACATGTTCCCTAAACATCAGATACTAGATAGGGTTTAGGTACATGTCGCTCCGACCCTCCAGACTTTAGTCTCTGCTCCTAGCACAGAGTTCATAGCCCCCAGCTTCTCCTAGTAATACGTCATTGCCAGTTTGCGTGCACCACCAGGTTAGAGGTCCCGGCTCCTTAGGTAGCCCCCTCCTATGTTTCCGCCCCATTCATGACATATTCTGTTACGTTTGCACCACATGTCTATGTATACGCCCAGTTACACCTACTTTTACTGTTATCTTTCGCGACTGCTACGCGTCACGCCTTCTGCTCCACCCACTGCTACGCCTACTGCAATGTAATGCTATGTGTTTGCGCTATGTATATAAGTTCATGTATTGTTATTAAAAGTTAGCGCGCTCATCCCAGACCCGGCCCCAGCAGCTGCTGGGTCATCCTATGCAGGTTGTCCTGATCCTGTCCTTATGCTGTAATAAACCTGCAGAAACTCCTACTACCTCGAATCTTGACTCTTATCTATTGAGCTATCTGTTATGCTATATGCCTAGTCAAAAATAGGGTATTATTTATTTATTTACCACATAATGGCGCCCGAACAGGGACTTGCCCTTTCCCCACGCGTCGGTGAAGCCACGCCGACCCCCTGACCCTCTACAGTCGTGACGGAACTCTTCTGCGCAGTGGCAGATATTTCTGCTCAAGTATCCCTCAGGCCCACGGAGGAGACGGAGGAGGCGGTCCAGCATCCGAACGAGACGGTGGAGGAACGCGGCGAGTCCCGACCAGAGCCCAAGCCGAGAGTCCAAGGTCCGAGGTATCCGGAGGCCCACCCGTAACTGAAGTCCGAAGTCCGTCGTCGTCAGCCCAGTCCCGTCCGAGGCCTTCCGTTCTTGCTGCCCGGTGAGTACCATTGCTGGGGTAGTATCTAGACAGGACCAATCTAAATTGACTCCTGGTCCGTGGGTTGGTGGTACCCAGACTCACAAACGAAGTGTTCACCTAGGTGGATACGGGTCTTGATGCGTTCCTTTATGGGACCGGTATGTTCCGTACTGTTTCAGCAGTGCATCCAGTAATTCTAGTCTGTTCCGTTCTCGAGAAATTCTGTTCTGTTTCTGTTCTCAAGTATTCCAGGTAATATTCTGTTCGAACTGTTATGTTATGATATTGTTTAATGTAATTCCAATGTCGTGGTATGCCTGAATTGTTTTCCCAATTGTTATTGTTCTTCGTGTATTGTATTGTGTTCCGATTCAAGTTTACAATGCCGCTCTTTTCAAGATTACGTCAGCTAAAAACTAGAAAGGGTTTATTAGAAGAAGCAGTTCCTGTCCCGCCTAGGGACAGTCCAGGTCACTTTATGTATCAGACACATGGCATAAGCGCCATATTGTATCTAGATTTATGGGTAGAGTATACCAAACAGTTAGAAGAAAAGTATAGATCGTGTGTCACTGTCTTTTTTCCTTGTCTTCACTCAGATTTGTGCTTGTTAATTGCCGCTTATCGTCGCGCTTTGCCCCCGCTTCCCGCCACCGCCTTGAGCCCCGCCCCTTTTCTCTTCTGTTTCCCTCCCCGCTCCCGCCTCCCAGCTGCTCCGCCCACCCGCGCACTTGGCCTTAAATGGCGACCGTGCGACACAGGTGAGTGTGACCCACTTGTGGGACACCCCCGCGCCGCACGGCCACCAGCTGCTGCGTGTGCCCCCAGTGCCTGCCTCTGTCTCAGCGCCGGCCTCGCTGCCGCCCTGAGCGATCTCCGTGGTGTTTCCCCCGTTTTTGCCAGTAATTGTGCTTGTTTTGTCCTGAGTTTGTGCTTGTTTTTATTTCTTCCCCATATCGTGTATCACTGGATTTTTCACCCGCTTTTTGCCTGAATTTGTGCTTGTTTTCCCCAGATCGTGTGTCACTGTAGTTTTCACCCGCTTTTTGCCTGAATTTGTGCTTGTTTTCCCCAGATCGTGTGTCACTGTAGTTTTCACCCGCTTTTTGCCTGAATTTGTGCTTGTTTTCCCCAGATCGTGTGTCACTGTCTTTTTTCCTTGTCTTCACTCAGATTTGTGCTTGTTAATTGCCGCTTATCGTCGCGCTTTGCCCCCGCTTCCCGCCACCGCCTTGAGCCCCGCCCCTTTTCTCTTCTGTTTCCCTCCCCGCTCCCGCCTCCCAGCTGCTCCGCCCACCCGCGCACTTCGCCTTAAATGGCGACCGTGCGAACGCGCAGCGGTCACGCGCAGCGGGCGCGCCGATTGTGCGCCGAAGGCGCGCCAAAGGTAAGCCCGTCTGCGCCCGTCCGCGCCTGGACCGCGCCCAGTGCCAGGACCCCTGGCCCCCACCGACGGAAGCCGACCCGACGAACCTACGGCGCCGCCGACCTCATCGCACTCAACACCGGCCACATCCCAGGATGTCACCAAGCCGCCCCGAAGCACACCCACGGACCTTTCAGCTGCAACGCCTGCAAGTTCACCTGCATCCGGACCTTCCCTGCACCCGCCAAGCCGAACTCCAGCAGCACCCACCTCAAGTGTATCCTGCTCAACACCCGCTCCGTCCACAGACACGCCGTAGAACTCTGGAACCTGCTCGACACCACCGTCCCCGACGTTGCCTTCATCACCGAGACCTGGATGAACGCCTCCTCAGCCCCAGACATCGCCATCGCCATCCCAGAAGGCTACAAGATCGTCCGGAGGGACCGAGACAACCAGACCGGAGGAGGCATCGCCATCATCCACAGAGACACCATCCGCATCACTACCAACACCGATGACACCCTCACCACCGCCGAACACCTGCACTTCCAGATCCACACCAACCCGAAGACCACCCTCAGAGGCACCCTGATCTACCGACCGCCGGGACCACGCACACGATTCAGCGAGGACATCGCCGACTTCGTCAGCCCGCACGCTCTCCCCTCCGCCGACTACATCCTCCTGGGGGACCTCAACTTCCACCTGGAGAACAACAACGACCGCAACACCATCACCCTGCTCGACAACCTCGACAACCTCGGACTCAAGCAACTGGTGACCACCCCCACCCACCTCGCCGGACACACTCTCGACGCCGTCTTCTCATCCAGCAAAGACGTCACCTTCAGCCACGCAACAGGACTCCACTGGACGGACCACAGCTGCGTCCACTTCACCTTCAGAAGAACGACGATCCACCACCTCCAGCAACAGGTTGCTCGAAGAAGCTGGAACAAGATCACAGCCGACCAGCTCACCGCCTCCCTGAGCCAGCACCCTCCCGCCAACTCAGCGAACCCCAGCCAGGCCGCCGACAACCTCACGAAATGGATCAACGACTGCGCGGACGAACTCGCCCCTCTGAGAACCCCACCCAGCAGATCCTGCAGCAGAAAAACACCATGGTTCACCGACGAACTCAAGAGCTCCAAGAAGAACTGTCGAGCCCTCGAGAAAGCCTGGAGAAGGGAGCCAACCACGGACAACATGACCACCCTCAAGCTCGCCACCCGGAAACACCACCAACTGATCCGCGCCACCAAGAAAAATGCATACAAGGACCGGCTGGACAACAACGCACACAACTGCAAGGAACTCTTCAACATCGTGAAAGAGCTCTCCAACCCCAGCGCCGGAAACAACGACATCACCCCATCGCAAGACCTCTGCAACTCCCTCGCGTCCTACTTCCACAACAAGATCACGGACATACACAACAGCTTCAACAACCAACCAACGCAAGCCACAACCGCAACGACGCCACCCACCGCCACCCTCCGCACCTGGACCCCGATCAGCACCGAAGACACCATCCGCACCATGAACTCCATCCATTCCGGATCTCCGACTGACCCCTGCCCTCACCACATCTTCAACAAGGCCGACGCTGTCCTCGCACCCCACCTGCGGGACATCATCAACACCTCCTTCGACTCCGCCACCTTCCCTGAGAGCTGGAAGCACGCCGAACTCAGCGCTCTTCTCAAGAAACCTACAGCAAACCCCACCGACCTCAAGAACTACCGTCCCATCTCGCGCCTCCCGTTCCCGGCCAAAGTCATCGAGAAGACCGTCAACAAACAGCTGGCCGCCTTCCTCGAGACGAATGGATCCCTCGACCCCTCACAGTCCGGCTTCCGAGCGAACCACAGCACCGAGACCGCCCTCATCGCCGCCACCGACGACCTTCGAACTCTGATGGACAACGGAGAAACAGCGGCCCTCATCCTCCTGGACCTCTCCGCGGCTTTCGACACGGTCTGCCACCGCACCCTAGTACAGCGCCTCAGCAACATCGGAATCCAGGAGAAGGCACTGGAATGGATCACCTCCTTCCTCGACGGAAGAACACAAAGAGTCCGCCTACCACCGTACAAGTCAGAGGCCACCAAAGTCATCTGCGGCGTCCCTCAAGGATCCTCACTGAGCCCCACCCTCTTCAACGTCTACATGAGCCCCCTCGCGGCCATCGTACGCAAACACAACCTGAACATCATCTCCTACGCCGACGACACCCAGCTGATCCTCTCCCTGACCAACGACCCCGACACCGCCAGAGCCAACCTGCACGAAGGGATGAGAGACGTAGCCGAATGGATGACGACCAGCCGCCTGAAACTGAACTCAGACAAGACGGAGGTCCTCATCCTGGGCTCCACGCCCTCCGCCTGGGACGACTCCTGGTGGCCCCCCGCCCTGGGCACCGCACCCAAACCGACGGACCACGCACGCAACCTGGGCTTCATACTGGACTCCTCCCTCTCCATGACCAGACAAGTCAACGCCGTCTCCTCGTCATGCTTCAACATCCTGCGCATGCTACGTAAGATCTTCCGGTGGATCCCCACCGAGACGAGGAAGACGGTCACCCAGGCCCTCGTCACCAGCCGACTGGACTACGGCAACGCCCTCTACGCCGGAACCACCGCCAAACTCCAGAAGAGACTCCAGCGGATCCAGAACGCCTCGGCGAGACTCATCCTCGACATCCCCCGTCGCAGCCACATCTCCGGACACCTGAGAGATCTGCACTGGCTCCCGGTCAACAAGAGAATCACCTTCCGGCTCCTCACCCACGCGCACAAAGCCCTACACGACCAAGGCCCAAGCTACCTCAACAACCGGATCAACTTCTACACTCCCAAGCGCCTCCTCAGATCAACCAACCACGCCCTCGCCGCCGTCCCCCGCATCCGAAGAGCGACAACAGGAGGAAGATCCTTCTCCTACCTGGCCGCCAAGACCTGGAACTCACTTCCGACCAATCTGCGCCTGACCCAAGACCACCTCTCCTTCAGGAAGAAGCTCAAGACCTGGCTGTTCGAGCAGTAGCGGCACCCCCCCCCCTCCCAGCGCCTTGAGACCCTACGGGTGAGTAGTGCGCTCTACAAATGACCTGATTGATTGATTGATTGATGGCCCGTATCGGGTACATGGGATGCTGAATGTATCATGCGAGTAGAAGAAGCATTATGGAAAAAGAAAGCCAGACAGTCACAGAAAGATGCCATCGAGTTATGGCGTAAAGAAGCGCATAGAAGAACCGAAAAGGAAGTCAGAAAGTCAGAGTTAAGTAGAGAATCCCAAGAACGAGCCCAAGAAAGAGAATTAATCGAGATAGGTGAACGAGTCAAAGCCGAACAGTCAGACAGACAGAGGCATGCCCTCATTAAGGGTATGTATCCTCTTCTTGCCGAGGGCTTGCCAAAAGCGACCCCAGAGGCATCCAGTAATTTCCCGCCACCATTACTTCCGACCAAGCTACGTCACAAACCGACCGCAGCTGATGTTTTTATTTCGTCCTACTTGGACGACACAGTCCCAGAATATGCAAATCCTGTTCGCGCTCCGCCAGTCCCTGTAAATCAGGCACTTCCCGCTCCTCCAGACACCGGAGTACCTGTTACGGTACCCCCGGTCCAGCCCGCCATACAAGTCCAGCCTACATTTCCATTTCCCACTCTGCCAGGACGTAGAGCCTCAGTAGACGACTCCAGTTTAGGGGCTGCAGGAGGAGGTCCTCCTCAAACCCCGCCGCCGCACAAGCGTTTAACGTTAGCCGAATTACATGCACAAGCATCACAGCGTACGCCCAGATATCAGTCTGTTGCAGAAATAAGAAAATCCCTTGCCGAATGTTGCTATGATCCAGTCCCAGGCGAGGATAATATGGTTTTATATTCATTTCGCGTAAGAAAGGTGGCCGAGTATCTAGTCACCTTACCGAATATGAAAGAAGATCTAGACAGAATATATCGTTTCATCCGTACAGGGGATGATCCAGAAAGTATTAGCGAGACTATGTCTCAAAGGAAAGCCGAGATCCAGCTCATGATATTAAAGTTCCTGATCAATTGTCTAATAAGAGAACAAGATTACCCGTCTAAAGATTCCGCCGAAATGAGAATCCTGACAAGGTGGAGTGATAATATAGCCGAGGGTAAGCACAAGACCGTCGGTGCTATGGAGAGTATGTACAAGAAAATCCGTAAAGAGATAATAAAGATACACGAACAGCGTAAAGCAGCACAAGTAAGCGAGAAAGAAAGTATCTCTGATCCCGAAGAAGAAGAGGACGAGAATCCCGCCAGAATAGCGTATGTAGGAAAATCTAGATTTCCAGATCGCCATTTACGCCTAGAACCCAAGTCTATTTTTCATCATTCAGCACCAGAACAAGGTTCTCTAGAACAAGTATTTCAAGCTACCGATCACATTCTGAAATCACGAATCGGTTATAGTGAGTTAAGTACCATGCATGAACAAGAACTAGCCCGATCAGCAGTCCGATGGATTACTGATTCTACCACTTTTCCAGACGAAATAGTGGCACAAATGTTTCTGAAAATGCCCCCAGCCGAGCAACGACTGGTGGGTATGTATATGATTCAGCACCTCATTACTCTGTATGAGGGTCAACACTCTGATCCAGGTCCGTTACATGATATCCTGAACGAGTTACTCCAGTACAGATGGAGAGGTCTAGGTACCGATTTAATTAGTGTCATTCTAGAACAACGCCACAAATATAGAACGTTCTTGAACCCACATTTTGTTCATGTCTCACCCCCAGAAAGTAAATCATTCTACATAGACCGACAGAATCCGTTACGAGAAGTCCACCCAGTCAGAGGGACGGGTGGCGAAATGCAACGAGTGTTTGTATACACTCCAATAACAAAGATGGAACTTCTTGAAATGAAGAAATTAATTCCCTGTCATGACAAAGATCCAGCAGGGTTCCATAGAGAATTAAAAGACATGCTCCGTATGGGAGAATACACTTACCCAGATATCATTAAAATGTTAAAGGTCCTGTTACCCGCAGGGGTGTATGAAAAGCTAAAGGAAAAAGAATGGGAGGTGGGAGAGAAAAAGATCGATTGGACAGCTCTAGAAGCTGAAGACAAGGCTCGAGTACCAGGTACCGGTCTTGGAGATAAATGTAAAGAATTACCAGAATTATTGATTCAAGTTTTACCCAGATTATTGACAACTAGAAAAGAAGACTGGGATGCAATCTCAGCCTGTAAACAGAAACAAGACGAAGATATTAGTGATTTTTATTCTAGATTTGAAAAATGTTTTAGTATTAACAGTGGTCTCAAGACAAGTAGTGAGTCATACCCTCACCTTTTCGTTACTAAATTAGTTGAGAATTCAAGTCCTCAAATTAAAAATCGAGTTTTGAAAGTCGAAAGCACCTGGCAAGCAAATACTCCGTCCCAGATGCTCCAGATGCTCCAATACCACCAGAATAGAATCAGAGAAGAGCAAGAACACGAAAGAAAACGTATGAAAGACACGAAAATGAAAGTGCTAGTTGCACAATCTGTTCCTCAAGACAGTCAGAAGAGGGGTCCGAATCAAGCCAGTCATCCTGCAGCTCCCGTTAAAGGGAACTGCAATTATTGTAAACAGCCAGGTCATTTTATAAACGAGTGTGCAGTTCTGAAACATAACATAGCTACTGGTAAGACTAAAGAAAGACCACGTCCGCCTAGACAAGAACAAGTTTCACAGACTCCTCAGTCACAGAATGCACAACAGACAGTTACAGTACCGCAGCCTATTGCTGCAACACAGCATGTCACATCACAGATGTACCAGTATGCACAGTCCGAGTATCCAGAGTATCAGCCATATTCATGAAACAGCCTAGAGAGGGAGGTAGGCTTGCCTCTCATCGAGATACCTGTAGATCAAGAAGGTCCCTATGTTCACAGTCAAGTATTAGGGAAAGACAGAAAGTTTTTGATCGATACAGGGGCAAGTAGGACCACAATTAGTCATGCCGAAGTTCCAGGGGCTCCGCTCTCAGGCTCAAGAAATGTTTCCCTTGGATTTTCAGGAAAACCCATTATAAATGAGATCTCAAAGCCAGTTACTCTAGAAGTAGGTCCATTGTCCCGCACTACTGATCTGTTACTTACTAAGTCATGTCCAGAAAATCTATTAGGCATTAAGACACTGAAAGAGTTAGGTGCAGTCATTTGCTGTTCCCCAGAGGGAATACGTCTGTTCCTACGTGACTTTAAGGGTCACTATGTATTACGAGATTTTGATTCCAGACTGTCTAATGTTCCGCAGCATCTATGGGCACAAGGTCCAACAGATGTAGGTTATATGCAAATCACACCCTATCGTGTGACTCTCAAACCAGGTGTAGTGTTACCACGAATCAGACAGTACAGATTGCCACCTGAGGCTGTAGCAGCCTTATCCAAAATTATTGACGAGCTCATGGCTCAAGGAGTAGTTGTAGAAACTGACTCCAATGTATGTAATTCTCCGATCATTCCAGTCATGAAACGTACTGATCCAAATGCACCCCCAGTATATCGATTAGTGATTGATTTACGAGAGCTTAATAAATGTATTATTCCTCAGTACCCAGTAGTCCCAGATATCTCTTCCCTATTAACAGCCATTGATTCTGAAGCCACGTTCTTCACTGTCATAGACCTCAAGAATGCATTTTTTAGTGTTCCTATTCATCCAGACAGCCAGTTTCTTTTCGGATTTTGTTTAAATGGAAGGAGCTATATGTTCACACGCGCTCCTCAAGGTTTCACAGAAAGCCCTAGTATTTACAGTCAGGCACTTAAGAGACAACTAGACAATATTCACATGCCAACTGACACTGCCCTGCTCCAGTATGTCGATGATCTACTGATCACAGCCCGTTCTGAACGTGCTTGCGAGCGAGCATCACTTACAGTCTTGTATTTTCTAGCCGAGATGGGGCACAAGGTGTCCCCTTCGAAGCTTCAATTCTGTGTCCAGCAAGTGGTCTACTTAGGACACTTACTGTCCAAGAGGGGTAGGCAGTTGACACCCGACCGTATCCAGTTAATAGCGAGTCTTCCCCAGCCCAGAACCCAGAAGGAGGTACGTGCTTTTATCGGCCTTACTTCTTATTGTAGACAATGGATTCCCCAGTATGCATTTCTAGCCAAGCCACTGATACAGTTAACGACACAGGAGGCAGCCGTATCGACTGTCCTCCCTTGGACATCTGAACATACACTTAGTTTCAACGAGTTAAAGAAAGCCCTATGTCAAGCTCCAGTTCTAGCTACACCGAACTACAGTAAGCCTTTTACACTTTTCGTTACTGAACGTGAAGGTACAGCATTATCTGTTCTCACACAAGATCAAGCAGGACAATCCAAGCCCTGTGCTTACTTTTCTAGCACATTAGATCCAGTCGCCCAGGCGTTGCCTGCGTGCCTTAAGTCAGTTGCAGCCACCGCACTAGCTATTAGACAAAGTGATTCCATAGTTTTAGGACATTCCCTGACAGTACAAGTTCCACATTCCGTGGAAGTTCTTTTAAACCGAACACAAACTCAGCACTTGACAATTGCACGTTTAACAGGTTATGAATTGACACTGTTCCAGCCACACATAGAAATTAGACGCTGCAACGTCCTGAATCCTGCTACACTGTTACCATCAGTCAGTTTGAACCCTGACCCACATGACTGTGTGGAAGTAGTTAACATTACGACAAAGCCAAGACAAGACCTGACAGACATTCCGTTACCAGATCCTGACCTGACACTTTATGTGGATGGTTCATGTATGAGAACTAGTACAGGAGAACTAGTCGCCGCGTATGCAGTGACTACTGACACCGAAGTTATTGAAACACACCGTATTGATACCCTGTCCGCTCAAGCAGCAGAGCTAGTTGCTCTGACACAAGCCTGTATACACGCCAAGAACCTGAAAGTTAATGTTTATACAGATTCACGTAACGCATTCGGAGTTGTACACGACTTCGGAGTGCTCTGGCAGGAGAGAGGTTTCATGACTTCTCATGGAACCAAGATTCAGCATGGTCTCCTTATTCAAGCTCTGTTAGATGCCATACATTTACCGACATCCATTGCTATCATGAAATGCAAAGCACATACGAAAGTTACTGACATTATTTCCCAAGGTAATGATCTAGCAGATCGCACAGCCAAGCTTACAGCACAGACTCTAGACATTCCAGTTAATCAGACACATACTCCAGATCCGACTACATGCATGACAGTTAAGGACCCTACACAAGATGTCATAGATATCCAGTTACATGCTACTCCCGAGGAAATCAAGAAATGGTCCGAACAAGGAGGGGTCCAGACAGATCAAGGATGGTTAACAAAGGGTAGAGCCACATGGTTTCTCCCCGACTCTATGGTTCAAGTCATTATTAATACCGCACATAGTCCAGCACATTTAGGAGAAAAAGCTATGTTAGACAGTATCCAGAACATTTGGTTCAACAAGCATTTACGAGCTGCAGCCAAGCAGAAAGTCCGTACCTGTATGATATGTTGTCAGTTTAATCCAGGTAAAAGTGTCCCGGTGGAACAAGGTGGTTTCCAGCCCCCTGACCACCCTTTTGAGGTCCTCCAGATGGATTATATTCAAATGGAGCGATGTCGAGGTTTCAAGTATGTCCTTGTAGTAGTATGCGCTTTGTCCAGGTGGACAGAAGCATATCCAGTCCCAGATTACACAGCCGCGACCACTGCCAAGCAGTTGGTTCGTGAATTCTTCCCTAGATATGGACTCCCTAGAGTCGTATATTCTGATAACGGTCAGCCATTCTCCTCAGAGTTAATGAAGCATGTTTCCCTGTTGTTAGGGTACCAGTGGAAGTTCCATTGTGTACGCCATCCTGAAGCAGCCGGTCTAGTCGAGAGACATAATCAGACCCTGAAAATCCGTATTGCAAAAGTTTGTAAAGAAAAAGGTGTGGACTGGCTAGTAGCTCTGCCAGTTGCTCTATTTTATATGCGCATGGTCGCACATTCCAGATCAGGTCTGTCCCCGTATGAGGTCGTATTCGGCCGCCCCCCTAACATGTGGGGTACTCCTAGACCCCGAAGTATTACCAATGTTTCATGTAATATGTTGACAGATTACCTAGCTTCCTTGATGTCTGCCCTCAACTCATGTCGTTCACAGGTTGCCGCCGCCTTTCCAGACAATACCGAGGTGGCACCGCATGAAATCGTTCCAGGTTCCCTTGTGATGGTCCGGAATTTTGACAGATCAAGTCCGCTGGAACCTCGTTGGAAGGAGCCACGTCAGGTCCTCTTGACCACCCGTACTGCTGTCAAGCTGGAAGGCAGGAAGGGGTGGGTCCACCTTTCTCATGTAAAACTTTTCAATGGATTGAAACCCGTTTCTAAAAACATTTCCAAGGAGTCCCAGGATTTTAAAGACTGCCGAAATATTGTTCCTAAGGACTGTCCCGCAAAAGACATTGTTACAACCCCTTCCCTGTTAGAGAAAACTCCGCAACAGGAGTATAAGCAAAAACTACGGTCTAGTAAGTCAGTCAGTTTGATTGTATAAGTCCTCCCCTAGGTGAAACGGTTAGATTGTTTCTGACATGTATAAAATAGACCCCCATAGTGAGAGAGTCAGTAAAAACTCAATTCAATGTATCGTTTTTCTAAGTTTCATATTATTCATCAGCCTAATGATTTCCTGCACCAGTTATGCCTTTTTCCTATATTTTCCAGTTTCTCATGTAAATAAGTCTGCTAATGCTACAGTAGAGCACACGTTTAGTGATCTGCCTCCTCACGAATATTCTTACCGCCTCGCTATGCGTAACAATTCATTTATCCGTATGTTACATTACTCACACCAGACCAGCAATGCCACTAATTGTTGGGTGTGTGGTCGACTCCCCCCTTTCCAGACCCCGAAGGGAGTTCTGCCACTCTTTCCTTATCCATTCTCACATAATGGTTCATGTGGAGCATGGTCCACGTTAACGTCATCCTCAACAGATATGTCTTTTCTTAACAGTACATGTTTTCCAGACAAGCAAGGTCTCCCCCACAGAACAGGTTTAGATCTAGAAAATGAAGTGTATAATTTAGGTAATTATTCGTCGAATTTTATGGTCCTGAATGTTCAGTCTGATACTACTCCAGACTCACCTGCTATTTCAGTACTACCAGTCAAAGGCGAATTATGTGTCCGAAATAAGGGTTCTGTACATGTAGGACATAGTGATTGTACTACTATTATCAAGTATAGTGACAGTGGGAAATCTATTTTTAAAGCTTCACGTCATTCTTATTTTGTTTGTGGTCAAACCGCATATGTTCATCTGCCCCTCGATTGGGAGGGAACCTGTTACATTGCCTTCCTACTGCCACCTGTTTTTCTAGCCCCACCTGATTACCATAGGAATTCCTTCCTAGTACACACTAGACACAAGAGAAATCTCCCGATTGTCGATTATACTGAAACTGCCGCAGAGCAATTCATTGATATAGATAAAGGTGTTTTCCCTTATTTAGGCACAGTTGTAAACAGTAAGCTAATCCGTAGGTTAACAAGAACCCTTGAAGCTGTAGTAGATGAGACTGCCTCCGCTCTAGGTAACTTAACCGAAGAGCAATCCTTTATGAGAATTGTCGTTTTACAGAATCGTCTCGTCCTTGACGTCATACTGGCCGATAGGGGCGGGGCCTGTAGAGTTCTCGGATCCAGTTGCTGCATTTTCATTCCTAATAACGCGCCGTCTGTTTATTCAGCTATAACCAGACTCCATAAAATTGCCCATCTGTTACATCAAGATCCAGGCACCTGGACATGGTCCGGTTGGTTCTGGAATATAATTTCCGCATGGGGATGGAAAGTCCTGTCCTTTCTAGGTATTGCAGTAGCGATCATATTTAGCTGCTGTCTCTGTATACAATGTGGCCCTGCGATTTGCGGCATTTGTGCTACCTCTTGTATTCCTAGTCCTAAGCCCCGTTCTAAATCCCGTTCCAAGACAATTCGAGATGAACAAATGGTACTGTATGAAATGATAGATGGTATCATGAATATTGATGTTTCCTGATGGAAACGTAGTGACAAGGAGGGAATGTGGAAAAGTAAATTTTGCCATGTTCTGTGTCCCTACGCCTCATCCATCATATGTTATGTGTGCATGACCAATATGCATATGTTATTCCCCACGTCCGATTAATGACGCAATTACAGTTGTGTCCACCTTTAGTATGCTAGTTTCCAGTCCTCGTGAATACTACGAATATCAGGCCTATGTAAAGTTACGTTGCCACGTTTCTCAGTGTGCACGTTATTCCATTATAAAGTCCCCGTTTCCAGGCCTCAAAAGGGCCCGGACCACAGATTCAGCTCCTGTCTCCTGAAGTCTCGCTGAGGAGCGATACAGCCCCCACCTGTATCCTCGACCCTTCACTTACTTCCTGCCTCGCAGTGCCCGGTGCAGCCTGGCTCTGCCTCTGAGTCTGCCAAAAGTATGTTATAGTTCCAGTTATCAGTTCAGTCCTCCTTCTCTGCATTCCTAAGCTACTGAACTGCATCAATAGTTCCCGTCATTGTCTAGCCTATGCGGCTCCACGCTAGAGAAATACTGTATTTAATGGTCATTTAATATTCTTCATCACGCACTACATGTAGAATAATGCATGGTCCAGTCTTAGAGTCAAGTTAGCTTTTCCCCTCATGACTTCTAGTTTATATCAACATGTTCCCTAAACATCAGATACTAGATAGGGTTTAGGTACATGTCGCTCCGACCCTCCAGACTTTAGTCTCTGCTCCTAGCACAGAGTTCATAGCCCCCAGCTTCTCCTAGTAATACGTCATTGCCAGTTTGCGTGCACCACCAGGTTAGAGGTCCCGGCTCCTTAGGTAGCCCCCTCCTATGTTTCCGCCCCATTCATGACATATTCTGTTACGTTTGCACCACATGTCTATGTATACGCCCAGTTACACCTACTTTTACTGTTATCTTTCGCGACTGCTACGCGTCACGCCTTCTGCTCCACCCACTGCTACGCCTACTGCAATGTAATGCTATGTGTTTGCGCTATGTATATAAGTTCATGTATTGTTATTAAAAGTTAGCGCGCTCATCCCAGACCCGGCCCCAGCAGCTGCTGGGTCATCCTATGCAGGTTGTCCTGATCCTGTCCTTATGCTGTAATAAACCTGCAGAAACTCCTACTACCTCGAATCTTGACTCTTATCTATTGAGCTATCTGTTATGCTATATGCCTAGTCAAAAATAGGGTATTATTTATTTATTTACCACAGTCTAGGGGTTGTGGAGCAGGGTGGAGTTTCTTTATTCTTCCAGCTGGAAGGAGCTGGCTGCAGTTCAGGCAACTCTGTTTCATTTCTTCCCTTTCATCAGGGGTCGAAAAGTGTTTATCTAGATGGTCACAAGGTCTTAGGGTTGTCATCTAGGGTGTGGGTCCCTCCCTCTTTCTCTTGGCCCAGGAGATAGGGCTGTTAGCAGAGCAGTATCTTCTTTATCTGACATCAGTCTCTTCTGGGGAGAGAGAATGGTTAGAGGTTCTCGTCGTCTATCTCTCTGTATTTCTGTCTCTGTCTTTCAGGAGATTTGTCTGAGGCTCGGGTGCCCCTGGCTGGACCTGTTTGCCACAGAGTGCTTTGCCTTTTTCCCCTCTTCTGCTCCTTGATTACCTCTTGGAGAGCCTGGGCCACAGATGCACTTTCGATTCCCTTGCCAGGAGCTCTCCTTTATTGGTTTCCCATGATGTTGCAGGTTCATTTGGTGGCTCCATAGTGGTCAAGGAGGCCTTGGTTCCCTCTGCTTCTTCAGCTGTCAGTTGGTCATCCCTGGGTGTTTTCTCTTTCTCTTTCTCCTCTGAGTCATCTCCTTCTGAAGCCTTCCTCGCTGCAGCATCTAAATCTGGAGGTCTGGCTGCTGGGCAGTTGAATCTGGGTTGTTCTGAGGGTGTGGCCACCTCCATCCAGTTGTCTCACAAGCCCTCCACTCTCACATCGTACAATCACCATTTGTGACACATTGCCAAGTGGTGTGATACCAAGGGGTTTGTTTCCTCCTCTTGTCCTCCTTTATGAATTTTGGATTTCTTGCAGGATGGCTTCACCCTAGATTTGGCTGTATCTACCCTTGGAGCCCAGTTGGTGGCTCTTCGGGCCTTTCGAGGGGATGATCTCTTCCGATATTTACAGAGGACTAAAATAACATCGTTTCATGTTGGACATCATAAACATCTTTCCTTGAAAATGAAATTGACAAATTGCTCATTTAAAATTACTGATGGATTTTCAGGCTGGACTTACTGTGGACTAGATGTTATGCTAATGATTTGTACAGAACTAATTAAGTCAAAAAAGAACATTAGTATTATTATTGCTGAAATATATGCGGTAGCATCAACGTTTAAATGACATCTGCGGGTGGGCGGGGAATTCATGATGTAAATGCCTACATGAATCTGTAGAATACGAGTTGAAGAATATCAGATAGTAACGTAGCAGTTGCAATGCACCATGGATCTTGCAGTTTGATGAATGAGTGGGTGTTAATTGGAGGAACACTAACAGGTGGGGACATGTGATAAGTGTTTAAAATGAAGTGAGAGAGTGAGGCATCGAGATTAGTTGTCGAACACGAGCTTTCGAACATGAGCGAGAGCAGTTACTGGAACATTCAAGGTATGAGTTTGGTGAAACAAGGTTTTTGATGAAGGGATATCGAAATGGGTAGTGGTTAATTGCAAATCGGTGCGGGATAAAAGTTTGCGCAGATAAGAGTTTTTGAGTCAGTGGGCATTTACCTAGTGGCAACGTATTATGATTAATTCAGCGGGCATAACGTTGATTGTGGGGTGAACCTAAGCAATTATTACGCATTATTTTAGTTTTGTTTACACTAAGTTAACAAACATGAGCCATGTAAGACTATAGCTTAACAGTAATGTTTTAAATTTGTAGATAACCCCTGACGAAGGGCCACGAAGGGCCTGAAATGCATTGGTTGATGAAAATTATCGATTGAGGAAAACTTGTGTGAAACTCCGTGCTCTAGCATAAGGCCTGGAAGGCATGTCTACAGCATTAAGGATGTAATGTGACCACAAGAGTCTTTCATGAGACTGGATTAAAAGGAAAAATATATGACAATAAGTGGATAAAAATGAAAAATAAAATATGGATGAAATTGGATTAATGGTGGCATCTTTGTTATGCACTAAGGAATGCTGTGCGTCCAGTGTGGGTGAGATCTCGCCCCACCTCTTCAGGTGATTCATATATACGTGGCTGGGCAGTCCACGGTTCTGGGCTTGCACACAAACAGAGGAAAAGAAATAACTAACTGGTGAAATTTGAAATGCATAAGGTGTGCACTCTGTCACTTTCTCTTGTGATCTCTTCCGATATTGTGCCATTGGCCTCTTGGCTCCATAGGGTTTCTTTCTGCAAAGGCCAGTTTTCCATTCGCTGGGTCCACTCTGCGATTTGCCTTCTTTTGAGCCTCTGGGTGAGGTTTCCTTCAAATCTCTGATAGAGACGGTGGTGTTTTTTGTTGCTGTGTGTTCTGGGAGAAGGGTGGCAGAAATTGGTGCATTGATGTTGGTTTCTCCATTTATCAGCTTCTTTCCGGATAAACTTGTTCTTCGGCCAGTGCCGGGTTTCCTTCCTAAGGTTCCTTCTCAGTTTCATTGTTCGGAGGAGATTGTACTTCCAGTTTTCTTTCCTGACTCTTCTTCGACTAGAGAAGTTTGTTTACAGTCCCTGGATCTTTGTAGGGCGCTGTCTGTGTATTTGGACTGTTCTTATGTCTTTTAGCATAATAATTCCCTTTTTGTTGCCTTTGGGCATCCCAATAAGAGTTCACGTCCTTCTACTACTTCCATTTCGCACTTGAATAAAAGTCTGCCATCATGAGGCTTACAAGGTGTCCGGGTCTTCTTCTCCCCTGCAGGTGAAAGTTCTTTCAATTAGGGGAGGTCAATACCTCTTCGGTGGTCTTTCAAGGTTCCTCTTGCATGATGTGTGAGCTGCGGCGACTTGGAATTCCCATCACACTTTTCTGTCCTGCTATCGTATACAATTGGGTGGGCTTTTGTCTTCCTTTTTAGGGATCATGCCCTGTCTGCAGTGGAGGGTACTTCTGCTGCTTTTGTATCTTGAATACAGAGTTTCTTTTGCATAGTGTAATAAATTCTGTTTTGCTTCAGCATCCTTGGTGGTCACTGAAGTGTTTTTTCCGCCTTCGGGTCTGGAAATAGTCACTGGCTTGTTTGGGTATTGTCTCATAAGTAAGGACTCCATCCAGGAAGATGGATGAGGAGGCAATGTCCCTTTACTTACAGGTAATCATCATTACTCTGAGTCCTGGTCTTCCTTGATACAGTCCTGAGCCCCACCTTCCCGCCCGGGCATGGTGGTTGACTATTTCCTATGTTCCTGTTTGCCTTGTGGTATTTAGTGGTATGTTACAAGAAGTGCTTTGTTAGTTCCTCCCTTTTGTGCTGGCTCCCAGGTAATGGAGGCCATCTTGGGAGAACATATTTGGTTTCAGCAAGGGGAACTGGTTGTGCCAGAAAGGAGAAGTACCGCATGTGTAAGGATTGCATCAAGGAAGACTTAGAGTAATGAAGATACCGGTAAGTAACCGGGGCATTCGTTGTGCCGATTCAGGCCTCTACTCTTATGAATAGATCCGAGGTGCCACAAAAATGGTAAGTATATGTACAATGTAATGCCATCTTTCATTCCGCTTCAGGTCAACTGTAAGCACAGCTATAAGTGTGGACAGTAGGCCTTCAACTGTGACACTAAAACATTTCCCATTTAGCCCACATTATAAACCCTCACACTACCAAACAACTGCAAAGCACTAACTATCTTTACTCATCCACCAAAAGCGCTCTGGGACCCATACGGAGCTATGAGGCGCTATCCAAAGGTTACAATGCAGTGCATTGCACTGGTGAGCTTAGCAGATAGTAGCTTCCATAAAGATTAGGCCATCAAGAAAGTCTGACAAACAAACTGCTCAACTCGGAAATGACTTTAAAATTTAAAAAAATATTAGAAATTGTATGTAATATAAAACAGGAAATATTGCTTAACTAAATGCAAACCTGAAAGAGCCACGTTCAGTTTCGCAGGGGCGTGGGGTCGATAATCTCGTAAACATATAGACATTACTCAGACAGAGGCCTGGTTTAAAGGCAGAAGTCCAAGGGCTGGGCCTGAAATATTGTGTTACATTTCAAGGGCCAAGGAGAGTTTCTGGCCAAGGACTCGTCTTCATGAAGGACACATCCTCAAAGAGAAAATGCACTAAGGGGCAGATTAACAAGCCCCTTGCGACACATTTACACCACTGTTGCGTCACTTCTGTGATGCAGCAGCGGCATAAACCATGCTCCATGTTGCGCCTTATTTACAACGTGACGCATCTAGGGAGATGCTTCACATTGTAAAGCCCTGCGCCACATTTAAACCTGCGTCAGTTTAATGTATGCAGTGTGGGAGTTCCGTCCAAAAAAGCCTCGGAAAAGTGACGCAGTGAAATCTACAAGATTTCACTGAGTCACTTTTCCGATGCCTCAGCGTAATCTACAAGATTTCACTGAGTCACTTTTCCTGACGCCTCAGCGTCAAAACTCAGGCGTAAGTGGTACAAAAGGAGGTGGTGATGGACTGAGCATCCGAACCAATCAAACACTCACACCCAGTCAACAGATCTGGGTTTAATCCATCACCGTTCTTTAGCCCACTCTGCCACCCCAGTTCAGACATGGCCTTATGCAAATCAGTCTGACCCTGTGCCTCATGGGAACAGTCCAGCCCGAACTGCCAAGCCATGCCTTCCCTGGACCGGAAACAAGCTTCCGAGGACCGGTTTCTGGCATTTCAGCCGTCTTCAGCCCGGCTTGCTTGAATCCAGTGGCAAAGTGAGCAAGGGACTCACGTCTGAGCATACCCTGCCAACTTATGGTGAACAAAGTGGTACAAAAGGGGGTGGTGATGGACGGAGCGTCCGAACCAATCAAACACTCACACCCTGTCAACAGATCTGGGTTTAATCCATCACCATTCTTTAGCCCACTCTGCCACCCCAGTTCAGACATGGCCACATGCAAATAAGTCTGACCCTGTGCCTCAATGGTCCAGAAGCAGGCGTAAGGCGTGACGCAGCATGTTAGGTATGGGCAGCCGCTGAGCATTGCTGGAGTTGCGTCGCGCTTGCGACACGACTCCAGAAATGCACCGCAATTAAGCCATCATATGCATCACGCATCTGTTTATCCTTGAGCCACGATGCACCACATTGTAAATGCGGCGCATCTGTGGTGGCGCAAGGGTAAACTTGCGTGATGCCTGTTACCTGGTGCATCCCTGTTGATATGCAGGGATGCGCCCGTCCTTGTAAATCTGCCCCATAGTGTTAACGTTACAGCCCTACTCAGCTAAAAAGCGTCACTGCAATATCTCAGAAACATTTCATTTTCATCACGGGTGCCTTTTTTTTCGTAAAGCTTTAAAGCAACGTAGAAAACAAATCGAAGCAAAACAGAAACAGACCCTCTTATGCAGTCCCTGCTAGAACACATCACTTGCACTCGCAGCCAATTATTGAAGAAAAAGTTTCCTAACAGTCCTAGTAGCCCCCAAGGGAGCCAGGACCTTCTGAAGAAAAGTGGAGAGTGTGCAGAAACAGCAGGAATTATTGAACAGCAATAAACATGTAAAAAGTATTAAATTGCAAAAGGGAAGTGAGACTAATCACAGGAGGGTGACAGGGGCCTCGGTGGGGACGAGGGGAGGGTGGAAGTGAGCAGTTGCTGAACTGTCCCTCCCACCCTAAACTTTTCACTCCAGAATTTAGTTACCTCTGTTAGTCTGCATTAAATCCAGACAACAAAGGGAAAGTATTTCAAAGACCACTCCCCAAGGTAGCTGAGTCGAGGTCCTTTCATGCAATAACCACCCTCCACGCTGTAATAGTAGGGTAAATTGGCATTTATTTGGACAAAGTTGCTAACATACTAATAAAGTTATTACATTAACTATAATTCCAAAATATGCATCCTGACATCACCCATACAGCTTCATTCTCCCCGCACCATTCACCACTCACGGGCTTCGCCTTCTCCAGATATACCATCTCATTACTTCACTTCTCCCCCTTTCATTCGCTGACCTCATTGTATATACCCAATCTCTCCTTCACTTACCCTGCAAACATCCTCCCTTGAAGCTCCTTCTGTTGCTCATTGCATCCTGTGCACCACCATCAGTCACCTGTGCACCTTCCCCCCGAGGGGTGGATATGCCTGTAGGTGTCTCACCACCCCTCCAAAAAAACGCCAACCAGAAAACCCCCGAAGGGCGATTGCCTACCCCTACTGCAATCCTGTGCACCTTTCACCTCTCATCAATAAGATCTGTGATACCAAATCGACTCATACCACAGTGCGTCGACTATGTCACGGAATTCCATCATGCAGTAAGCGTTCCCCAAGCGTGAAAGGTGCACTCCATCATCCCTGAAAAGACCTTGTTCCTCCTCCCTAATCCCCACATGAGCAACCACCTTGATATTATGTGCTGGGCAGAAAACTCTCATTGTCATGTTCAACTTCCTCCAAGCCTTATCAATTGCAGCATGATTTATAGCCCCTGCAGGGAACAAATTCAGTCCAAACAAAACATGTTCCTGAAAAATTCCTTTTGATCGCCTCCAAATCCCTCTGCATATGATGGAGTAATGTCAGCCCAGACAAGCCCACTAAGTCACTTTCCCCCAGATGAATCAAAAGCATTTCCGGGCAGCCTCTTGCGGAACTGACTTTGTCAGCCATGGTAAAAGCGCACCCCAATGCATCCTCCCTTTACCCCATCACAGAACCTCATGAAGGCTGCTCCTTAAAATCAGGTTTTGTCCTTAAATGTGTTGGTCTGCATATTTTGCTGCCCAGTGCACAAAGGAATGTCCCACAACAGAAGAAGTGTGACTCAGGGGTTAGAGGCAGCAGTGGAGAAGTGTGGCTCAGGGGTTAGAGGCAGCAGACCCGGAAGCTGAGATCGGTCCTGGACCAGGGTTCAATTCCCTGCCTCGGCGGGTCTTGGGCTAAAAATTCCACGGACTCGATAATTCTCGCCCCGGTGCCTCCTCGACTCACGGGTTCACACTCTGCGACTCTGGGCAATAGCTTGCTTAATCTCCACTACGGCCCCTCGTGGCGGGATGCCTGACTTTCACCTTGTGGATACCCTGCTATCTCACAGGGGAATACCAGGAAGGGTTCCCTAAGCAAGCGCCGGGACACCCACTGCGGGTAGCTGTGCGCTATATAAGCTCAACTACATTTACATTTACATTTACAACGCAGGTAACCATCTTGGTTCCTGGCCTGCTCACCCATCCTGCAGTAGAAAAAGAGAGACGATTAGATCAGGTCCCAAAGTCCCCCCCCCCCCCCAACTACCCCTCTCCCCCAAGCTAGCATTCCCTGCTACTTTCGCACATATCGTTTGCAGCATCTCGACCGCCATCTGATTAATTCTGCCTGAGGACCACCCCAAACGCCCCACTGCTGCTCCAATCCGAAAAGAATGAGTGCCAAAGCTAGCTGGATACTAGCCTAGTTTGTGCAAAGTCATGCACAACACTGCCAATAACTGAAAAGCTGTGAGCCAGCTGCCTGGCGTATGACAAAATACCCCTGTGGAGAAGTGTGGCTCAATGGTTAGAGCGGCAGACCCTGATGCAGAGGTCTAGCCCGGGACCAGGGTTCAATTCCCCGCTTCGGCGGGTCTTGGGCTCAAAATTCCACGGACCTGATAATTTTCGCCTCGGTGCTTATTCTAATCATGGAGTCCCACTTTGCAACTCTGGGCAATAGCTTGCATAATCGCCACAACGGCCCCCACAACGCTAAGGATGCCTGGCCTCCACCTTGGGAGTGGACACCTCACAGGGAAAGCCAGGACGGGTTCCACAGCGGTATTCGTACAAGCGCCTTGAGACCCTTGCGGGTGAGTAGTGCGCTATACAAGTATCAATTTACATTTCAATTTACATTTTACCTTCCGAGCAACAAAAAGAAAAAACGCGATTCATTGACAGGTCAGACCTCACTACAACCACCCTCCACCAGCCATACCCAACGACCACTGCCCACCTGATCAGTTTTAGACCGTCTCAGCCAAATCCCCAAACTCCCGTGATCTAAACGTACCTCCTTGTACAAAACCCCTCCCTTGCAAGCTGTTGCCAACAGTTCGGAGACCCGAAACGCCCTAAAGAACGTCCAGTTCATGCAGAGCCTGAAAACAGAAACCTCAAATGGTTCATAAGTGGTTCACCTCAGTAGGTGCAAGTGAGTACTTGTTGTTGTGAAGATCTCTAGACCCGAGACATGGCCTGGGTTTCGGGATATCTTCCCTCATCAGTAGAGAACGTATTTGGGGTGGAAAAGAAGGCCGCCAAGCAACCGTCACAGGCCTTGATGCCTAACCGGCACTCAGGTGCGTCATCCAGAAGCTCGTCAGCTTAAAGGCTCTAGGGAGCCCATTTGTAGAATCAACCGCAATGGATCGCACACCGCTAGCCCCTCCTCCGGATCGCCCCTAAGGATTCTGGTACGTATAGTTCATGAGTGGTTCACCTCAGTAGGTGCAAGTGAGTACTTGTTGTTGTGAAGATCTCTAGACCCGAGACATGGCCCGGGTTTCGGGATATCTTCCCTCATCAGTAGAGAACGTATTTGGGGTGGAAAAGAAGGCCGCCAAGCAACCGTCACAGGCCTTGATGCTTAACCGGCACACAGGTGCGTCATCCAGAAGCTCGTCAGCTTAAAGGCTCAAGGGAGCCCATTTGTAGATTCAACCGCAATGGATCGCACACCGCTGGCCCCTCCTCCGGATCGCCCCTAAGGATTCTGGTACGTATAGTTCATGAGTGGTTCACCTCAGTAGGTGCAAGTGAGTACTTGTTGTTGTGTTTCGGGTCTAGAAATCTTCACAACAACAAATACTGACTTGCACCTACTGAGGTGAACCACTTATGAACTATACGTACCAGAATCCTTAGGGGTGATCCGGAGGAGGAGCTAGCGGTGAGATATCCCGAAACCCGGGCCATGTCTCGGGTCTAGAGATCTTCACAACAACAAGTACTTACTTGCACCTACTGAGGTGAACCACTTATGTACTAAACGTACCAGAATCCTTAGGGGCGATCCGGAGGAGGAGCTAGCGGTGTGCGATCCATTGTGGTTGACTCTTGAAACCCAAATATAGTTTACCATGTGTGGTTTTCTATGACCTCAGTGATATCATTACATTGTAGATGGTGGATGCAAAACTGTCAGTGGCAGTGACAGTTACCCTTCACTTGACTACCTGTTAGATCACTGTCGTGTGGGGATACGAAGGCGAGGTGCACGTTGTTATTTGGGCCCCAATTTTAAGGAATTGTATGAGCTGCTGTAACTAATTGGTGGCTCAGAATTGTAGAACTGTTTTAAAAATACACATTACCATTTGTTGTGCGCTTTTAAGAATTCTGTGCTTTCTTGCTCGGTCCCGCCCCGGTCCGCCGCGTCCATTGTGGGCATTGCGCGGAGGGTGAGGAGTCCACCACTTCCTGTCTCCTCTGCGCTCAGGTTAGCGCTCTAGCCTTCCTTCTCACTTCCTATTTCATGACGGCAAGCCTGCGCCCGCGCAGCGGTCGCGCCGAGTGCGCGCCAAAGGCGCGCACAAGGCAAGCCTGTCTGCGCCTGTCCGCGACCGATCGCGGCCAGGGGCCATACGGTACTAAGTAGATTATACACAAGAGATCAACTGATCTACCTTCGTCCTACAGTTAAAATCGCATGCACTCATAGCTTGCTACCTGAGGTTATGGTGCAGAAATGTGGGATATGTCATTTCAATCCATCATTAGCATTGATGAACATTAAGGGGGTTGACCAACTTACTATGTTTTTAGTGAATTGTCGCTCTCTTAGGAAACATAGGTTACACATTTTTGATGTCCTTAATGATCTCCAGCCTGACCTATTGTTTCTTACTGAAACATGGTTGGACGAGGCATCGGTGCCGGAGATTCTTGAAGCTCTTCCATCAGCCTACAGCTTGCTGAGAATTGATAGGGTGACCCAAAGCGGAGGGGGCAATGCTATGGTGTACAACACTAAGCTTGTGTGCTCACTAGAGCAAGCAAAAATCAGTTATTGTGAAGCCGGCTTCTTTTCCATCAAGGTATCCCCCAAATGTACTATCATGGGCTATCTCCTATACCGCCCCCCCCCCCCCGGGAGCACTAAGCAGTTTGCGGAAAGCCTATTGGAATCAGTTATTCAACCGGCCCTATGCTACAAGAAATTCCTTATATTAGGCGACCTCAATATACATTTTGAGGATGTTAATTGTGCCGAGGCACAATCTTTGATTGTTTCACTAAAATCACTGATGCTTACTCTCTTAGGTGAGTTGCCAACTCACCAGGCGGGTCATCTTTTAGACCCCATATTTGCTAATTGGAATGGGGTAAGGGTGCTAACTCCCATTAAGATCCTGTGGTCTGATCATTACCTTATTCCATTTATAATAACAGATATATCGGTAGGTGAAACATGTAACACACCCACCCATATCAAACGCAGGAATTGGAAAAAAAATTCCCAGACGGCATTTTAAGATATGCTATTGCAGGATAAGCCTCCGCTTAGTAATACCCTCAAAAAGGCATGGAGGGAGTATGAACAATGGATATCGAAGGCGCTAGATAAGGTGGCCCCATGGACCCTAAAAGCCCCAGTACGTAAGAGTAGGTCGGCCCCTTGGTATACTGATGAATTGCGCGCGATTAAGGCCAGATGTAAAAGATTGGAACATCTGAGGCGCAAGGATTATGATACAGCCCGGAAAGAGGCTTATAGGACCAGTCTTAAGGAGTACCATGGAGGGATTAACAAGGCCAAGAGAGAATTTGTCCAAGGAAGGATTGACTCCTCGGAAAATTCCTCCAAAGAGCTCTTTCTAATTTACAAAGAGCTCACGTCGCCTACAAGGGTAGAGACTAAAGATCTCTATTCCACAGAGATATGCGAATCTATCACTGATTATTTTGTGAATAAAGTTGAACAGATCTATATGTCTTTTCAGCAGGACCCAGGCGATGGAAATTCGGTGGGGGACACCTGCTTTGCACCTACTAAGAAAGCCCATCTTAAGGAATTCACGGTGCCCTCAAGGGAGGAACTGATAAATCCTATCAAGAGTATCCAGTCAGGCTCCCCTTTAGATGTGGCTCAGCCTAAAATTCTTAGTGAGCAGGTTCATCTCCTGTGGAACTATATAGGCAATTTGGCGACCCTCTCGTTTCAAGAAAGATATGTGCCTGAGGCATGGAAACTGGCACAGGTAGTTCCCATTAAAAAAAAGGCAAACGTGAATATTACCCAATTGGATAACCTCCGGCCCATTTCTCTTCTTCCTTTCTGTGCCAAGGTGGTGGAAAAATTGGTGAATAACCAGCTGGTTAAATTTGTAGAGGACAACCATCTCCTGCATGTTTCCCAGTTCGGTTTTAGGGCTAAACATTCTACTGAGACTGCCCTCCTTTCCTCAACAGAGATGCTTCATTAGAGAGTAGATGAAGGTCAGACTGCCGCTCTAATATTGCTGGACTTAAGTGCGGCATTTGATACCGTGTCGCACGTCAAACTTCTGACCAGTTTGAGCGAGTTGGGGGTTGAGGGGCCAGCCTATGAATGGATGGTTTCTTTTCTGGCGGACAGAAAATTCCAAATACACTATCCCCCCTTTAGGTCCACGTCCCGCATTTTAAAACAAGGGGTCCCGCAGGGCTCTATTCTGAGCCCTACGCTGTTTAATCTCTATCTGGCACCCCTGGCAAGGATGGTGGAGTCCTACGGGGTGGACATTGTATCCTATGCGGATGATACGCAACTGGTGGTTACTCTATCTCACCACCGAGTTGAGACAGCGGATAATTTTTCTGCTTGTCTGGTATCTTTGGCAGCCTGGATGAAGAGCAATTGCCTTCGCCTTAATGGCAATAAGACTGAACTATTGGTGATTGGCTCCTCTCCATCCATTTGGTCATCCGCATGGTGGCCTACGGAATTGGGTCCGACACCTGCCCCCTCTAACACAGTGAAGAACTTGGGTGCTTTACTGGACACCAATCTTTCATACGCCCAACATATTACCAGGATAGCAGGAAAATGTTATGGCATACTGAAGGTCCTGCGCAAAATCTTGGATCTCCTACCTATTACAGCTAGGAAAACATTAGTTCATGCCTTGGTAACGTCCCATCTTGACTATGGAAATTCCCTGCTGTGTGGCCTTAGCAATAAGGGCTTGAACCAACTACAATATGTGCAAAATGCAGTGGCCAGGTTGGTTTTAAAGCTGCCCAGGAAGTCCTCGGGGAAATGTGCATTACAGACCTTGCACTGGCTCCCCGTAAGAGAACGCATTCGGTTCAAGACCATGTGCATAAGCCATCGGATTGCACATGGCAAGGGCCCGATGCATCTTCATAGGCTACTCACCATACACCGTCCGAGACGTCTTTTGAGATCAATGGGCAGTATGCAGTTCTCAGTTCCACGCATATACAAATTGCGGATGGGTGGGCGCTCTTTCAGGTTCTTGGCAAGCAAGCAGTGGAACGATCTTCCGGTTGAGCTCCATATGGAACCGTCGGAAACGAGGTTCCGACAGAAACTCAAGACCCATCTGTTCCCTGCAGCCTAATACCTTCCTAGCGTTCCCCCTCCCTTTGTTTTCCTTTTCTAGGTGTAGGCGGTGTTCTATAGGCTTATTTTAAGTGGGAATGCATCCTAACGCGGAGACGCACTGTTCTAGTGTATTCAGGCGCTTAATAAATGTTTTTATTATTATTATTATTATTATTGCTCAAATGAGATTATGGAAATCCTGTTGGACTCAATAAACACACTAAACTGTAGACCTACATCTTACTGTATTTATTCATCCTAATCAGTGAACTCTCCTCAAATCTCAGTTATGGACAGAAGGAGGTTAACCCTATGATTGGCAAAGAAAGCGGGTTTTCCGCAGTGTTTTTAGTCTAATGAAGTCTGAGGTGCAGGAGGAGGGAACTGCATGCAGATTACCTTGTATCGGTACAATCAATTGGACAGTTAGCTGTGGTTGGCAGATCTTGGACTTCTGGACGGTTGATAAGGGAGGAAGAGCTTGGAGAGGCATCCTGTGGTCAATCATGCAGTGCTTTGTGGATGAACCATGGCGATTTGATAATCTCATTCTTTCACTGGGAGCTAATGGAGGGGCTGCAGCATGGGCAAGCCGTGATCATAGCAATTTAGACCAAACAAAAGATGGGTGCATTTGTTCGGAACCCTTTGGAGCTTAAAAAAATATGTGTTTGTACAGGATGTTCTGCACTACTAGTATCAGGGCAATTTTTCAAGAGTAGTATATGAGCAGAAAGGCACTCTAACTTGTGCCCTAAGGTAACTATAACTCACTTGCTCCTCATGCACTGCTAATTACCTCCCATATTACATCACTCATGACATGCTCAATGACTTTACTGATAACATCACTACAACGTCTGAAATTATATAATTGATGACAAAACTGTGCGTAGCGGGGCGCCAATTATAGTTACTAGAGATAACTATAACTGATGAATCTCAGTGGTTTATGGAGTTTTAAATGTTACGCTGACACTGACATCTTTACCTAGCTATAACATCACATTAACCCTAGTTTTTTTCAGTCAATATATATATCTATCCATACTAATATAATAAAGAGAGAGCCCAAACCTTTGAGGCGGGTAATATCAGGAACCACAGCACCAATCACAACACCCAATACAGCGTTGGAAAGGGCAGTTGCAGTAGAAGGACATAGGCTATGCAGACGCCCACCATATACATTTAAAAGGTAAAAGAACCTTGGCAGCAAAGTAGTCCCTTGTGGGCGTGTCTGCGGTGTGCTGTGGGCATGTGCTGAGAGGCGTGACAAACGCTGGGGGCGTGTGGTACGTTCCGCCCTTCATGCCATGTCTCATATCGTGCGCTAATCCCACCCTGCTCCCTTTAAATACCCCTGCACCCCATAATCATAACCCACCCTTACTCCTTAAAATACCCCAACACCCTTAAACACTAACCCATCTTAACACTATAAATATACCCTGTATCCCAAAACCCAAACCTATCCCTAAACCCTAAAAATACCCCTCTACCCCAAAACCCAAACCTAGCCCTGAACCCTAAAAATACCCCTGTACCCCAAAACCCAAACCTAGCCCTGAACCCTAAAAATACCACTGTACCCCAAAACCCAAACCTACCCCTGAACCCTAAAATACCCCTGTACCCCAAAACCCAAACCTAGCCCTGAACCCTTAAAATACCCCTGTACCCCAAAACCCAAACCTACCCCTGAACCCTAAAAATACCCCTGTACCCCAAAACCCAAACCTAGTCCTGAACCCTAAAAATAACCCTGTACCCCAAAACCCAAACCTGCCCCTGAACCCTAAAATACCCCTGTACCCCAAAACCCAAACCTAGCCCTGAACCCTAAAAATACCCCTGTACCCCAAAACCCAAACCTAGCCCTGAACCCTTAAAATACCCCTGTACCCCTAAACCCAATCCTAGCCCTGAACCCTAAAAATACCCCTAAAACCCAAACCTAGCCCTGACCCTAAAAATACCCCTGTACCCCAAAACCCATACCTATCCCTAAACCCTAAAAGTACCCTTTGTACCCCATAACCCAAAACTATATCTGAACCCTTAAAATACCCAAACACCCCAAAACATATACCTCAGTACTCCAAAACATATACCCCTATACCCATACTTACCTTATCCAAACATAAAAAAAAACATGCTTTTACCATTCATGCATTTACAACGAATTTCGTTGTAAATGTATGCGTGGTAAAAGCATATAAAATGTAATGCCATGCGTTATAATGGCATTGCGGAGTCATGGTACTTTCGTGATGAAAGTATGCGGAGTGATGGTATGCGGAAAGAAAGTTGCGGAGTAATGGGTGTTTACCCTCCCCCGGTAAGTACATTGGTGGCACGGCGGTCCACATCTCCAGCAACATACTCATATTTTTTCACCACCCATTTGAAAAATGCACAGGTCTCTCTCATTGATGGCCAGCACCGACATACACTTTTAGATACACCTCCCGCCACAAGTTCTAGAATTGCGAACTTTAGAGGTGGGGAGCTACATTCAAATCTCTGCATCAGCTCAACATCCTGTGATTCCAGGCAAATCGCTTTGTCTCCCCGTGCCTACCACAAATGAATGTGTTCTTCTGTAATGTAAATTGTGCTCATGCCATGTTGTCGAGTTCGCGCTATATAATATTGCAAGGAAAAATAAAGAAGGGAAACTCGAGTTCACACACTACTGAACGCGCACTCAGTCAGTCAAGAAATACTTTATTCGGTTCAATTTTCAGAAACCATAAAAGTACAAGACACACTTAAAAAACGGTCCAAAGGTCGCAATACATCATTAAAAAGAGATTACATTTTACAATTTAAAAAGAGGCAAGCGATGATAAAAACATTACAGAATAAAAAACTAGATTCAGTTATACAATAAGCAAAATTAGTAGTGGGTATTCTACGTCCAATTGATCTTTTTACCCAATCTCACTGCAATAGATAAAAATTTGGCCACATTGTAGATTTCCCAGATATTAGTTAACATCTGAAGATATAAAATAGCTGGTTTTACCTGCCTAAACCCTCTCCCCTTTAACAGGGGGATGATAAATTTTTTCCTGATGTCTTTAAAGTAGGTACAAAAGAACAGGTAATGGGCAGTATCCATGATGGAGTAGCCATCGCAATTACATATATTCAAATCCAGATCCCTGGTCCAGCCATGACGGCCAGAAATTAACAAATGGACTTTGTTCAATCGAAACTTAGTGAGAAGGTACCTATGACTTGGATTATTAACAACCTTCAAGTAAAGTTCCGGTTCATGGTCTGAGGAGACAATCAATTGATGAGACCTAACAGAGGGTTTTATCAACTCCCTGTTTTCCCTGTCCATTCCACTGTACAACAAAAAAGTGTTTTTTGTCCACTTCAAATCAGACTTCACAAGGGCTGATGGGTTGTGGAACAGTTCAGGCCTTCCCAGCTTCACACACAACTGTTCAACATATTTTAGCCAGGGAATCATGTACCAATGATCTAATTTTAGGCAGTCCTTCAGGATTTCATGATTAACTACAAGCTCTGGGTTGAGCCACACAGATATCCATTTCAACAGAGGGGCCATAGAAACTTGGTCTTCCAAAAAATCCACCCCACATTCCTGATGTACAATGAAGCTGGCCGTGGATTTTGGCAAGGAAAGAATGGATTTTAAAAAATTATCTTCGACCACTTGAAGAAATTTGACAGGCTTAATACCCCACAGGTCAGCACCATACATAGCAATGGCTATACATTTAGCAGCGTACACTTTTAAAACTGCCTCTATGGGCTTCACCCCAAGTTTACGTGAGAAACCAAGGACTGCGGATATGGATCGTGCCAAAACCTTTTTTTCTCCAGCAATTGGGGGTGCCATGTAGAACGGTCATCAAAGACAACACCCAAATAGGGGAATCTGGAAACCCTTGATAATTTGTGGCCATTACAGTGTAAAATCATGACTTTTTTTTGGCCTTTGCATGGTGACCTACCACCATTACATGGGATTTGCCAAAATTGATACCTAAATCCAGTTTTGTCATAAAACTATAAAAAGAGTTTGACAGGCTTTGCAGACCCACTGCAGTTCTAGCTATAAGAGCAGCATCGTCTGCATACAATAATGCAGGCAATGTGTATTTCCCTGCCCTAGGTATATCTTTACATGCTGTACCCAGTGTTCCACCCAGGTCGTTAATATATAGTGTGAAGAGCAGGGGAGCAAGAATACAGCCTGCCTTACACCGTTGGTAATACTAATTTTCCCTGTACAGTTCCCTTTTCTGTCATAGCGAACTGTAGCGGTAAGGTCCTTATGGAGGTCGGCTAGAAAATACACAATATTTGGGTCAATTCCTATACTAAGGAGTTTGCCCCACAACTTGGATCTGTTAACTCGGTCAAATGCCGAGGACAGATCCATAAAAGCAATGTACAGGGATCCCTGCTTTGCTTTAGTGTATTTTCCTATCAGCAATTGAAGGTTTAAGCTCTGATCGATGGTACTCCGTCCCTTTCTGAAACCATACTGAAGGGGGGAGAGGATGTTAGTCTCCTCTAACCATTCAGTAAGTTTGCTGAGAACCACCCTTCCTATGACCTTAACCGCAGAATCAATTAGGGATATAGGGCGATAATTTCCGGGTTCTCCCCTGTCTCCTTTTTTAAAAATAGGGACAATTACAGATTGGGTCCATGATTCTGGGATGCCTGCTTTAAAAATGCTGTTGAAAACTCTAGCTAAGATTTTGGACCAGAATAAAATATCCACTTTAAAAAGATCAGCGGGAACCCCATCCGGCCCGGGGGCTTTATTACTAGTCATTTTTTCAATGGCTACGGCCACCTCATCCTCATCCACCGTTAGGCTATAGGGGAGTTGGTATAAACTAGTCGTGTCCTCAGCCCCAGGGGTTACCTGTTCATAAACAGATTTAAAGTGCAAGTGCCATTTCTCTTCTTGGATGCCACAATCCAGTTCATTATTGCTTGAGTTCGAGAAGAATGGTTGATTGACCACGGCCCAGAATTTGGCGCTACTTTTCAGAACATCAGTTGAGGTTAGGTCGGCCCAAGCGTCCTCTCTGATCTCACGCCGCCTTTTCTCAATGGTGGTCTTGTATACTTTCCTGAGGGTAGCCACGAGTTTTCTGTCTACTGGTTTGGATTTTAAGGCTATTTTTAACTTATGATTGGCAGCGGAACATTTGTTGTCAAACCAGCCTACCTTTCCTTGAGTTTTCCTTTTACACTGTTGTGTCAGGTGGGACACGATATCGGCGCAGACCCTATTATACGCCTCTATTACCTCTGTGTCTCCCACCTGATCATTCAAGCAAAGTTTAAAGGCCTCCTGACTACTTATATAGAAATTACCAAAAAAGTCCTCAGGAATTATTTTACACCATTTAATTCTACGGGCCTGGTCAGTTAGTCGTAAATCACATTTATCAACTAGACTCAAGCTGCTTTCCTTATTGTCAAATACATTCTTAATTTTTAGTACAACCAGATTGTGGTCACTAAAATGGGACCTTTCAACATTGTAACAAATAATATTACTGCCATGACTGCTACTCAAAAAAATATAATTAATGATGGACCCACTGCCATGACCCGTGAAAGTTGGAATGCCCTCTTCCCCCCCAAGTGGCAACATTAGTCCATTTTCAGCTAGCAGGGATTCTAAAAATGTTCCCTGCTCTGAATGTTCAAAATGGATATTTTCTTCATCTGGGGGGCCAAATAAAATATTAGGGGGACATTTTTCCTGGCAACAATGGACATTAAAATCTCCCAGTAGAATGACAATACAGTCAGGATCCATAGACTCCTTGAAGTTGGCTAAGAAAGAATTTAGCCTCGACAGGTTGTCAACTGGATGTTCTCTATCAAAGGAGTTATAGAAATTCACTAACAGTACAGCGTTAAAGCCCCTGTGTGTGATTAAAACTGCAAGACAGTAGGGACTGCCAGTAGGAATTTCAATATAGGTGCCTGAGATTTTTGCAGATATCAAAGTGACCAGACCACCTCTGGCCCGCCCTCGCTTTGAATTAACAGCTGGAAGAAAAAAGGTGGTAAAACCGTCCACTGTGAGTAAATTTTCAGTGGCCCACGTTTCCTGCATGACGATTATATCCATTGAGCCTATGAGATCTCTCCAATGAGGGTCGTCAATTTTATTCCTAAGGCCCGCAATATTCCATGTGGCCAGTGCGATCCCCCGCCTGCCCCTTTCATTCCCATCTGTCGTACACGATGCTGTCCCTCCCTCCGTACCCTGGCCTATAGTTAACGTTGGATCAGTATTTAACTCAGAGTTTAGTTCTTGTACAGGCTGACTGCTCTGTGGAAGAGTGTAAGGGGCATTTTGCAGTTGTTTAATGGGTGAGCCCAGTGTATGTCAATCTACCCAATCGGTGAATGACGGGTAATCATAGTGATTGAACGTTGGAACATTATAGTAGTTTTCTTGCCCATTCACATGGTGATAATCATAATGTGGGTGGTTATTTTGGGGCCCTGGAGCAAACCCAACCTGGAGAGGTCTGTCCCTTCTTCTCCTAACCAGATTCCATCCGTCCTCACCGCCCTCATCCCAGCCGCGGGGTTGAACCTCCCATGGGGGATTGAACTTCTGTCTAGTTTTATGTTCATGGGGGCCCTTTAACCAACTCCATCTTCTATCGGATTGATTCCCCTGAGCATAGAAGTAAGAGAGAGGCCTGGCAGTGACCGTGCTCGCCTGGTAGCGCGGTGTGCCGGCACAGATATGCTTTACTACCTGTGGGTTCTCAAAGGTGACCACTCTTAAGTGCATCAGCCATGCACTGTGAATCACAGTGTTTCACAGGCCTGTCACAGATAAGAAATGCTATCAAAACGAAATCCTACAAAACAATATACTACTGGCCGGCAGCAATTCATACCCGGACAACGTCGGGACGGGCTGCTAGTGTGTATATATATACACACACACATACCAAAGCAGGAGGTGGCAGTTCTCTGTCTCTACCTAAACTAAAGATTTCTTCTGAGCAGGACGTGCGCTCATTCACTGTCCTCTTCTCATACACTTCACATATTATTATTATAAAATATTTATAGAGCTCATAGCTACACATGTGTGGGTTTTCCGGCAATGGCAGCAAACAGTGAGGGCATGTTGGAGGTTTTTCTCTGCTTGGGTGAAAAGGTGAGTTTTCATCTGATTCCTAAAGCTGAGTAAATTCTGGTCTGAACTTAAGTACATAGGAAAAGTGCTCCAGAGTTTAAAGACGAGGTAACTGAAGAACCTCCCCCTCCCCCCTTGCTTTCCTGACTCTGGGAACAGTTAACTGAGATAGAGATTGTTTGATCTCAAATCTCTAGAGGTAGTGTAGAAAATGACACAATGTTGAAGGACATGGGGCCCCTGAAAGCACCTTTCTTTATGAGCCTGCAGAGGCCTTGAATTGTATTCTCTCTTTTATTGGTAGCCAAAGAAGTTGCACCAAGGCTACTCATGCAAATTGTGTTTTAGAGAGGCCCGTCAGGGCTATGGCTTCTGCATTGTAGGCAACCTGTAGCTTTCTAATAGCATATGAGTGGCGGCCCAGGTAGAGTGAATTGCCATAGTCCAGTAGGGAGGGTATCAATCCCTGGACCACTGTTCTCCGACACTCAATAGGAAGCCATTTGAGTGTTTTCCAAAGAGACCTCAGAAGGCCAAAGCAAGTGCCCGACACCTCTTTTGCTTACTTATCACTGCTGTCTGTGTTCCTTGGACCTACCTGGTCCAGCCACTGCAGCACTCTGAGCATGAGGAGTGCATGCGTGTGTTTGTGTGCACCTGAATGCTGTATGCTAGCTGTGTGCCTGGGACCTACCTAGCCCAGTCCCTCCAGGTCTCTGAAGATAATGAGTGCATGTGTGTGGTTGTGTGCACCTGTCTGTGTGCACCTGTCACCCCTGCTGCTGGCTGTGTGCCTGGGACCTACCTGGTCCAGCCCCTGCAGTGCTCTGAGGATGAGGAGTGCATGTGTGTGGTTGTGTGCACCTGCCTGTGTGCACCTCTCACCCCTACTGCTGCCTGTGTGCCTGGTCCCTACCTGGTCCAGCCCATGCAGTGCTCTGAGCATGAGGAGCGCATGAATGTGGCTGTAATTACGCTAAGTTCACTTCTTGTTTTCCCTACTATATTCAGATCCAATGGTCTTTTATAGCCTGCTGAAGGTTGTTCTTCTCTTGAGTCCGGTCACCAAAATTCCTGATCCGCACGTACCCGGACCAGTAAACCGATAAACCCACGCTCACTCAACTTGCATCCTAACTTTGCAAGACATCACACAATTAATTCATCACCGCAATCTAACACACCACACAGTTTCATACTTACGCTACCACTGTTTCTGCCGTACCATCAACATCTGCCGACTTCAATCCGTCTTCGCCGTCATCTACTCCGTGTCCGAAGCTCTATTATGTTCCAGATCCTACTCCTAAGTTCCCTTTTCTCCCCTCACTTAGAGGCAAACCAATCTCTGCTACCATTTGATTTTGCTAAGTTTACTCCTTGTTTGCCCTACTATATTCAGATCCAATGGTCTTTTATAGCCTGCTGAAAGTTGTTGAGGGGAGTAAAACAATTCAAAATTATACTTTCAAATTAGACATGCATTAAAGGATCACAGACTCCGAATGGCAGTTTTGTGGATTTATTATAAGGCCAAAAATAATTGAATATATACACACCTCAATATAAGAGTATATAGATACATGAAAATTAATACAGAGCTGAATCTACAAATATAATTCATTTGGCACAAAAGGCATAATATAACATATTCCAAAACCAAAATGCAACAAAGAATAGAAGCTGAGTCCAATTCTCTTTTAATTAGAGAAGAAAACAAAGATATCTTTCCCTACACTACTCTATGTGAGCGTTCCACCTATTTCCTCGATATCCTTCCCCAAAGGTGACAGCACGTGCTGACTTCCTAAGAAGTACTCACGTCAAATGGGTCTGATAGCTTAAAGATATGGAGCTCGTTCTAGGATGCTCCTTCTCCTCCGAAAATAAGAAGAAGTCTCTTGAATCTGTCCCTGTGCATCATACAAAAAGACGATGTTCAACCCACAAAATGTCATAAGGCAAACTTTTCCATTTGCAACAATTTTCAGTTAGTTTCCACAGAAGCTTTAATTAAATCGTGTTTTTCTGTCAGTGGCCTTGATTACAGATAGGCCAGACACGAAAGGCGTCCTCCCTTTCCGCCTTCCAGCCTTCTTCAAAGACATCCCAGGTATCTCCTTAAATCTAAGAATAAGGAGGTTGAATTCCTGCACCTGCAGTAGGATAGGAACATACTGTTTTTGAGTACAAAAAGGATTCATTTAATTATAATTCTTGAGCAACCAAGGAGAAACAAACTCAAAACAACCTGCAGTTTTGGCCTAAAATTCAGGCAACTTAAACTGAACACAAATTACATTGTATGAATATTAGTTTGTCCTGCACTTTATACATACAGGAATTATACATTTTCTTTAATACATACAAGGCCTACTTAAATGTGTAAATTTTAATGATAATATAAAGTGAATAAATGCATCTTAATAATCATGAAACACTGCAAATGATAAAATACATCGGAGTGCGTTTAAATCATGGATATAGTGCACCCATACAATTTAGAGTGCTGTAAGCGCTCTATCAGTTGTGTGCACCTCAATGCTGTATGCTGGCTGTGTGCCTGGACCTACCTGGTCCAGCACCTGCAGCTCTCTGAAGATGAGGAGTGCATGTGTGTAGTTGTGTGCACCTGTCTGTGTGCACTTGTCTGTGTGCTGTATCTAAGGAATGGTCTGTGTAAAGCACTCGATTTCATTAATGATTTTAATACAATTAAAAAACAATTTGACCTTCATCTACCCCAAAGTTTCTTTGGGCTGAATACTTAAATACCCCTATAAATTTGTATTCAAATTCTATTCAGTTTTCCGTAACGTTTTTGGATTTAAGTGCTTTAAACCCCATAACTACCGTTATTTTCCAAAGAGTCTTTTCAGTTGAGCCCCCAAAACACTCTTACAATTCTACATATAATTTATGTATTCGTTTAGCTCCACCCACGTGTACACCATGGCTTTTCTATTATCCGGTTTAATTATTTTTAGTAATGTGTTTTTACTGCATCCCATTTAATAACTATTTTGACAGTTCATCCAGGCATCTTGATATCCTTTTACATAGGCGCAATAAACTATTATTAACCATAAATGATTTAATTTGATATCCACCTAAAGGAATAGCAGTGATTTGCAGCCTGTGTGGGACACCTGAGGGAGAGCGAGGGATATAGCTCAGTGGGAGATGGAGCTGTTGCGGGGATCAGTGTGAGATTAGGATTAGAGTCTGCATTGCTAGGGGGCTCATTTATACTTTAATTATTGTTTATTATTTATGAGGCTAAGAATGAAATGAAGCGAACATGTAATTATCCGCACACCAGACAGACCTCCTGCACGCACTGATCAAGAAACTCAAAACATCGAATCAGAGCTGTAAACTTTGAATATGCAGACTTTAAATTAATTTTAGTCACGTGTCAGCATGAAAGGTTTTATGCAAAGTCTCACATTAATCTCATAATCCAACCGTCAAGCTACATTTAACATGTCTTTGTCAACCAAAATCAGGATTCTCTCAAAAAGGTTCTGCTATTACAAACATTTTCTTCCTCCATCGGACATATCATTGTGATGTAGCAGTGTTGCTCTGACGTAACAGTCTACATAAGCAAAAGTAAGTCTGGTTAGACTAACCAGACTTACAGGTTAGTTACATTTAGACAGACCGGAATCATGGACGTCAATTCAACAGAATGCAGAAATGCAACCACGCACCCTTTGACCTTAGAAACCTCACAGGAAGTGACATCATAGGACCTTTGACCCTGAATCTTCTTAGGATGTGATGCCACAGGAAGTGATGCCCCATGACCTTAAGCCTGATGACATTAAGATAATGGACATTTCCATAACAGCTACATGATTTCTATAACAACAAAACACAAAGATATTTTTTAGACACCACATATATTGGGCTGCTAACATGATCTTTAAAAATGGTGTGACGTACAACTTACCCTAATTAGTAAAACGTACCCTAAATTGTAAAGAGTGAGCAAAGGAAGTGAATCAGACCTCTTCTGCGTAATTTTTGGGGAGGTATAATAGTGCATTTTAAAACACAATTTTCCCATAAAGTTCTTAAAAAGCCATAGACTCTGAAAAGGCCCCAATTAAATAGTTAATTCCTTTCATGGGCCAAGCCATTGAAGCTTGATGCTCTGCAGGAGATCACCACATTTTCTTCAAAACATGCTATGGGTGCCCCTATCTGTCAAAAATTATCTTAATTGTGCCCGGGACAAAATATGGGTACTCCTTTATCCTAAAACTTACATACAATATACCAATGTCAAAATCTTCCTATCAATGCCATCCACGTACCATGGGTGACCATTATATTAACACCTTGCCTGCGTCGAACGTTCAGCTCCAGTGCGGAACGTTCGAAAAATGGGTGGGGCATCGTCGGCCAACGGATGTTCGCAGCACTACCAAGGTAGTGCACGTGACGACCGTTGGCCGACGGCAGCAGCCAAGGGGTTAAACTGTACCTCTAGTATGTCAGGGCCAGCATTTTATCATAGTTACCCCACCTACCGTTATGCCATGGTGTACCTCCCTTATGCAAACAATTACCTCCAATGTGCCAGCACAAACATTTTCCATGGGTACCCCCTATGCCTAGAATTTCCTCAAGGTTGTCAGTGCCAGCATTTTTCTATAGGCGTCCATATGCCAACAATTTTCCCAAGTATGCCAGTACTAGTATTTTACCAGGGGTGGCCAATATTCCAAACACTATCTCCAGAACTCCAGTGCTAAGCTTTTGCCATGAATGTCCCCTATGCCAAATATTACCTCTACTATGCCAGTGACAGTTTTTTGTTACAGGGAGTCCTTATGCTAGGAAATGCCTCCAGTATACCTGGGCTAGTGTTTTGCTGTGGGTGCCTCTATAAGCCAAGAATTGCCTTTAGTATGCCAGCGTCAAATGCAGACTCACAAGCATTTTTACTCATGCTGACTTACAGCCACTCTCTCAGACCCATTCTCACTCACCCATACTCAGTCATTCTCACTTGAACTATTTTATTCACATTCACATTCACTCTGGCTCTCACTCTTACTCTTTCTCTTCCCCCTTTGCTCTCACTCTCATTCTCACTCATTCTTTCTCTGAATTAGTCATATTTGCTCCTTCACACTCACTAGCACTCACTCTCGCTCCCTCTCACTTATTCTCATTCACTCTGACCCTCTCATTCTCATTTCATTCAAACTCAGTTGTACTCCTATTCTCTCTCTCTAAACAGGGCAATTATCTATCTACTACCTGTTTCTTTCTGCTCAAGGGTATCCACAAAATTATACGGGGCAGATTTACAAGCCCCTTGCGTCACTTTTGCGCCACCATTGCGTTAGTTTTTGTAACGCAGCGGTGGCATAACCAATGCGCCACGTTGAGGCCCATTTGCAACGTGACGCATCTAGGGAAATGCATCCCGTTGTAAAGCACTGCACTACATTATCCCTGCATCAGGTATAATGTATGCAGGGTGGGTGTTCCCATGCAGGAAAGCCTTGTAAAAGTGATGCAGTGAGTTCTACAAGATTTCACTGCGCCATTGTTAGGACGCCACTGCGTCAAAATCTTATGCCTGCATGGAGCAGGCGTAAGGAGTGATGCAGCACAATAAGTATAGGCCTCGCCGTGCATTGCTGTAGTTGCGTCCTGCTTGCGACACTACTCCAGCAATGTGTGACTTCTGGGCCAACAGATGCATCAGAATTTCTGACGCATCTGTCAATCCTTGTGCCATGGTGCGCCATATTGTAAATACAACGCATCCATGGTGGCGCAAGGGTTTTGCACGCAGGCGCAGCAAAACTGACACATCTTTGCTCTAACGCAGAGATGCATCTGTTTCTTGTAAATCTTCCCCTGCAGTTTCTTCCTTTTTCTGTGCCCCTTGTGGTGGTCCAGGAACCCATTTTGAGACAAATGGATTATTGCAATTCTCACTTTCTGCACTGCCTGATTGGATTTTTAACAAGGCTCCAAGGTTCAAAATGTTGCAGCCAAGCTAGCTCAGGGTTTGCCACAATACGCCTCCACATCTGTTGCCATGCATCCTTTAGACTGGTCACCGGTGTGTAAGAGACAGGTTTTAAATATTTATTTATGGAGCTGCGTAATTTTGGTTCCACCCTTACACATCACAGAAGCGCAATAAATATATGCATGCATTTAGTATTTTATACTCTGTGTGCCTAATTCTATTAAAGGAAAGTGAAGTGTTCAATGTATTACTGAATTTCATTCACTGGAGAAACATTAGCGATTTATAGCAGCATGTATATTAATGTTTAGTTTAACCAGGAACAAATGTAGTTCTAAAACATATTTACACATATGTCTCATGTTAAGTTGCAATTATTTGTAAATGCTCTGCACAATGTAATCGAGGATCAATTACCTAAGTAACATTTATATTGTTATATTTATTTTGAAGTTATACACATACACGTAATCATGAATGTACCTTGTACTCTGACTGCTTTATAAGTTAGCTTGTATAAAGGCATTAAGAATTTGGGGGAATATCATCAAGGACCGGTGTTAAAATTATCGCAGTTTTATCGGCAGGAAACTGCCAATAAAACGGCGATAATGGGCTTGATAATACGCCCTTGTTAATTCCCATAGAAGCCCATGTTCTGATGTTAACATGGGCTTCTAAGGGAATTAACAAGGGCGTATTATCAAGCCCATTATCGCAGTTTTATCAGCAGTTTCCTGCCGATAAAACGGCGATAATTTTAACACCGGTCCTTGATAATATGCCCCTTGGTCTTCAATGTTTAATCTTGAACGTGAAAGTTTGCTTGCCTTGCATGTTCTCTTCTCTGTAGGTGCTGTTTGAAGGCTTTGTTAGTAAAAGAAAGGAGGGGCATATTACCAAGGAATAGCGATATTTATCGCAAAATGCCCTTAGGCCATTTTTTTTATCGCTGGATATGTTAGCGGAGAAAACATGCTATTAGCAACGTTTTTCTCCATTGTGCTAAAATATCCAGCGATAGCGGCGAAATGCGTGAATATCACTTAGAATACAGCGATATTCGCGCAGTAGCAATGAAATGCTCTTAGCCATGTTATCCAGCTCCCATTGGATAACATGGCTAAGAACTGGTCTGTACAAAAGGGGGTGGTGATGGACAGAGCATCTGAACCAATCAAACACTCACACCCAGTCAAAAGATCTGGGTTTGATCCATCACCGTTCTTTAGCCCACTCTGCCACCCCAGTTCAGACATGGCTATATGCAAATCAGTCTGACCATGTGCCTCATGGGAACAGTCCAGCCCGAACTGCCAAGCCATGCCTTCCCTGGACCGGGAACAAGCTTCTGAGGACCGGTTTCTGGCATTCCAGCCGTCTTCAGCCCGGCTTGCTTGAATCTAGTGGCAAAGTGAGCAAGGGACTCACGTCTGAGCATACCCTGCCACACTTATGGCAGCCAAAGCGGTACAAAAGGGGGTGGTGATGGACGGAGCATCTGAACCAATCAAACACTCACACCCAGTCAAAAGATCTGGGTTTGATCCATCACCGTTCTTTAGCCCACTCTGCCACCCCAGTTCAGACATGGCTATATGCAAATCAGTCTGACAGGGTTGTACCGCTTTGGCCGCCTTAAGTGTGGCAGGGTATGCTCAGGCGTGAGTCCCTTGCTCACTTTGCCACTGGATTCAAGCAAGCCGGGCTGAAGACGGCTGAAATGCCAGAAACCGGTCCTCGGAAGCTTGTTTCCGGTCCAGGGAAGGCATGGCTTGGCAGTTCGGGCTGGACTGTTCCCATGAGGCACAGGGTCAGACTGATTTGCATATAGCCATGTCTGAACTGGGGTGGCAGAGTGGGCTAAAGAACGGTGATTGATCAAACCCAGATCTTTTGACTGGGTGTGAGTGTTTGATTGGTTCAGATGCTCCCTCCATCACCACCCCCTTTTGAACCGCTTTGGCCGCCATAACTGTGGCAGGGTATGCTCAGACGTGAGTCCCTTGCTCACTTTGCCACTGGATTCAAGCAAGCCGGGCTGAAGACGGCTGGAATGCCAGAAACCGATCCTCGGAAGCTTGTTTCCGGTCCAGGGAAGGCATGGCTTGGCAGTTCGGGCTGGACTGTTCCCATGAGGCACAGGGTCAGACTGATTTGCATATAGCCATGTCTGAACTGGGGTGGCAGAGTGGGCTAAAAAACAATGATGGATCAAGCCCAGATCTTTTGACTGGGTGTGAGTGTTTGATTGGTTCAGATGCTCCATCCATCACCACCCCCTTTTGTACCGCTTTGGCCGCCATAAGTGTGGCAGGGTATGCTCAGACGTGAGCCCCTTGCTCACTTTGCCACTGGATTCAAGCAAGCCGGGCTGAAGACGGCTGGAATGCCAGAAACCGGTCCTCGGAAGCTTGTTTCCGGTCCAGGGAAGGCATGGCTTGGCAGTTCGGGCTGGACTGTTCCCATGAGGCACAGGGTCAGACTGATTTGCATATAGCCATGTCTGAGCTGGGGTGGCAGAGTGGGCTAAAGAACGGTGATGGATCAAACCCAGATCTTTTGACTGGGTGTGAGTGTTTGATTGGTTCAGATGCTCCGTCCATCACCACCCCCTTTTGTACCGCTTTGGCCTCCATAAGTGTGGCAGGGTATGCTCAGACATGAGTCCCTTGCTCACTTTGCCACTGGATTCAAGCAAGCCGGGCTGAAGACAGCTGGAATGCCATAAACCGGTCCTCGGAAGCTTGTTTCTGGTCCAGGGAAGGCATGGCTTGGCAGTTCGGGTTGGACTGTTCCCATGAGGCACAGGGTCAGACTGATTTGCATATAGCCATGTCTGAACTGGGGTGGCTGAGTGGGCTAAAGAACGGTGATGCATCAAACCCAGATCTTTTGACTGGGTGTGAGTGTTTGATTGGTTCAGATGCTCCATCCATCACCACCCCCTTTTGTAAGAACTGGTCTGGGTAGGTGTTAGTATTTGGAGATATTCGCGCTTAGCGCGAATATTTCCATCACTACGCCTGCCTTGCTAATAGGCAATAGCGACGTTAGCGACTGCTTTCAGTCGCTAACTGGTTGGGTACACCCACTTTGCATGTCATTAGCGATAAACATCGCTGCCATGCAAAGTGGACCCCTAACCGCTCGCTATCGCCTAAAAGCTGTCGCTAACATCAGTTAGCAACAGCTTGCTAATAGGGCGATAGATTTATCGCCGCTTAGCGGCCGAAAACGGACGCTAAAGCAGCGATAATTGCCTCTCGCCCTGCTTGATAATATGCCCCGGAGTATTTTATTTTAGCGATAGAGATGCGTATTTTTGGCAAGTGCAAGAGGCGCTAACGAAGTAGGAGAGTGACTCTATTCAAGAGGTATCAGTGGAATGGAACACACTCAAGGTCGTGAACTGCAAGATGGGAGACAGATGGAATGGCCAGTTCTGTTGTGAGAAGTGGAAAAATACTGAAGTCCATGATGTGGAATCTCCTGAATGTTCTGTGGGTTAAATTATGTTTACATTGTTAAGTTACAGGCAAACACCCTTTACACTTTAAAAGGTACAGCCTCTTTGCCTAAATTTCTATTATGTGGCTTTAAGCTATACATTGCCTCGACTTGGAAGACTTTTACATAAGTCTCCACTATGCTTCACACATTCCTACTTTCCCCGAACTAGGGTGCATATTACCAAGGGTGACGATAGGCAATTATCGCCGGTTTAGCTGTTGTTTTCGGCCGCTAAGCGGCGATAATTCTATCGCTCTATTAGCAAGCTGTCGCTAATGATGTTAGCGACAGTTTTAGGCGATAGCGAGCGGTTTGGGGCCCGCTTTGCATGTCAGCGATATTTATCGCTAATGACATGCAAAGTGGGCGTCCCCAACCTGTTAGCGACTGAAAGCAGTCGTTAACGTCGCTATCGCCTATTAGCAAGGCAGGCGTAGCGATGGAAATATTCCCGCTATCGCCAAACACTAACGCCTGCTCAGACCAGTTCTTAGCCATGTTATCCAATGGGAGGTGGATAACATGGCTAAGAGCATTTTGTCGCTAATGCGTGAATATCGTTGTATTCTCACCGATATTCACGCATTTCGCCGCTATCGAAGGATATTTTAGCACAATGGAGAAAAACGTTGCTAATAGCATGTTTTCTCCGCTAACATATCCAGCGATAGGCAGCGATAATTATCGCTACTTGTTGGTAATATGCCCCTAGGTTTCCCTTTGAATTATTTGAGAATTAGGTTAGGTGACTTTAAATGTATCCATGTATAGAGTGGAGGACCGAGGAGTACTTACTAAGCACCAGGCCTATTCCTTTATGTTTGTATTATGGCAACTGAATTTCTTGTATGTCTTATAGTGCTGCAGCTTAACACTATTCAACGCTTTGGTTTTCCCTTGGTAATCTTAAATTTTCATAATGTATTTTTGAAATTCATCTGCATTAATTTGGCTTTGAATTTTTATTAAACCCATAAAACGGTCCTCCTTGTGTAGTTAACTTGACTACACTGTCATCAAATTGTCGATCAGTTTTAACGCCCCTTACCTCTCAGGCAACTACAAGAACCAACAGAGAGTGAAACGGTAAGAAAGGCCCAGGGCTCCATCATGCACATAGATCTTTCTAGGGCACTGGTCCTAGTTACCTTCGGCTTACATTCCTCACTATCCACCTAATCGAAATCTGAGCCTCTTTATTGCTAGCTCGCTGGTCCAAGCAAGAACACAGCTCTTTCTCAATCACAGCCGCTAAGCTTTGCAAATCTCTCCCAGCCACATTGTGCAAAACTTGTGGGGCCTCATTTATGAAAAGTGACGCATCGCTGCGTCAAAACAGCGATGCATCACTTTTCATTGCGCCCTCCTTGCGACACCAATTATGCGTCATATTTACAATATGACACATCATTGCGCAAGGAGTTACAGATACGTCAGTATTTCTGACGTATCTGTATGGCGCAAAAGTGACGGTGGGTGCGGCTTCAAGCTACATCCGCCGCAATGGTAAAAATGCATAGATTGCATTTGTATGCAGAAAGCAGCAGGCACCGTGCGGTGCCTGCCGCTTTCTGCATACAAATGCAGGGGGTACCATAGGTACCCCCCATGTGCACCCCCCACCCCCCCTTCACCTAGGGGGCCCGCAACGGCCCCCGCAGTGAAGTTACACATGCTTTTCCACGGCGGAAATCCCGCCGAGGACAAGTATGTTTTAAAGCCCTTCCTAATATGGCGGACGGTGTCTGAGAGACACCGCCACCATATTAAAGCTTTTCCGGCGCGGTTGTAAGCTAACCGCGGCGGAAAAGCTGCGGACGGAAACCAGGACTCACCAGCCATCCTAATGTGGCGGTGGGTCTTTGGTGGGTCCGCTGCGGTTTTTCCGCATCCTCCGGGCCGGGGGTGGCTTCCGCCGGCCCGGAGGATGCGGAAAAACCGCAATCATAATAGGCCCCTAAGTTTGGTAACATTACCTCCAGCACCAGGATACCTGTATAGCTGTTAGAACACGTTAAAATCCCTTAACATAGCAACGCATTCCCCTATACTTTCACTCATTCATACGTTCTCATTCTTATTCTGACTCACTCTTATTCTCACAGAGTTACACTCATTCTCAAACATTCTCACTCACAATCCAACTCTCTCACACTCATTCTTATTCGTTCCCACTCCCCCACTCACTAACTTGCAGTCACTTTACTCTTATTCACGCATTCTCACTCACTCTGACTCACCCATACTTAATAACACTCATTCCCATTCACTATCTGTCACTATCACTCACTTTTACTCTCACACAATCGTGCTCACACATACACACACGCTCTCACGTGCAGACACACTCTTACCTCCCCCACAAGTATACGTACAACATACCTTTAAGAGCGAATTTTTTTGTTGCAAACTTCAGATGCCAGCGGAGGTCCTGTCCCAGCTCCAGGTGCTTCATTTTTTTTGAACCAATGGGAAATAATAGGTTAATGTTGAGCAGGAACCCTTAATGCTCATAAGGGCGCCTGTCCCTGTGATATTCACGCTGATTTCCCCACCTTTGAGGTCAGGGTTAGCAAAGGCAGTGCCAGGGTGTGTGAGGGGCAAAATGACATCCATGACTGGAATTTTTATAAATCACATGTGTGGGGTCACATTGGGGCTGCATCAGATCTATTACAACAGTAGGTGTCAAGGGCATTAAAGGGGTCATCATCCAGAGCAGGGATAAATCAAACAATAGGCATTCCATAACGTTCCTTTTATGAAGATGTCTCATTGGGTGTTGGAACCTATTAAGACATCATTCACCAGCAGGTGATTCTTTCTGCTATATGCTCTATCCGCCTCGTTATGACTCCGATGTACCCATTTTAACTGATCACTTTGCTGATTGGCTGATAGCAGACAGTGTGTTTTCTTTGTTTTGATAAAGTGGGGGGCCATCTTGGAATCTTTTGCATTAATCTGCTATGCCTGTTGCTCTGCCCTTTCTCCACTTTAGATAGACTTAGCCTACATTTACCTCTGAACACATTTGTCTTTGACCCTGTACAACGCCCCACTACCCTTTGCCTTGGTTTGCGCGATAGAAATACCACATACATGCAATTGCATACAATTATTAACTATTTGTCTTCTGCGGCGTTTCTGTACGTTTATCAAACTGCCTGAGTGAGCGGAGTACAATTCATGTCAGTGGCAGAGCTCCCACTCCAAATTCATTGTCATCAGATTAACATTATGGGTCTGATTCACACAAGGCATGCTGCGGTACTTTAAGTAGTGCTACAGTACAACTACTAGCATACTACAAAATGCTATTCACTAACCTACAGACAGGGACCTCCTTGTTTTTGCCACTCCTACCTTTTCTGCGCAGAGATCTCCACGCTGTGATGCTGTATTATGAAATCACTCAAAATTAGCTTTTATGATCCACAATTTCACAGAGACTGGGTTATTGCACATTTCTGACTTTAATTAACTGCTATAACAAAACATGTTAGACGGAGAAAGAGGTTCCCAGAAGTCTTCCGCCAGCCTAATGTTAAGGGGAGGGGGGGAGTGATCGCTCACTAGATGAGGATTTCCATTCCCTTCCACTGGCTTTCCTTAAGGATTTGCAACAAGAGTCCTCCAATCTGGAGCAAATTGTCTGTGCATGAATAGCAGGTGCCCCACTTGACCCTCCATCAGCCAGTAGGCACAGCAGGCCGCGGGCTCCCACAGCTAATCAGCCGCTGCCTCCTCAGCGCACGGCCATCTTGTTTAGCAGGCGCGGCGCCGCCATCACAGAGGCCCAGGGCATGCACAAGGGCGAGGACATAACCATGTTGTCCTGCTTGATGAGCACACGTTGGGTCAAGTGGTGACTAACCCTCTGGAGAAGAGGAAGGATTTCGAGCTGATTTTGTAATTCAACCACAAACTCCTTCCGCATGCGCGCCAGCTCGTTCAAGCAACAGAACAAGCAAACCTCTTCGGGGGAAAATACTCTGCTATGAAAACAACAATACAGCTCAAGACCAGTGCTTTAAATGAGCAGGTACTGTCCGGTACTGAGGACCTGCACTTCTTTCATTTGAAAGGGAGAGTACCTGTACCTCTCAGCACTTGTGCAATATATTTAAAGGGACAGTGCCAGCACTTTTCTGCAGTAAACAGGTACTCTGGGGTAGTGAGTGCCTGTGTCAGGTTCAGCGCAAGGTGGTGCCGCTGTCCGCGAGATGCGTGGTACATAACAGCTCACAGAACCCAAAGACTACGTTACCCAAGATCCTTAGCGGTAACGCAGCGTAGTGACGTGAGCTACGCTAATGCAGGAACTAAATACCGGCGGCATAGGAAAGACGGTGCCGATAATTCTTGCTGTGTTCTTTGGTATGGTCGGTAAGACGAGGCTTAGCAGGATAAATCGTGAGTACAAACACTGTTTTCTTGTTGGTACGCGTTCTCGGAGAGGACCGAGGGTGTGTCCAACTGCCTGCTTTCAGAGTACACGCGGCTGCGTGTGGTACTTCGGTCTGTTTGGATTCCCTGCTCTGCAGGGTTAACGTTCGTTTTCCCCTGTTGGAAGAGAAAGACTTGCTTTCTCATTGCAGGAGGAAAACGCAAATTCCAGGCCAAACAACATTGAGATATGGACTATTGATTGGTCCTATTACTTACAGTCTTACTTCTTTTTGCCTTTTGGATTCCATTGGCGGTTTGGGCTCAAATCGTCGGGCGAGTTTTTCGCAGGTTGCATCAAGACGTACAAAGACTAATACATGTTTCCATATGTGAACTATTTTCTTTTGTTTATGGAAGGAGCTGTGGTATGGTGAATTAACCTCACGTATTCTCATATGATTTGTTTGCACAAAGTTATTACATTATTTCCTTCAGTTTAGGAGAGTCTCAACAGGGGGTACTTGATCAGAGGGAGCTTGTGACCAAGATTAGCAAACAGAAATATTGTGGTATGTAAGCCATGTTTATCAGTGCATACATATCTCTAAAAAAAAACTAAATACAGGTTCATAGTGTGTTGTTCCTTGTTTTCTTCTAGCTGGTGGCAGCCCCTGGTATTCCCCTGTGCCTGTGCTCCTGTATTTAAAGACCTTATACTTTTCCTTTCAGGTAAGGGGATAGAATTATACTCATGCGAGCATAGAGGAATAGAGCTAGGTCTATCTGTGTAAAAGACATAAGGGGGGTTGTTCTAAACATCTGTCTTTGTCGTTTCAGATCTCCTTCCCCGCTGTTTCCTTCCTTTCCCGCGCTCACGGGACTTTTGTGTGATCTGTGTTTTATTCCCAGACTTCAGGGTCGTCAAGTGGGTGAGGGTAAAGGACTTTCTTCACGGCCCCGAGGAGTATAGGAAACAGAGCCTGACAGCCTGCACTTTTGATTATCCATTTTAAGCACTGATCGACTGGATGAAGGGGTGGCAAAGGGGTTGTGTATGGTCACTGCTTACAAAACAAACAATTTGTACTGTACAAGGAGGGGAGAAGACGGTACATAGAGAATGATTTGGAGAAAGGATGAGACAGAAAAGGTGAGAGAGAGAAATGTAGTCAACAAGGAAAGGAGGTGGAGTGGTGAAATAGAAAAGTCAAAGTTAAGAAAATAGAAAAATAGAAGAGGAAACAAAAGAAAGAAAGAGGGAATGTTGTGAAAATAAATGGAGTTATAACAGAGTAAGAGGGGAACATAATAGGATATTTGGAAAGGAGAGATAGCAGGATGAGAGAAAAGGTGAGAGGAAGGGATCAGAAGGGAAAGGAGAGAGGGTGGTCGTCAATGAGAGTCCTAAATTGTCAAATATTATAGAAAGGGCACAAGGTGCGACAAAGAAGAGATTAATATTGTAAGGTACAGAGAAATAGAGAGAAAGTAGGGTGAAAGTGAGGAAGAAAAGAAGAAAGGGAAACAGAAAGGAAGAAAAGATGAAAGAAAGCATTGAAAGGATTGAATCAGCTATCAGAAACTGCCCGTTCTAGGTTGAATAGGTTGAATAGGTTGAATGAATACGAAATTCAGATTTACACTAAAATGGTCCTAGATACTTTCCTAATCTTTTGGCAGGTTTAACAGACAATGAACCTGATTCCGCGTTTGGCGGATGGGATTTATTCTGTCAGGCGATGACGTAAAGTACTCGGTCAGCCTGAGGGAGTACCTGCCCACAGAATTTAGTTTCCGACATCTTGTGCATTGGCAGGAACCCCTGTCATGTCAACATGACAGAGCCCTATGGCAAATATTCAATATTTTTGTGATTTTCAAACACAAAATCCGAAAGCTGGATTTAATTTATGACCAAACCTCCAATGGCCCTTGGTATGTCGGGCCATCAGAAATGGAAGTTAGCGGTAGAGGCAGAGTAGTCTGTGCTGCTGACATTATGGAGTTCCACCCCACTCTAAATGAGGCGGGCAGAACTTCAGTTTGGCGAAGAAGGTACTCCATTGGCTTTGCATCGGAGTATCCTCTCCCTCAAACTCTATTTCCGGCTCAAAGTAACTCAATATGGGGTTGATCTCTGTACTGCTATATTATGAGAAACTGTAGGGATCCAACATAGAAAACCCACATATTCTACATAGAGGATGATTGCAGACTCTTCCTTGAAGGCCTATGACTAAGTTTATTTTGGGCAGGGTGTCCATAGTATTTTACAGATCTATGGGCCAGATTTAGCTCGCCAATTACCGGTCGGTAACGGCCAATTTCGGCCGTTACCGACCAGTATTTGGGAATTGACATGTAGGGGGCATGTTAGTTACAGAATCGGTATATTTACCGATTCGGTAAATTTACAGAATCGGTAAAATACCGAATCAGTAAATTTACCGATTTTGTAAATCAATATGTAGGTGGCACTGTAATCAGTGCCACAGGCCCTTACCGAATCGTTATTTACCATGGAATACTATTCCATGGTAAATAACGAATTCCAGTGTACATGCACATCTGTGCATGTACACCTGTGCCATGTGGCACACAGACATGCCCTAAGGGCATGTCTGTGTGTCACATGGCACACAAGCCCGAAACAGGGGTGCAACAGGGTGTCAAAGTGACACCCTGTCCCCCTTCTAAAATCGGTAACTTTACAGATTCGGTAATTACCGAATCGGTATTTGCTATTGAATCCTATGGGCTTCAAGGCCCATAGGAATCAATGGCAAATACCGATTCGGTAATTACCGAATCGGTAATTACCGAATCTTACAGATTCGGTATTTTTACCGAACTATTTACCTACATAGCAATTACCGAATTGTAAATACAGAATCGGTAAAATTTGGTATTTACCATTTGGTAAATTGCTATTACCTACATCTGGGCCTATATGTCATGTTTGAACCAGAAAACTAGGGGTGAAAGAAGTGAAAACCTAGTGCAAGAGGTTTGAAGTCTGAACACTTTGTGAAGAGGTGCAAAGCTCCTATACTTTGAGGGATAGTTTCACTTTCCAAACCCCATTCCCTGCAGCTGATATCCTGATTTATGTTAACTGGGCCACTCTGCGACCATATCATCTCCTTTTACTATTGCCAGAAGTCTTGGATTGGGACTTCCAGCAGAGGGGAGCCGAGAGTTGTGCGGCGCCATGGAAGGGATGTTCAGTGGCTGCCGAATGAAGACCAGAACAGGAGCATTTCATCACAAGAACAGGAACCCCAATTTACCTTCACGGTTTGCAAAGCCAATCAAATTAAAAAGAAACAAATTGACAAAGCTGTGAGGTCTTCTCACACATACTTTCCAGGCCCATCCTGGGGTTCTCACAAGAGACGAAGACACCACTGGGACTCTACCTATGTGTTTACCTGATAATAGGGGTGTATTCACCACTTTTCACCGAAGCATACAGCACCCATAAGCACATTCTCTATTAGATACGTTTTATGGTCTTCTCCAGCCAATGGGAAAAGTGATGAACAAAAAGTTTGTTGGTAAAGAATCAGCAAGTTTATGACAACCAGTCCGGGGGGTGATGGGTATCAGGTGCCAATAAAGGATTGGCCAGATACAGAATGGTCTAATCCTATCATTGGGTGCAGAAATGAAGCATGCGTTATTCTTTAACGCATATCGTGTTGAGACATGAGAATTCATAACCTGCTGAAATCAAGCTCTACTAATTTGATCGTGTAAAAACGTTGTGTGTTCACGATCTTTTTTGTCCCACAATATAAGGTACATCCAATCCAAGCTTCAGCAATAGTTACAGTTGGACTTTAAGACATCCGAATACTGAGGCACTTTTCTGCTATTAACCCGGTTATAATAGGAGAGGCCAAGATTCCTGTAACCATTCAGACTTTTTAAGAAGTACATAGAGGCCCTTGAATATATCTCCTTAAACCAAGTTTCCCTCATTGAAAAGGCAATTATTTTTATCTAATCACATGATTGCATACCAGCTCTACCCTCGGTATATAGGAGATAAGCGGAGTAACTTACTGTGACGGAGTCCTGATGAAGGCATAGCCGAAACGCATTGGTTTTCAACATATGTCACCAATCTCTGCACATTGTTTCTAGTAATAAAACTATGCGAGTAAATCATTGAAATATTGGCAATGGATTCATCATAAATTTCTAATTATCAAATTGTGCCAGATGAAAAATTGAATTATGATGTTCAATGATTTGGTTGTCTAATGCTGACATTATAGGATTAGATTAATATGGATATGTGGTTGTAATTATCATTATTGGGAATGTGTATTTATCAGATGTGAAAGTTTTTTCTACCTAATATGAAAAATAGTTTTTATAAAAAAGAATAAAGACAAAGTTAATGATCAAAACTTTTTTCTCTTGATGATGTTTAAAAAGAATTGAAGCACATAGATATCTGGAGTTCATATGCCCTTCTATAGTAAATAGTACTGTGCCCGGTGTTTTATTTTTCCAAGTCAGTTTTTCGTTGGTAGGGTTGTATCCTTTTTCCAGGCGCTCCAGGTTCATTTTCCAGTAAAAGCTAATCCTATCATTGTCCACCCTGGTGGTACCACGCATGACGTCACAAGAAATACTAGCACAACTTTTTACAATAATCTTTGTACAATGCCTCTAGTCACTCTACTTGGCCTAGGATCTGTTTATTTCAGGGTAGGACACCTCTAATTAAGCTTAGGCTGGAAGCACTACCTGAAATTTGGGGACAGCAGTTATTACACGTTCCCTTGTTGTCCACTGTATTAATTTCCCTAATTCATTAACAGGGTGGAGTTCCAGGCACAAAAAAAATGATTTCCAAATTGCAAGCTCGCAAGACCTTTCCCTGCATCCGCACACTCATTCATTGCTTGATTTAGAGCAAGGGTTTGAGCACCGGGCAGTGTCGGACTAGCCTGTAGGGCTATCTGGCAGTGCCTGAACGGCTAGTCTGACAGGTCAGTGTGTGGGTCGTTTTTGGTTGTTTGTGGGCCTTTTTATAATGGCCTGCTGGTCGTTTTTTAGGGTTTTATGGTTGATTTCTCTGACATTAAAACAAACATTGCCTGCAGAAAGCTGGAATCCATGCAGTCTGCCATACCTTGTAAAACAGGTATGCAGCGCGTCTTTACAAGTTCAAAACTGCCCCAATTTGAAACCATGGGCCATTTTTCTTAGCCATCTGATTCGTTAATAGGGGATATATGGAGGGCTTTCATTTTGGTGCCTGGACCTATTTTCAGTCCCCGTCTGACCCTGGCCAGATTCAGTAGTAAACCTCTCTTTGACATATGTGCCGCATATCTAGTTAATTCAGCATTCATTACATGTTGTATGCAGCGCAGAGAAGGCCAATGGGTGGCAAAGAGCCAGGGCTGCAGCACCTTTCACTGTCCATATTTGTTTAATTTCCTACAAACAGTGAACAGAATGACGCCCAGCCTATTTCACTACATTATCAAATACAAGGATGCTGGCTACCTGGTTGCACAGATATATTTAATAAACTAGGTTTGAAAAAGCCAATCAGTCTTGCGCTGGTTGCTAAACTTTTAGATTTGTGAATATTTGAGTAGGCATGGCTTTTGCGAAAATTCATTATTGGGGGAGATAATGGACACTTGCAAATCTTAAACAAAAAGCTAAAAAAATGTGGGTTTCATAAACCAGTAGCTGAAGTGGGCTGATCCATTGCCCCATGCTGAAGGGGGCGGAGGAAAACTGTTAATGACACAACAACTGACCATTGGATGAAGAAGTCTGGGTGAAAGCCACTACAAGTAAATAGTATGTGTCATTTGTATACTAAAATCGAAAGGTATAAGCTAACGTCACACCTAAAACTATAGGAATCAACCAATAACTGCTCTAAACATTATAAATACTATAAAACTCAAATAAAATTAAGAGCCATATTTATTAAAAGTACCACAACCCAGCACAGAAAGTCACCTAGCTGTGCTGAGTTACAAGGAAAAGGCGAGACTGCCCCATATTTATTACAATACAGCGCATTCCTGTCTTTTTCCCAGCGTTGGAACACAATGGGCTGCAGATCAGCAATGTAGGCACCCTTGCACCATAAAAGGTGTATTTGTAAAGCGTACAATTACCCATAGGTGTCCTGGCACTGAATAACAGATGCTTATTGTTGCCCAACTCAATGATACTCATTTTATCGACCTCAGATGGATGAAAGGTTGAGTGAACCCACCGGGATTTGAACCTGTGACCATTAGGTCGAGCAGAGGCGCCTGCAATGGACGCATTAGTCCACTGAGCCACCAGACCCGGCTGGTGCAAGGGTGCTCACGTTGCGTGCACAATTGTTTTTCTGAAGGACAGTGCACCTTGCTGCACAAAAACAATCCCCTGAGGCACATTCCTCCATGTATGTGTGCTGCAGAATCTAGCACACTAGGAACGAGGAAGTAACAAGGAGAAATAAAGATATTTCCCCTGGTTACGCCTCTCCTGAGCTAAAGAAGAGAAGTGTGGCTCAATGTAGACAAGTGGTTAGAGCGGCAGACCCTGATTCAGTAGTCTGGCCTGGACCAGGGTTCAATTTCCGCCTCGGCTGGTCTTGCGCTCAATTTCCTCGGACATGATAATTCTCGCCTCGGTGCATATTCTAATCATGAGTCCCACTCTGCACCTCTGGGCAATAGCTTGCTTAATCTCCACAACGGCTCCAACAACGCTGAGGATGCCTGACTTCACCTTGGGGGTGCCCAGGAGTGGGCTCCTCACAGGGAAAGGCCAGGAAGGGTTCCTTGGTGGTATTCGTACAAGCGCCGAGATGCCTATGGGTAGTCGTGCGCTATACAAGTACGTAATCATTTCAAAATGTGGAGCATTTTAGCACAATCCCAGGTCTACCAGCAATGGTAAAACTGGGAATGTGTTGCGTGGGAACACTCACTCATGCCCATGGATTGCCTTCCCAGGGCAGAGTAATGCAACACTGTGATTTGCTCTGCTTTGCCTAACTCCTGATTTATCAAGCCAAACCAGGCCACGCAAAGTGGCCTTGCGTGGCTTGATAAATCAAATTTTAGGGTTTGGCTCAGGCATGCACAGCATTGCTTGGTGCAAAGAGCTGAAGAGCTATACTCACATACATGGTAAATTCATCCAGGGCTGTTGTGGTTAGTGGGACTATTTATGGCTTTTTATGATCTTGCCCTCATGGTTTGTGTCCACTGAGGCCTCGAGGGCCATCACAGGGTTTTGATGGCCAAGCAGTCCACTTCCGGCACCTCTGAGAGAGATACTGTGGAAGAGCTGGGCTGATAACATTCAAAATGAAAATAAATCTCAGAAGCTTTCCAGTGCATTATACACAGCTAGCATTGGTTAACTTAATCTGGTGGGGACCACCGCCACTTATTTTTGGGGGCCTACACTTCCTTTACCTCATCAGACGTTTACCAAGAGCAAAAGAGGGAAAACACACAAAGGGGAAAGAAGGAGGAAGAGAAAGATATAAAAAATGTCACAAAGGGAGAAGGAAGGAACCTGCAAGAGTGAGATAAAAATGGCAGGGGCTGTCTGGTAGTGCATGAAAGAAGCATCAGGTTGATTCAAGACTACACAGCCTTGGTATATGGTGCGCTGATATTTAAAAGCACCGACTGTGGGCTTCTGAGCCGAGCTTTGGGCACCAGCACTCATTATTTTATTAATTAAGTAATGACAACCAGCACCTGCTACAAAACCCAACATTGCACTAACCACATCACACAATAACGCAACGCACCACATCACAACACACAGCACATCATCTGGGCTCTGCAAGCACCAACCTCACCTTATATCTGTCTACTCTTCATCGCGCGGACCTGGAATAAGCAACAAAGGGACCTTGTTTCGCTAAAATAGATTCTTACCAGAAGGTAAAACAATGCATTTATAGGAAGGCAATTATAAACCCAAATTCGGCCAATACATTGGGAATATTCATTTGTTTGATCATGTCAGCTGGGGGTTTAAGATCTATTGTGACATCATTCACTGGCTGGCCCCTTTAAAAGCGATTCACGGCAAGTAACAGCAAAGGCAGCAGCAAACAAGCAAGCTGTGTGCTGAAGGCACAATATTGTGCTTCAGTAGACACCTCACTCCCATACGCCTCCATGTCAGGCTCAGAGACACCTCAGCAGTAAAGATAAAGCCGCCAGAAGCTTCTTGTGGGGTTACATGTTCCTAGTTAAGTCATCAGAAATTAAATCTGTCACCTAGGCACCTGGCAGCCGCCGTCCCAGGGGGCGGGAGCTACTTAGACTGTCAGAACCTTAAACAATGATAATGTGAATCATATGTTTCACAAATGAACAGTAACAGTGGAGCATGAAATTACAATATGTGCAGGGACACAGTGGATGGATACCGAGGTGACGGGAATAATGCACTTAGGGTTTGCAGCAGATGGAAGAGAGATGGCCGGTACGCCAAGAGATTGCTCAATGCTCTCACCCCCCCCCCCCCATTCCATCTGAAGAGGCTTGTGCTTTGGTAATATAAAAATTGCAGGCAGTGTGTATTGTATTCACTATGGAGAGCGCAAAAATAATCTACATTTGTCGCAAATTTACTGTTACTTCATAATTTGCAAAAATGGCAAAAGGGTTAAACATGGACAATTTTCAGCTTGCAGCTTTTCGGACAATCTCATGTTTAGGATTGGGGTGTAAAGTTTTGTTGAAAATTGGGTTACTGCTTGAGGGGGCGAAACCCTACTCAAGCAGCAGACACAATTTCTGTCAGGGTGAAGTCACCCACAAACACCAAGTTAACCTGTAGCTTGGCACAAAGCATTCAGGCTTAACTCAGAGGTAATGTGTAAATGATTTATGCAACACTTTAAACAGTAATAAACCGAAAAGACAACACAAGAAATATCCCACAGCAATTTAGAAAAATAGAGTACAATTTAATAAGTTATTTGATCTCACAATGACAAAAATACAATCAGTAGAAACAGAGATATGCAATTTTAAAGATTTCAGTAAAAATAGTGCCTAGCAGCACAAAGTGTCAACTGTGGTTATCTGATCATGACGGACCATAACAAAGCTACAAGTTCCAGCCGACTGCAATGGAGTGCAAGGCAGATACAGGGACTGAGTTAGGCTAGCTGAACAAAGTACCTTAAATCCTGGTTTGCAGAGAATTGTGAGACCCCGCGTTGAGGATGCACTGCACAACTGCGGTTCCGAGGAAGCTACAGGACTGCGATGCAGAGCCCTCTGTCATCATTGAGGGTGCTGCCGACGAGAGGCTTGAGATGTGGAGTCCTGTGTCGAAGATGCATCGCCCACCAGTGGTTCAGAAGAAGCTGTGGGGTGGTGGTGCAGAGTCTTGTGTTGTTGTCAGGTAGCCAACTAGCCTTTTGAGTCACTCTGGTGGTCCTGGGATCCAGATGCAGGTCCTGTCCTCACTCAGGCAGCAAGACAGCAGGGTACTAGGGCTGCAGGACGAAAGAGTAGCAGTCCTTCTGGCAGAGCAGCACAGTAGTCCTTCTGAGTCTTCCAATGGTCCAGAGGTGTACTGAAGAGTTGGGACTGAGGGTCTTGTGCCTACTTTGAAACAGGAGAAGGTTCTGAAGGTTCCCCCCTAAGAGGTGTTTGAAATTTCCTGCCTCCCTGCCCTGGCCTCAGATTGTCTAGGGTCACAAAAGATTAGTATCAAAACCCTTTGTGAGTGTGCTGGGCAGAGCCTTTGTGATGTGCAAGTGTGGTAGGTGACAGCTCCTCCTCATCAAGTCAGATGTGGCCCATCTGGACAGCTACTTCTCTCCTTTGTCTCGCTATCTGGGAGCAATACACAAAGACCACTGCCAGCTACACCTAGTCATGTGACCCAGGATACAGGCTGCAGGCACCAAATGGTTGAGACAAGAAAATGCCAACACTCTAAAAGGGGCATTTTCTGAATGGTGGCTTACTATTCAACTTTGCTATCAAATAGCGTTTTGAATTACAATTCTTTAGAAAGCAAACTCTACATTCCTACTTGCTCCCATTTGAAAGTTATCACATATTAATTGTAATAAGTTAAATCAATGATATCCAAAGTAAGAGACAGGCCTTGCAGTAGTGAAATAAGCAGGGGCGGCTCCTCCGCTAAGGCGAAGGTGCGTCACCCCACTATTCTCAGAGAAGTAGAAAAGGGAAAAATAAAATTATAATAGCAACGTTATTATTATTTAATTTTTTGTTTCTGCGGGGCTAGGTTAGGGCGGGGCGGGCCGGTGGCTCAGGGAGGAGGAGGAGTGGACTGTGCACCCTAAGTATGCAAGGCTGCTTGGCCAGCCATCTCGGGCCGGCCAAACAGTCCTGTGCACTTTGCATGTTCCCCACCCAGGCTCATTACAGCCTGAGAAAGGAACATGCACAGGCTCCCTGTTCCAGTGGATTGGCTCAGGGGAGCATGTGTGCTTCCAGAGTCAGCAATGAGGGAAAAGAGACGGAGGCAGGTGTGGGGCAAAGAAGTAAGTGTTTTCTTTTTTCGTAAGTATTTTGTCCCCTTCACCCCTCTATTCCCCCCAACCCGCCTGCCCAGACCTCCCCCGTTCCCTGTCAACTGCCACTGGAAATATGAATCTGAGAGTTTTTCACTACCAGGAAATGTAAAAGTGAAAAGCACATGTCCAATATTTTATATACACTGCACCTTGCCCTTTGGGCTGTTAAGAGCCTACCCTAGGGGTGACCTAATATGTATTAAAGAGGAAAGTTTAGGCCTGGCAAAAGGTTTACTTTGCCAGGTCAAAATGGCAGTTCAAAATGGCACAAACAGGCTGCCATGGCAGGCCTGAGATATGTTTAAAGGGCTACTTAGGTGGCTGGCACAATAAGTGCCCTGAGACTGCACTGTTGCTGCGGATTGGCTGAAAGAGGCCTGTCAAATTCTTTATTCGAGTGACCATGGAAGACTGCACCCTGCCCTACGGTTGGTTGGTGGCATCACGGTTAACTTCTGTACGGGCAGTGTGCTGCTCTGCAACCCACCCGGCCTGTCTTGGCATCACAGGCATGCCATTTTTTATTATCTTCCCTTCTTATGGCCAGGGGCGGAATGCAGAGAGCCGGGGGGAGGGGTTGGCAGAGCAGCAGCTGAGGTACAGCGCAGGTCGAGCTCAGCTACAGGGAAGACACCACACAGACCGGCGGTGCCGCCACCACTGAATAAGTGGACAGGTAGGATAGGTTTGGAACAGTAATCTGGTACCTACAACTATGTGCATTCAGTGGGGAGATGAGTGCTACCATGAGGTGCTTGCCTTGGGTGCTTGGGAGCTTCATATGCAGACTAGTGCTTTATACATGACTCTAAGGTGCCTATTCACTAGCTGCATTTTCTAACTACAAAGTCCTACTAAAGAACAGCAAACTGCTATTCACAAACATGGGGGCCGATTTACAAGCCCCCTGGGCCACCAGTACATCACTTTTTGTGACGTACTGGTGGCGTATTTCACTGCTCCATATTTATATGGCTTTTCCTGTCCTTGTAAATAGGGCCCCTTTACACGCAGCACTTTGCATGAAAGGGGCGTTCCATAGGTGTTGCTGTGGGTGTTTCCACGCCACACCCGAGGAACCAGACACAATTCCAGATTTACGAGGAATCGTAAATCTGGAAATGCGTGTCAATGCTATGCCACCCTAGGGGCAGCATAGTGAGGCGCAACGAGGTGAAATATTTTCATTTCTCCTTGTGTTTTCCTCTTTCAATGCGTGCTGCATTGTACAGCACACATTGAAAGAGGAAAATGCCTGTAGTGATTGTTTTCGTGCAGGAAGGTGCCCCTTCATGCACGAAAACAATCTCCCCATGAGGCAGGCATCCTTGCACCATGGTGCAAGGGTGCCTGCACCGGCGCATGGCAGCAGTTTGTGCACCAGCGCAGCGGAGAGCACAGGAATACGACATATCCTGTGCTCTGAAAGTGACTCAGTGCGGTGTAGCCAAATGGCTTGCGGAATGCACTGAGTCACTTTCTCGTAAATCTGCCCCCTAATCTCCACCTCCACCTTTCCTGTCTTTTCTATGGGGAGTTCTTTACACACGTATGTTTACTACTTAGTAGTAAATATGGGAGGGACTAAGGAAGTGGCTGAAAAAGAGGCACACTTACTGCTAAATTGGAGGGTTTTAGGGAGGACTAAGGAGGGGTCTAGGGAGAGTTAGGTAGGCAGTGCTTAGTTTTGAAAACTTGCACTGCACATTGCCCCTGCCAGCGCTGCCAGTAATAGTACCAACTACCATCACACTCCTGTAAGTGTGACAATTCAGGACTATTCCAGACCCCCAAAGATATAAGAATGGCTTGGGAGGCTGGTAGTAGTCATTTTTAATATAGTTCGAATTAATAATTAACTGCTGTTGTGGTCATCTCTAAATCTCTAAATTAACCAGCCAGTTCCACCTTGTGGCAGAAGTTCACAAGCACCCATGTTGACAATTAAGTGGTGGAAATGTAAATGTAAATGTAAATTGATATTTGTATAGCGCACTACCCACCCGCAAGGGTCTCAAGGCGCTTGTACAAATACCGCTGTGGAACCCATCCTGGCTTTCCCTGTGAGGTGTCCACTCCTGGGCACCCCCAAGGTGGAGGCCAGGCATCCTTAGCGTTGTGGGGGCCGTTGTGGAGGTTAAGCAAGCTATTGCCCAGAGTTGCAGAGTGGGACTCCATGATTGGAATAGGCACCGAGGCGAGAATTATCAGGTCCGTGGAATTTTGAGCCCAAGACCCGCCGAGGCGGGGAATTGAACCCTGGTCCCGGGCAAGACCTCTGCATCAAGGTATGCCGCTCTAACCATTGAGCCACACTTCACCACAAGCCACCATCTCAAATTCAGCACTGGGTAGGGGTTTAGGGAGGGATGTGTACCCACACACCAAAGAGTAAGCCCGTTAATAATTACAAACTTCACTTCTAATGTTACTATAGACAAAAAGGACCCAAAACAACGCTTTCACTCCTACCATAAATTATTGGTACAACGATGATTTGAGGGGCACCTTTTTAGACCCTAAGGGGCAGATTTATGAAGGCCTTGCGCCGCCGGTGCGTCACTTTATTTGACGCAACGGCAGCGCAAACATTGCGCCCTATTTACAACGTGACGCATCTAGGAGATGCGTCACGTTGTAAAGCCCTGCGCCATAAGGAGGCGTTCCTGCGCAGGGGGGCGTTCCTGCGCAGGAACGCCTCCTAAAAGTGGCTGAGTGAAATCTATAAGATTTCACTCTGTCACTTTCAGGACAATGCTGCGTTAAAACCCTGCGCCTGCTTGAAGCAGGCGTAGGTCTTGACGCAGCATTGTGGAGGTGGGGCACCCCCGAGCCTTGCTGGAGCTGCGTCGCTCCAGCAATGCGCCACCTTTACGGCACAGATGCGTCACGCATCTGTGCCGTTTTTGCCCCATGGTGCGCCGCATTGTAAATGCGGCGCACCATGGGTGGCGGAGCAGCGGCGCAGGATGACTGGCGCATCCCTGGGGATGCGCCAGTCATCATAAATCTGCCCCTTAGTTTTATTACATATTGTGTTTCTGAGACATCAGCAGTATAGTATTGTCAAGCTGGATGCAGTGGCAGCGACCACATTTTTTTGGTGTGATTAATTGATCATCTAAATACAGATTCCCAAATCACACCGTTCTAAGGGTCTGGAAGATGCTGATGACCTTTGCAAAGCAATGCATCACACTGCTCTGCTCTTCAACGGCGTCAGCAGGCTCAGGAGGACCACCCTAGTAATTATGGGTATTCTGGCTGTGATGGATGGAGGTGGTTGCATGAAGCAGTCAACCTTTACAGCTATAAGTTTAGTGCTTTCCTGAAGTTTTTATTAAGCATCACGTGGATGTGCCTGAAGACCTCAATGCCAAAATATTTAGTATTAATATTTAGTTGAGATCACTTGCCACTTGAATCCCAATGTTCACCTACTCTGATGGGGGATTCCATGTAGGGTTTAAGCTCTGATCTGCTAACATATAATTATGTGCTTGTAATTATCAGGGCCAATAATATGTGTCGAAATGAGCCAAAAAAATACTAACCCAGTCCATCATATATGGCTCCATTTTCTTCACGTAAAGAGAAAATAAAGTCTTATGTGTATAGATTTGAATACCCATGTGGTATTTCCTACAAAAATACTCCAGAGGATCTTTTGCAATTCCTAAGAACCAATGTGCAGTATGAACCCCATTCTAGAGTCTTAGATGGGATGAAAGGGCTTTGTACCGTACTGTAGTGCCAGGCCACTATTGACAACTTTGATGAAGGCAAGGCTAAGTACCTACAGTACAATTGTAAAGTGCTGTATCTGGTTGTATTGCTTACATCCACTAAAATTACCCTAGTTGAGCATGAGTGTCATACAAGACATTTCTGGGGGTAGTCTTTTGACCACAAATTATGCTCATCATATTGCTAATAGGGGAGAACAGTCTGTAAGAGTTAGATATGGGAGTAATTTTAATTACGCCAGAGTAGTCGGAGTAATTTTGGTAATTCTGCATTTTTCTTTGATGCAGAATTACCAATAATAATGTGTGTGAGACAATGGGTTCTGCCCAGCTAATCCACCCAGATTTTTTGCTTTTGATCGCCTAGTGCTTGACCTTTTATTGTGGGTGAGCCTCATAACTGGCAACTCACCCACAGCAAACTCAGGGTAAATGGACTGCACATGTTTACCTCCCGTGTCCGCCTTTTAAAATAAGGCTGCTGCGACGCAGCAAGGGTAAGGGGCACTTGGCTCCTGTCTTACGCAGCCTGGTAACAGCACACAGGTAGCCTGGGACATAGGAGACTCTTCAGGAATGGATGTTGACCTGGGGTATGTTATGTTATGTTATGTTATATTTGATTAAGCGCAAACAGCTGCCCCAGCAACGAGGCGTCCCGGCGCTGAAAACCATAGAAACTACTGAGGGTGCAGGGGGAAGGGTGAAAAAAAGAGGGGACCTAGGAAGAAGGGAACAGATGGGTTTTGATAGCTTTCCGGAAAGCGGACAGATTATCCAAGGAACGGATGTTTAATGGCAAGGAGTTCCAGAGTTTAGCTCCCAGAACTCTGAAGGAACGGCCACCGATACGGCAGAGCCTGGTCCGAAGGATTGTCCCAAGGTGCTGACCTAGGGAGCGCAAACTGCGTTGGGGGGTGTAAGGTGATAGAAGCGAACGTAGAAGTTCTGGACATTCAGATTTCAGAATCTTGAAAGCTATGGTGAGGGTCTTAAATTGAATACGGGATTCAATAGGCAGCCACTGTAGTCTTTGGATAGTAGCTCTGGCAGAACACCTACAGGTGAGGCCCACCACAGCTCTTGCCGCTGAGTTCTGTACGCGTTGCAGTCGCGCTATCTCTGTTTTATTGGCGCCCAAAAGTAGGACACTAGCATAGTCCAATCGGGAGAGGATGGTGGATTGAACAATGAGCTGACGAGTTTTGGAGTCGAAGAATCCGAGTATCGGGTTGAGGCTCCTCAGCAGGCCCACACAGGTGGCTGCCACCTTTTTAGTGTGGGTCAAAAAACTAAGTGAGGAGTCCAGCCAGACGCCTAGGTTCTTCACCAAAGATTTCGGTGATGGAATGGGGCCCAGCAGAGGTGTTCACTCCAATGGCTTGAGTTTTTTCCCAGGAGCAACACCTCGGTTTTTCCAGCGTTAAGCTGCAGGCAGTTGTCCGTCATCCACTGGGCAACTGCAGCCAGGCCATCCCTAAATCTTGTGGCCGAGATGGAAGGGCCTTCCGTGAGAGTGATGACCAGCTGTGTGTCGTCAGCGTACAACACTAGCGTTAGGTCCCACTCTTTGGCCACTACCGCAAGCGGTTGCACATAAAGATTAAAAAGGGATGGACTGAGTGCAGAGCCCTGAGGGACTCCCTGGCTGATGGAATGGGACCGAGAGATAAAAGTGGGGGGCTGAGACTCGGAAGGATCTGTCCTTCAAAAATGAACGGAACCATTCTAGTGCAAGGCCGGAGATCCCAATTGTCTCGAGGCGCTTTAGCAAGATGTTATGAGAGACCGTATCAAAGGCTGCGCTGAGATCTAACAGAATCAGCGCAGCACTTTGACCGGCGTCGAGTATGTTTCGGATATGTGGCCTCATAATGTTAGTGTACACTCTTAGGGAAAGTCTGTGTGGTTCACTGTCTTGTCAGCAGTGCCCCTCAATTTTACACCTATGGGGATGACTGCCTTAGAATACAGAAAAAACCACCACTGGGTCTGGGCTCCAAACGGCACAGGTTGCCACAAGCTTGTAATAAACAGAATAGGTGCACGTGCCGCTACCAAATTATCTTGACATCTTTTGGTCAAAACATACGACAGGAACACTATGTTTACTGGATCAAATTCCAATTACTTTATTTGCTTCTTATTTTGTTCAATGCTCTTATATTTGATCTTTTACTTTATCAAATTTGCATTTATTTAAAAGACCTTATGTACACAACAGAAAAACATAATCACATTCCTATTTCAAAAAGACATTCCTATTTACAAAAGACAATAGTACATTCCAAAAGTTTCATCATTCGAACCATCAGTCATCCGTCAATCACACCAATACAAAAAGAATACAAAAAACTACAGACAAAACAAAGATACATCAATGATTAAATGAGTGCCGAAATCAAAGTATTCACAAACAAAGCCAATAGTTTTTTTTTATACTAAACACAAGTCTATTTTATCTAAATCCTATCACTTTTTTTTCAATTTTTAGGCTTTTTGACAGTCTACGCGTTTCGAACTCGTGTTTCGAACTCGCGTCAATTGGGAGTTCTCATCAGGACCATAATCTGTAATAAAGAAAAGAGACCTTTCTTTATAACATGAAATACTAATGTCTGTCTGTTACCCTACCCACTACTACTAGCCTCCGAAGCAAATAAAATAATTGGAATTTGATCCAGTAAACATAGTGTTCCTGTTGTATGTTTTGACCAAAAGATGTCAAGATAATTTGGTAGCGGCACGTGCACCTATTCTGCCTTAGAATACAGTTTTATTTCCCTTTTGTCTACCAGTGACATATCAAACTGGGGTGGCATCTGTATGCCAAACTCAAGGTTAAGAGTTCCAAGCGGATACCTGTTCAGCTTATGGGTCATCCAGGATTGTCATATTTCTTTGGCTTAGCTCAGGATCAGACCCAGGCCTTTTATTCATTCTTCCGTGCTAAGTTAATTAAATTTCTCTCCAGCAGCAGGAACAAAGACCTCCCCACACAAAGGAAGCGATTAACTGTACTTGACTCAGCTTCTGAGGAGGAAAGGGGTGGGAATGAAGGGTCTGCATCAATCAATCAGCTGTCACACTGTACCAGTGCTGGACAAACCCAAGTCCAAACACAGTAGGGAGCCCAGACATCTGGAGCCATCACAGGAGGGAACTCCCTTTGAAGATTTACAGGGAAAGGCCCTGGCAGTGATGTCAGTGAGAGGTGGAGCTGAGGCTCCCAGAGCAGATGTGACTAGTACTCCTGGGTGATGCTGTTTTAAAATAACCCAGCAGGCATAAAGGAGGGTTGGAACAGGGGCGGAGAGGTGATGTAGCACCCAAAGATAGGCCAGGGGTGCCTCGCATCTCGAACCTTCCGCTCCCACTCAAAAGGACATGACTTATGAAAGAGGGAGAGCTCTCTCTTGGCTGTGATATTCTGCTGGACACTGGGATTGGAGGCAACAACCATGGGCAACTGGAAGGAGAAACCCCCTGACATCCATCTGGACTAAGGATACGACTACAGTTGCCCCCAGGACCAGAGGGGATCTCCCAAGGACCAGGAAAACTGGTCCCCCTTACATCTCCTGGGGACTAGTTGGGGAAAAGAGCTGGTCTTCTACACAAAGGCGGAGAGAAGCCCCAGAGGAGAGAAGGAGAGTCTGGTGCAGGGAACCAATGAAACAAGCTCTCTTTAAAATTCATCACCTTAAAGGCTAGGAGGCCTTGGGAAAGCTAAGGCTCGCCACCAGGAGCAAAATGAGCCCAGGATGGAACAAAAAGGCCTACCAGGGCCTCAGATATCCACCAGTGAAGGATTTGATCTTTTAACCCCTCCCCCAGCAAAGGTTTGAGCATGTGTAGTTCCTCTGCTGGAGCAATTCATGCTGCCGGGGTGGTCCAGGGCTCAGAAGTCGCTGTCAGGAGTAAAATAAAATTTTCCCTGCGAGAAGGAGTGCGTTGGGCCCCCTCCCCATAGCTAAAAGGGCCCAGGAGTCCCAAACCCCATGCCAGGTTTCATCAATGGGAGCCTGGGATCCCCAACTCTGGGCCCCCACCACTACAAAGATACGGGGAGCTCCATTGCTCCTCCGAGAGGTCATCCAGGGGTCTGAGATCCCAATTCTGGACCCTGACCCTCTCCCCATCTGTGGTGGGCTTGCCCTCGTCCCCGTGCCTGGGTCCGGGGAGATACGTCGGCTCCCACAAGAGGCTGCTCTCCACATGGGAAGCCGGCCGCGGCAGACAGGGGTGGGGTCCCTGTGCTTCCCCTACTGGAACCAGGCAGCCCCAGAAGGACTAAAAAATCAGGAGCCTGGTTATTACTGATCATTGCACAGTGGGAGGGATGCTCATTTAATATTCACTGCTCCCAGAGGAGCACCACATAATGCCTGCGGGGCCTGTAATCAGCAAACACATTTCAGAGAGCCACAACCCATAACCTAAAAATGTACGTGTGGACCTGCAGGAGCACCACAGCCCCCGCACATGTGTTTTTGTGCCTATCAACCATGCACACCAAGGTTTTAAAAGTACTGACTCTAACTTTACAGGGTCCCTAAAAGAAGGGGGAATAGATTTACCACTGAGCTTGAAAGGATTAAATCCAAACCATTTCCAAGAATGCAATCAGCAGACAAAATGGTTTTAGAAACGCACCAGTTGCTGTGTCTAGAGAGCATGCATATGTGTTTCTGTGCCTTGAGAGCATGCACCCCTGTTACTGTGCATAGCGCATGCACACATATGTTTGTGCCAAGAGACCATGCACACCAGCTGCTGTGTCTAGAGAACATGCATATGTGTTTTTGTGCTTAGAGAGCATGCACACTAGTTAATGTGTCTAGAGAGAAAGCACATTTGTTTCTCTCCCCCAAAAACATGCACATGCGTTTCTGCGCCTAGAGAGCATGCACACCAGTTACCTTACCTAGAAAGTATGCACGTGTTTCAGTGCCTAGAGAGCATGCACACCTCTTACTGTGCCTAAAGACCATGCACATGTGTTTCTGTGGCTAGAGAGCATGTGCATGTGTACTGTGCCTGGAGAGAATGCACATGTGTTTCTGCGCCTAGACACCATGCTCCTGTGTTTCGGTGCCTAGAGAGCATGCAATTGTGTTTTTGAGTATAGAGAGCTTGCACACCAGTGATTGCGCCTAGAAAGCATGCACATATGTTTCTATGCCTACAGAGCATCCACACCAGTTACTGTGCCTAGAGAGCAAGTAGTTGTGCTTCACTGCCTAGAGAGAATGTGCATGTTTTTCTGAGTCTAAAGAGCACGCACACCAGTTAAGGTGCCTTGAAAGCATGCACACCAGTTATTGTGCCTAGAGAGCATACACATGTGTTTTTGTGTCTAGAACGCATGCACATGTGTTTCTGTGCCTAGAGAGCATGCACATGTCGTTCTATGTCAGGAGAGCATGTGCATGTGTTTCTGTGCCTGGAGAGCATGCACACCAGTTACTGTGCATAGAGAGCAAGTAGTTGTGCTTCACTGCCTAGAGAGAATGTGCATATTTTTCTGAGTCTAAAGAGCACGCACACCAGTTAAGGTGCCTTGAAAGCATGCACACCAGTTATTGTGCCTAGAGAGCATACACATGTGTTTTTGTGTCTAGAACACATGCACATGTGTTTCTGTGCCTAGAGAGCATGCACATGTCGTTCTATGTCAGGAGAGCATGTGCATGTGTTTCTGTGCCTGGAGAGCATGCACACCAGTTACTGTGCATAGAGAGCAAGTGCATGTGCTTTAGTGCCTAGAGAGCATGCACATGTGTTTCTGTGCCTAGAGAGCATGCATATGTCATTCTATGTCAGGAGAGCACGTGTTTCTGTACCTGGAGAGCATGCACACCAGTTACTGTGCATAGAGAGCAAGTGCATGTACTTCAGTGCCCAGAGAGCATGCACATGTGTTTCTCTGCCTAGAGAGCATGCACATGTCATTCTATGTCAGGAGAGCATGTGTTCCTGTGCCTAGAGAGGATGCACACAAGTTACTGTGCCTAGAGAGCAAATACATGGGCTTCATTGCCTAGAGAGAATCTGCATGTTTTCTGAGGCTAGAGAGCACACACACCAGTTACGGTGCCTTGAAAGCATGCACACCAGTTATGGTGCCTAGAGAGCATACACATGTGTTTCTGTGTAAAGAGAGCATGTGCACCAGTTACTGTGCCTAAAAAGCATGTAGATATGTTTCTGTACCCATACAGCATGAAAACCAGTTACTGTGACTGGAGATCATGCACACCAGTTAATGTGCCTAGAGAGCATGCACACCAGTTATTGTGCCTAGAGAGCATACACACATGTTTCTGTGTATGGAGAGCATGCACACCAGTTACTGTGCCTAGAAAGAATGGAGATGTGTTTCTATACGAAGACAACATGCAAACCAGTTAATGTGGCTAGAGAGCATGCACATGTGTTTCTGTACCTAGAGAGCATGCACATGTGTTTCTGTGCCTAGAACGCATGTGGATGTGTTTCTGTGCCTAGAGAGCTTGCACATGTCGTTCTATGTCAGGAGAGCATGTGCATGTCTTTCTGAGCCTGGAGAGCATGCACACCAGTTACTGTTCCTAGAGAGCATGTACATGTCTTTCTGTGCCTAGAGAGCATGCCCATGTGTTTCTGTGCCTAGAGAGCATGCGCACCAGTGACTTTGCCTAGAGAGCATGCACATTTGTTTCTGTACCTGGAGAGCATGCCTATCATTTACTGTTCCTAGAGAGCATGTACATGTGTTTCTGTGCCTAGAGAACATGCACATGTGTTTCTGTGCCTAAAAAGGATGCACTCCAGTTACAGTACCTAGATAACATGCACATTTTTTTCTGTGCCTTGAGAGCATGCATGTATGTTTCTGTAACTAGAGAGCATGCACATGTGTTTCTGTGCCTAGAGAGCCTGCACATGTTTCTGTGCTGAAGAGCATGCACACCTGTTACTGTGCCTAGAAAGCATGCATACCAGTTTTTGTGCCTAGAGAGCATACACGTGTGTTTCTGTGCATAGAGAGCATGCCCATCAGTTACTGTGCATAGAAAGCATGCAGATTTGTTTCAGTACCTGGAAAGCAGGCACACCGGTTACTGTGACTGGAGAGCATGCACACCAGTTCATGTGCCTAAAGAGCATGCCAAGTGTTTCTGTGCCTAGAGAGCATACACATGTGTTTCTATGCATAGAAAGCATGCAATCCAGTTACTATGCCTAGAGAGCATACACATGTGTGTCTGTGCATAGAGAGCATGCACACCATTTACTACGTCTAGGAAGCATGCACACCAGTTATTGTGCCTAGAGAGCATACACATGTGTTTATGTGTATCAAGCATGAACACCAGTTACTGTGCCTAGAAAGAATGCAGATGTGTTTCTGTACCAAGACAGCATGAAAAACAGTTAATGTGGCTAGAGAGCATGCACTTGCGTTTCTTTGCCTAGAGAGCATGCACAAAAGCTACGGTGCCTAGAGAGCATGAACATGCGTTTCTGTGCCTTAAGAACATGCACACCGGTTACTGTGCCTGGAGAGCATGCAGATGTCTTTCTGTACTTAGAAAGCATGCACACCAGTTACTGTGCCTAGAAAGTATGCTCACCAGTTATTGTGCCTAGAGAGCATACACATGTGTTTCTATGCATAGAGAGCATGCACACCAGTTACGGTGCCTAGCGAGCATACACATGTGTGTCTGTGCATAGAGAGCATGCACACCCGTTACTGTGTCTAGGAAGCATGCACACCAATTATTGTGCCTAGAGAGCATACACATGTGTTTCTGTGCATAGAGAGCATGCACACCAGTTACTGTGCCTAGAAAGAATTCAAATGTGTTTCTGTCCCAAGACAGCATGCAAACCAGTTAATGTGGCTAGAGAGCACACACATGCGTTTCTGTGCCTTGAGAGCATGCACAAAAGCTAAGGTGCCTAGAGAGCATGAACATGCGTTTCTGTGCCTTGAGAGAATGAGCACCGGTTACTGTGCCTAAAGAGCATGCAGATGTGTTACTGTGCCTAGAAAGCATGCACACCAGTTATTGTGCCTAGAGACCATACACATGTGTTTCGGTGCAGAGAGAGTGTGCACACCAGTTATTGTGTCTAGAGAGCATACACATGTTTCTGTGGCTAGAGAGCACGCCCATGGATTACTGTCCCTAGAGAGCATGTGCATGTTTTTCTGTGCCTAGAGAGCCAGCACATGTGTTTCTGTGGGTATAGAGCATGCCCACCAGTAACTGTACCTAGAAAGCATGCAGATGTGTTTCTGTGCCTAGAGAGCATACACAGCAGTTATTGTGCCTAGCGAGGATACACATGTTTTTGTGTGCATAGAGAGCATGCACACCAGTTACTGTGCCTAGAGAGCATGCAGATGTGTTTCTGTACCTAGAGAACACAAAAACCAGTAACTGTGCCTAGAGACCATACACATGTGTTTCTTAGCCTAGAGAATATGCACACCAGTAATTGTGCCTAGAGAGCAGATGCATGTGTTTCTGTGCCTAGAGAGCATGCACATGTGTTTCTGGGAGTAGAGAGCATGCAAACCAGTTACTGTGCCTAGAGAGCGAGCACATGTGTTTCTGTGCATAGAGAGCGTGCACACCAGTTATTGTACCTGAAGAGCATGCACATGTATTTCTGTTTCTAGAGAGCATGCATACCAGTTACTGTGCCTAGAGAGCATACAGATGTGTTTCTGTACCTAGAGAGCACACACACCAGTAACTGTGCCCAGAGACCATGCACATGTGTTTCTGAGCCTATAGAACATGCACATGTCATTCTGAGCCTAGAGAGCATGCACACCAGTAATTGTGCCTAGAGACCATGCACATGTGTTTCTGGGAGAAGAGAGCATGCATGTTTCTCTAGGTCTAGAGAGCATGTGCATGTGTGTCTGTGCCTAGAGAGCATGCACACCAGGGATTGTGCCTAGAGAGCACATACATGTGTTTCTGCACCTAGATAGCATGCACATGTGTTTCTTTGCCTAGAGAGCATGCACACCAGTTACTGTGCCTAGAGACCATACACATGTGTTTCTGGGAGTAGAGAGCATGCAGCCGTTTCTATGTCTAGAGAACATGTGCATGTGTTTCTGTACTGAGAAAGCATGCAAACAAGTTACTGTGCCTAGAGAGCAAGCACACCGTTTACTGTGCCTATAGACCAAGCACACCAGTTACTGTGCCTAGAGAGCAAGCACACCAGTTACTGTGCCTATAGAGCAAACACACCAGTTACTGTGCCTATAGAGCAAGCACACCAGTTACTGTGCCTAGAGAGCAAGCACGCCAGTTACTGTGCCTAGAGAGCATGCTATTTTGTTTTTGTGCCTAGAGAACATGCACATGTGTTCTGTGCCTAGAGAGCCTGCACCTGTGTCTGTGCTTAGAGCATGAACACCATTCACTGTGCCTATAAAGCATGCACATGTGTTTCTGGGCCTAGAGAGCATGCATATGTGGTCCTGTGCCTTGAGAGTATGCACACATGTTACTGTGCCTGGAGAGCATGTCCATGTTTTCTGTGCCTAGAGAACATGCATACCAGTTACAGTGCCTAGAAAGCATGCACATATGTATCTGTTCCTTGAAAGCATGGAGACCAGTTACTGTGCTCAGCGAGCATGCACATGTTTCTGTGCCTAGAGACCATGCACACCAGTTAGTGTGCGTAGAGAGCATGCATATGTGTTTCTGTTTCTAGAGAGCATGCACACCACTTACTGTGCCTGGAAAGCGTGCACAGGTGGCGAGGAGGGAGCAGAGGAAAAAAGGAAGCCTGAGAAGAGAAATGTCTGCCACAGGGCAGAATAGAGAGAGGAGGGACCCTGGCATGAGTAGGCAAGAAAAAACGATTGATGTGTCTTATGTGGGACAGCAAGGAAGACCATCCAACGGGAGGGTTAGAGAAGCATGTGGAAAGGGGAGAAGGCATTGAAGGGGGTTTAAGGGGTGGTCTCCGGTGTCGCTTGCGGCAGGGGGTGGTGGGGTGGCGGCGGCATTGCAGTTCATGAGAGGGTGGCAGGGGCATGTGGGCGTGGCAGAGGTACGCAGGGCCGCAGGGCCATCTTTAGCACTGGTGGTGCCCAGTGAGACAGTTTGTTTTGGCACCCCCCAAGGGCGCCCCCCACAGACTCCCTTACTACCACCCTTTAACAGTGCCCCCTCAAGTCTCCATAACCACTCTCTCTCAGATGTATTTAATTAGTAATGTAGCGCCTCCTATACCCGACAATCAATCATCTGTGTGTAAATCAGTGTATAGGAAGTGTTACATAAGCCTGAAGACTACAAGGTGAGTCACATGTCATCCACACTAGTAGACAGTATAGTTTAAGAGTGCTTGGTCTGGAGAAGCACAGACTCAGAATTTAAAACAGAACCACATGGTTGGGGGTTACATATAATAATAATGGTTTTTTTACCGAAATGAACCCTTTTGAAACATTAGAATGATGAAAGACCGAGGATAAAAATCATAATTCTCTAATCTATACCTTGCAGTTTGCATGCAGCTCTTTGATTACAGTTAGTAGCTCACTGTTCCATGTTATGATTTTAGCTTCTACACTGCTAGTAACAAAGGGATCTCTGACAAAAGCACCGACCTATTTAAACTGTATGGACGTTGTGATCTGCATGGTTCTTTGCAGCAGGCATCTTAACCCTATGTGCTACCATAAAATGAGATAAAACTTCCACTAGACAAAACTCCTTCTCTTTCCAGGAAGAACATTAATCACCGGAGTTATCTTGACATGTAGGCCAGCAATGCAGCAGAAGGTGCTTTTCAGACCATAAAGTACTTGCAGTGGCACTGGTCGCACCGAGGGGGTTGGCATTGGGTGCTGGAGCAGGACGAAGGGCAGGCAGATAGGGAAACTAATAATGGTATATCAGACCTTCCTTGGCCTTCCTTGGCTTTTTCAGGGTCAGAATCGCGGGGGTCAATCAGACTCCTTTGTGTGGGGCACATAGACCCTGAGGGGAGCAGACGGCGCCGTTCTGTGTGCCCAGTCAGAGGTCTGGGTGGGATGGCTACAACACTGCCACATGAAGGTCTGAGGTGGCCTTGGTTGTACATCAATCAGGATGGCTTATTGCGGCCCCTGGGGCGGCTAGAGACAGTGCATGGTGCCTACAGGTGGGGGGAGGTTAGCAGGTCCTGCATGGAAGGATGAAAGTGGTACGGTCACACTGGGAGGGAGGAGCCCACAGGCTGTGGAATGTCAGTCAGGAACACAAGCAGTACGATTATTATGACAGGAGTTTAGAAGAAGGTGAACTGGATGATGAGGTGCATGAAGAGTGCAAGTGGTGGTCCAAAGCTGTGGGGGGGTTCCCAATAATGTAGTTGTCACTAGTGTATTACAGGAGGACTATGGGACCGAGTTCAGTCAGCGTAGATCAGAAGGGGGCGCGTCCCTTCACAACATGTTGGGTGGCTGGATCCAGAGTAGAGACCGACCTTGACACCAGAGAAGGGTACAGGAGGAATTGGGAAAAAAACACTAGTGCACAGGTAAGGTTTCAGTGGGAATTCAGCACAGGGGGAGGGGGTGGTGAGGACATTAGGTTAAGGAGAAGGATGCTGTGAAAGATGCCAGAGTAAGTACCGAGGCTCCCACAGATGAGAAAAAATCTGGAGTGGGGCAAGTGCAGACAGCAGGTGTGAGGGAAGAGGCACAGCCAACAGAGGCTAAACAGGAGGGGGCAAATGGCAAACCGAGCACGCCTCAAGAAAAGAGGGTTGAATTGGGAAAGAAGGACAAGACAGGGGCAGAGGACAGGGGAGCAAAGAAGAGCAAGGCGATAAAACAAAATAAACTGCCCTACCTGGGGGTGACCAAGCCTCTGGGTGCCCATCTGATATTGGCAAACAAGGAAAAAATCTGGAAAGGGGAGTATGTTGAAATTCTTAAGATCCTCCACAGGGAACTCAGGGCAAAGGAGTGGTCGAAGGTGGAAGACGTTTTATTGTCCAAACGGCTGAGGGTGCCTAAATAACTGAAAACAGGACAGCTGCGTTTTTGATCTTCACAAGCGTGTATTGCGAGAAGTATCCAGAATGGTGCGTGTCACTATTCAAATATATGGACATGAAACGCAGAGTGCACATCACATACGGGGAATACGCATGGGCACATTACGACGAGCAATACACTGGGCAGCAGGGACACCAAGCGGTGGGGAATGGGGGAGTTCACATTCAACACTTTTAAAAATCAATCTCAAAAGTTCTTTCCTAACCTCACACCTCCTGTCTCCAGTGCTTAATTTGAACCACTGGTTGCCGGTGGGAACTACTAGCACTTACTTTTGGAGACCAGCACTTATTTTTTCGCACCTGGCATTTACCAAAAGCAAGAGATACACAAAGTTAGGAGGACGAGAAAGAAGAGAAAATTGTCACAAGGGGAGAAAGGAGGAACCTGCAAGATGGAGATAAAGGGGCAGGGAGTGTCTGGTAATGGACTAAAGTGGATTCAACGCTACGCTGTTTTTGTATTCGGCGTGCCAATATTTATTTGCACAGGCAACTGGCTTCTGAGCAGAGCTTTAGGCACCAGCACTAATTCTTTGACAGATTAAGCACTGCCTGTCTCCCACTCCACCTTCTATCCAACACTCTTCTTCTGGGCACCAATCCTTTCTAATGAGAAAAGAGCATTGGTCCATGAAAAGCACTGTGTTTTATAGAAAATAAAAGCAAAAGCTGAGAAGCTTCAACACCCCTCCCCTGTCTGCCTCTACCCAGGTAGTTATAGCATGCTTTGATGACTAAATCTGTATCAAAAATCATTTGCACATTCAAGGAGCATATCTTGTTGCTGTTTCGGAACATTTGTTCCTGTGGAATGACAATGTGTGTGTGATGCCACCAATAGAACCTGTTACTTGGGGAAATGATGAAGCACATAAACAGCAGCTTAGCAGTAGAGATTCTGCAGTGTTCTTTACAACATGGATTTCAAAATTGTCTGAATATCTTGGAGAAGGCTCGAAGCAGCATGCTAGCTAACAAGTTGTATGATGAATGAATATCATGAAAAATGTTACCACAAAATATCAAGGACGCAAATATTGACTTAACACACTTTGTATGTAATGTGAAAAATATTGACAAGCAAAATAGAGAAGACGACCATTTTTTAAATATTATGTCAATATTAACTTTAAAACAAATATTAACGAACTAAAATAATATCACATTTTAAAAAAAGACATAAAATAAAATAAATATTTTAAAATAAGTTCCAAACATAAACATAAAATTTAGAGACAATACTTAAACATAAATCATAAAAATATTATTAAAATTAATTCCAATTATAATTACAAACAATTCGAGGCCTTTAGGATCACGGGCGGATCGCCACCGCCCGCATGGCGGTAGCGATCCGCCCGAGATTCTTCCCCTCCCGCCACCCATTTCCCCCCTCCATATTACATATGGGCGGGGGGACCGCAGCGGACGGAAAGACCATCCGCCGCTTTTCCGCCCGGTCAACAAGTTGACCGGGCGGAGAAGGGTTTAATATAGTGGCGGTGTCTGTTAGATACCACCAACCATATTACCATGAGTGCAGAAAGATGCCTTTCCGTGGCGGCATTGCCGCCACGGAAAGGCATGCGGGAATTGACTGTGGGGGCCCTTTGCGAGCCCCCAGGGACTCTGGGGGTGGGGTTGCACATGGGGGGGCACCTATGGTACCCCCCAACAGTTCCATGCACAACATGCCTTCCTGGCATTGTACCGGGCGGTGCTGAGTGCACCGCCCCCACAATGTTAGGAATGCAGGATGCGCCCGCCACTGTGGTGGGCGCATCCTAATCGCAGCAACGGGACCCCCGCCCTTATGGCGGGTGGTCCCTTTGTACGGTAGGATGGCGGGCGGACTTTCTAATGGGGCCCTTAACATTAAAATAATATGTAAATTACAAAAAACTACAAACACAAAATTAACATAATAAATGACACATAAAATAATATTAACTATTATAACAATTAAACTATTTGCAAAAATTATCTAAAATACTTCTGATTCTATGAACATAAAATTCTAAGTGCCACAGAAACAAATTAAAGCTTAACAGACACAAATAACAATAAACACAGTTTATAAAAACAATTGGTTTATGACATTAGTTAATAAATAAAAAAACTTAAACATAATATCAGTAATTATTATCCAAATTATTCAAAACAAATAATTAAATAGCATGATCATCTAATTAACCAATTAACAAATGCAAAAGTTATTACCATATTGTTAAAATTATCTAACGAATAACTGAAAGATTTACATAATTATCTTATTAACAAATTAAAATGCAGACAATAATCAATAAAAAAAGTAAAACCATTCCTACTCTATTTCACTACAAGCATAACAAAAGGCCAAAATGGAATTGATATAAAATAAAAAAACGTTAAATGTATTAGCAAATTTTAAAAAAAATCAGAATTAAAATGTGATATTCTTACCTTCTATATCCTGTTTTTGACATCATCAAACAATAAACAAAATATGCAAAGAAATAAAATGTACTAAACCATAAATATTGAACATCTAATACTTATAAAAATAAATATGCATACAATAACAAGATAAAATTAACTTAATAAAAAATGTCTACAAAAAAAGTCATTTTACATGAAATTAACTTTTGAAATGAAAGCAAAACAAAATTATTAAAACTACATATCAGATAAAAAAATCTGACTTAGAGAGGTAAAATTCCCTACTCCTATTCCAACATGCCCAACAGTAGAAAATGTGTTGTACATTGGAGAGATTAGATTTACTATTCCCAATATGGGTGAAAAACAAGAGGGAAGTGTTGTTCTATTGAGGTATCAGATTTACTATTCCCATTCCACTACAACCAACAGCGAGGAAAGTATTGGACGTTGAAGCAGTTAGACTTACCATTCCAACCTGAGCAACAGTAGAAAAAGTGTTGTACACTGTAGCGGTCAGATTTACTATCCCCACTCTATCCTCAGCAAGAGTAGGGAAAGGGCTAGATTTTGAAAGGGTGAGAGCTACTAGTCCCACTTCAGGGAAAGCAAAAGTAGCGAAAATATTAAACTTTAGGAAGCTCATACCTATTTTTCCTGCCCTAAATTGATACAAAATAACAGGGGCGGCTGGTGACAGTTGAAGGTGGTGAGGCGTGGAGGTCCGGGGTGAGTGCCCGGCGGTGGGAGTGGTTGGGGCTCGGGAGTGTTCTCCCGCAGAAATGTTTTGAAGGTAGGAAGGAGTGAAAGTAGTTGTGCTCAGGCTTGACCTACGGTTTATGGAATCCCAGTGCATTCCATTTCCGACTCTGACGTGGGTCACTGAGCGCTTCGCCAGCATCTCTGTTCAGAGACGGATGCGAGGCGCGAGCACATGTTAATCTTCACCCCACAGAATTAGACAGTACAGTAAAAAAAACAGGTGCCACACACAGGCTCTTAATGCATGAGGTACAGTGCGCAGGGCAGGCTCCCGCGCTGCTACTTTCATTTCCTCTGCAAACAGCTGATGGCCCTCAAATGCAGCCACGCCCCCCTCTTACCTTGAACTCCACTGACTGAAAGTTGCGGGGTGTAGTCCAGAGTCCACAGGGCCCTGACAGAGGCCAGCTGCTGGGTCACCTACCTTTTTCTGGCGGGGTTGTTCCCTGCTCGTCCCCGGCGCGGTGCAGCTGGGACTTATAGTCTCCCCCAGGTACTCGGCCAGCAACAGGTCGGTGTTGCTCTGCTCAGCCTCAGACACTAGACCACGGTGTTCATGAAGGACATGTGTTCCCGTGGTTCTTCAGCCCCAGGATTGTTCGTGCACCTCAATGGGGATAGTACTACTGTTTCAGAGCTTCCTTGGTGGTCGGCCGGCTCTTCGCAGCCCACTCCCTCAGTTCCCTCCCTTTGTCCTATCACAGGAGCGCAAAGTGAAGTCAAAGGACTGGTCTGCTTCGGTTGTTGCAACACCCACTGCTCTGTCTTGAGAGGGTTCGTCCCGGCCCCTCGCCATTCATTTCAGTGGCGTGCTGCTGAAGTCGCCAGGGGCGCAGCATAGGCACCCCATTTGAAAGCAGCCATTTTCCGCTTTCTCTGGCCACTCCCTTCAGGATGACATCACTCCTCTCGCATGTGCTTTGAGGGTGAGCAATAGTCCTCGCCCCAGCCAGCACATGCGCAGGAGGTGTCTCTAACCTGCTGTGACCTCGTCCCTTCCTAGGAAAACAGTCATACAAAACAGTATTTGATTTGTTTTCTACACGGGCAGCCAGTGAGCACCTCATTTGAGGCTGCTGGCTGTTGCATTGCGTGTGGTGTCTCTTTCGTGTCTCTAGTCCCTGATCCTCGTCTGAGTCTAGTGGGGCAACGCCCCTTTTGCCCTTTGACTGCAAAAAACACTATACATATATCAAATGAATAAACATAAAATATAATATATTTCCATAAACAAATTGAAAGATATTTCGACATTGAATAATTCATGTAAATTATAACATAATAAAAACTCAAAATTAACATATAAAACTAGACAAAATAATTTTGAAAACTATATTAATTAAACAATTTGTGACAATTTTTACTACTGATAAACCATACATTTCCAACACCTATGAAAACAAATGAAATTAATACCAGAAAAAAATAACAATACACATTGTTTTAAAATATGATAAATCTATTAAATGAGTCACTGAATAAGAAAATGTAAAGGAAATATGATAAATATCCAAACGATTTAAAATAATTAAATAATTAACACAATCATCTAATTATTAAATTTAAAAAAATGCAAATGTTAATATCACATTGTTAAAACTACCTAATTAGTAACTGAGAATGATATACATAGTACGGTCCCAGATGCCTGGCCCAGTGTACGGAACGTACCCTGGAATGGACGTGGGAGATACGCATATTGGGGCTATACCAAAGATCCCAAAAATACAAAGTCACATTACATAGACCTAGGGCTTCTAGTAGCTGAACGATTGATCACGCGACGCTGGAAATCTCCAGATCCTCCAGCAGAGAAGGCCTGGTTCCAATCACTTTTTTGCTAGGCACTGGCAGAGAGCACAGCACTCCTCCTTGAAGATGCGTTGGGGTTGCGAAAGCAGCAGTTAGCGGCAGCATGGGATGCAACATTAACTAATTTTCGCTGCACTTCTTCGCAGAGACACTTAGTGACACTCAGTAGCAGCCCGTAGTGGGAGTGCTGCTGGGCGCTGATGTGGGGCGGGGGAGGGGCAGGGCGGTGGGTAGTAAACTACGTATTATGGCTGATTAGCGGTAAGTAAACATATAAATAAATAAAACCAATTTTGTTGAGCGCGCTGCATTGCATTTGGCGATGCGCGCGTGTAACACCAATTCAATAGAGGACACGCACCTTCATTTTCTTTCATAGAATCTGCTGTAAAGGTTTGGCGCCAGGCAAGGTATTAATCCTATGGTCAGGTTCCTGTTACTCCTTAAAATCATTTTGTTCACATCTAGAATCTTTACTCTTTATTGAAAAAAATCATCATTTAATCAATTACTGTAAAAAGTCATAAATGGTCTCCATGTGCTCTACAACAAGATGGTAACTGCCCTACAAAGGAAATCTAGTTAAAGTAATCATTATTTTGGCTGCATGGTAGATTTCCCATTCTTTAGGTTTGTTAGATAACTATGAATATTAATCTTCCAAAACTCGAGGAGCCACCTGCTTGGGACAGGCCTCCTGGGTAGTAATGTAAGCTTCCTTTTATAATTTCAACCCCTCTTGTCAATTATTGTTTGCTATGGTGACAGCCCCTACCACAATATTTATTTAAACCATTCATCTGTCCAGAGCATTCATATCCTTTGAAGCTGTTAACAGTTCAGATGATTCAGGGGTTAGTCCACAACCTGTGCTGGCAAACCTTCAATTACAAATTTCTTACACACAGAGAAGCTTCCCCCACCTCTGTTAGGGGTATAACAGTGCCTGGGTCCCCCTTTCCACCTGTGTCTATCATCTCTGAGCCAAAAACGACATGTCACGAAGCGCAAATGCAGACAGTGTGGTTGCATCCAATTGAGTACTAGTGACTTTTAACCTGCTTCTGACAACCATGAGAGTACCCCTTAACAGCATAGGGCGATAAAATGTTACTTCTCAGTTTTATTCATTGAAATCCACTGTGGTGTGTGATTGAGTGATAGTCATTTAAATTCCTGTGCTCAGGATAATCAATATGTCCTCTTCTTCCCTCTAAATGTACCCAACATCAAACTACTGTCCAATATAAAGATGCGCCATACCTTGCCTTTAAAAAGTAGACTATTGAAAATTTGATTGTATGATTTTGAACCTAGAATGTTGGGTTTTCCTAAATGTTTAATACAAATGATTATAAAAATGTAATTTTAGGTGAGCACATTGCTTGATAGATGAGGGAGAAAACAGCAATCACCTCTTCCCAGAGTTCTGATTTGTCAGCTGAATACTTGTCATTCAGTTTGAAATTTTGCAAGATGGGAAAGCACTGCATTTGAAATACTGTTTAATAATCAAAAAACATAAATGTACAGGTGCTTAGTTCAGAGGATGGTCCGCTTAGGTTGAGAAGACCAGTTAAATTGTGTGTGGTGAATGTAGCAAGTGGGGCCAAGCAAAGTATTATACACCACAATTGCACACAAAAAATACTTGATCCGTGAGGAAAAAACAATCAACTGTGACAAAAATCATTTGTTTCAGGAGAAATTAAGCAATTGGCAATATGCCAAAATAAATATTGTGACAAAAACATCTTGAATATGTCTTGCTGCAAATCAGTGAGTTTTCAGATTGTTAGTCTTAATAACAGTTCTTGAAAAAAATTATAACAGATTCTTGTAAAAGTAGAAGATAGACAGTGTTGGATTTGGCCTTGTAGGCTAAAGTTCACTTAAACTTTTTGCTTTTCCCCTAGACCATTTTTCTGACAGAGCTCTGTGGAGTTAGATGCTGTAGGTACTTGCCACTGCTAATCAGTGTGCAAGTACAGATGCTCCCTGTATAAAGTGTAGAGTTGGTTTGGTTGTCTCTGATTGGTATGTTTGCGGTACTAGCAAGATCCTTAAGTGATGTGCACTGTGTGTACCCGAGCTAGTATTAAGGAAATACGCAGAGAGGGAACACAGGTCTTCAGCGTAGGGCCTGCGCTCATTATGCTAAATTAGCTTGTTGTCCTGACAAGTGCTACCACTTGTCAGGCCTTACTTTCCCTTTTGCATTCACATTGAGGCACCCCTGTAGGACGTCCTGGGTAACCCCTAAGCAGGGTGCGGTGTAGGTAAAAGGCAGGACCTGTGCCAGTGAGGGCGCTAAGCCCTGACAGTGGAAAATGTTCCATTTAATTTTCCCTGGTGAAAGGCCATCCTGCCCGTAGGACAGAATGGGGAGGCTGGGTGTAGTATTGTTAGCCTAGTTTTCCAAGATTTGGAGATGGAACAATTAAGTTTGGTATGTCTCAGAACTAACAGCGTCATAACGCATCTTTTTGGGTAGATGATTTTGTCGCTGTGAGTCCAGAAAGCGCTGTTTGAGAAAATGGCCGAGTTTGTTCTTTAGACCTTATTTGCGTGTCTCAGAAGAATGTGAATTGCCTGCCTGGATCTGGGAGAGGTGAGAAAGGCTGAGGGAGGTCGTGCCCCTGGAGAGGGTTGGAGACGGCGCTAGGCTGCCCTGCACTTGGAGCGAGGTGAAGGAGAGGCTTTGTGAGGTGCAGAGGCCTGGTTCAGAGCCATAAAACAATAGACCCATCTCCCTCTGAGTGACTAAAGATCCAGGCCCCTAGTATCAAAGAGAGGACGGTGACACTGGGGGGGAGATACACAAGACTGATTTAGGGAAGTGGTCGGGGACCCCTGAGCACAAGGAAACTTCAAAGACACTGAGGGGTATAACTAGAAGAACTGGAACCCCAAGACTTTGGTGATGTTTTGTCATGTGGACAATGTCGTCGAGAACGGTCTCGGTATCGTTCAGAGAAGTGCTGGAAGTGCTTTGAATGCAAAAACAACAACTGATGGACAGAATGCAGAACAATGTCATACATTTACCCCAGTACAGAGATCTGGGCCTAAATCCATCGTTTTTTGCACTCCACACCATCCCAGGTAAGACATGGCCATATGCAAATCAGCCTTGACCCTGTGCCTCATGGGAACAGTCCAGCCCGAACTGCCAAGCCATGGCTTTCCTGGACCGGAATCAATCATCCAAGTACCGGTTTCTGGCTATCAGCCGTCATCAGCCTGGATAGCTTGACTCCAGTTGTGTGGAGAGCATGGGACACACGTCTGAGCATACCCATCCCACTCGGGGTGACAAATGCAAAAACAACAATTGATGGACAGAATGCAGAACAATGTCATACATTCACCCCAGTACAGAGATCTAGGCCTAAATCCACTGGGGTGGTGTGGAGTGCAAAAAGACGATGGATTTAGGCCCAGATCTCTGTACTGGGGTGAATGTATGACATTGTTCTGCATTCTGTCCATCAACTGTTGTTTTGCATTTGTCACCCCGAGTGGGATGGGTATGCTCAGACGTGAGTCCCATGCTCTCCATACCACTGGAGTCAAGCTATCCTGGCTGAAGACGGCTGATAGCCAGAAACCAGTCCTAGGATGCGTGATTCCGGTCCAGTAAAGACATGGCTTGGCAGTTCTGGCTGGACTGTTCCCATGAGGCACAGGGTCAAGGTTGATTTGCATATGGCCATGTCTGAACTGGGGTGGTGTGGAGTGCAAAAAAACAATGGATTTAGTCCCAGATCTCTGTACTGGGGTGAATGTATGACATTGTTCTGCATTCTGTCCATCAACTGTTGTTTTGCATTTGTCACCCCGAGTGGGATGGGTATGCTCAGACGTGAGTCCCATGCTCTCCATACCACTGGAGTCAAGCTATCCTGGCTGAAGACGGCTGATAGCCTGAAACCGGTCCTAGGATGCTTGATTCCAGTCCAGGAAAGACATGGCTTGGCAGTTCGGGCTGGACTGTTCCCATGAGGCACAGGGTCAAGGCTGATTTGCATATGGCCATGTCTGATCTGGGGTGGTGTGGAGTGCAAAAAAACAATGAATTTAGGCCCAGATCTCTGTACTGGGGTGATGTATGACATTGTTCTGCATTCTGTCCATCCACTGTTTTTTTGGAAGTGCTTTGAAGACACCGTGGACTGGTTGAGCCTCTGGCGGCTTTGACCTGTCCACGATCGGGAAGAAAACCTCTGCATCAGGAAGAGTTGCTGAATAGGTTGCGGGAGACACTTAACCCTTGCTTCGTAATCTGGGGCTTGTGGGCAGTTTGTAACTCTTGACCGAGGAGAGACTGAAGGGGTGCTGCAGTTGTGCCCCCCCTTCTTCCTGAGCAGGACTTTGCTGTGTGCTACGTCCTGTACCCCACGGGCCCGAGGTGAGCTGGCTCCCTGTTTGGAAACACAGGAAAATAAAAGGTTCCAGGAAGACTCAAGTGACGCGGTGGTGGGACCATGTTGTGGCATCCTGAGACTTCCAAAGGGGTGCCTAAGGTGATCGGGGCACCTGGAATGAATCAAGACTCTGACATGCAGGGTTGCTTGTCTTGGTGTGGCTACAGGTGTTGGAGCGCCGGTGGATTGTGGGCATCATGGAAGAGAGCCGAGATTCGGGACGCGCAGAGTGTGCGTGTCGCAGTGCAGTCTAGGCACTAGTGGAGAGTGCCGGGACATTGTGGGCACAGAGAAGGAGTGAGTCTCCGACAAGCGGATTGGCGTGTGGTTTTGAGGTAAGACTCAGACTCGCAGTGTGCGTGTTGTGGTGCGATCCGGGTGTTAGTGGAGAGCGTCGGAAGGCCGGGTGCCTCAGGAGACGGAGCGAGTCTCGAACGCACCAGGGGTGCCTGTCGAAGGTGCCACCGAAGGTGCTGGTGAGGAGTACTGGGCAGCGGTAAGCACCAGGGAGCGAAGAAATCCTAACAGTGCTGGAGAGGAGGGCCAGGTGATCGAGCCCTCATAGGCAACATGAAGGAGCACCAGCATCGGGAGGAAGACTTCGTGGAAGGAGTTGTGCTGAGCGTTGGAGGCCCAGAACCCCAGACCGGCAGCCCCGCAGGAGCTGAACTACCAGCCCGAGCGCGCCTTACACATGGTGACAAGGTTCGGGAGTGAGGCCAAGCGGCTGCGGCAGGAGAGGAGAGTGGGGTCGTGCCCCCCAAGTAAAGTGAATCATCGCCTGGGGCGGGGTGTGGGCCCGGAGGGACACCCTCTCGGCCTCACACTGCTGGCAGCTGTTTGCGCCTGTTGCTCAGGCCCAGATTCAGCCCGTGCCGGTCGCAGACTGGGCAGTACAAGGGCCAGGCCCGGAGTGGAACTTGGGTGTCATTGGTGATCCGTGTTGTGGGCAACCGGTCGCACACATCTAACACTTTGCATATTTGCTGCTAACAAACTATCGAACTATTGAACAACGTCAGACACTAGAGGTGTTTAATGAACTCAGGGGGTTAGTGCGCTGTGCACTACGTTATGTTGCTCTTGCAGGATACCGGATCATAGCGTAGCACACTGCATTGATTGTTTACTGCACTGTACTGAATTGCACTGTGACGCATTACCTTATTCCTTCCTCGCACAGGGCATGCTGGTGGTGATACGCATTGCATTGTTTTCCTATCGAACTGTACATGATTGCAGCGTGACGCATTGCTGTATTCCTTCCTTGAACAGGGTATGCTGGTAGCGACCCGAGTTGCATTATCTTGTGTGAACTCAGTTCAGGATCTTGACCCTACGCATTGCATTGTTCACTGTGGCACTGTACAGAAAACCCATCGTTAAGTAGGGCAGTATTCCTTGTATTTTGCAACGTGTGCGAATCTAGTGATACGACATACCTAACCTGTTGAGAACGGTTAAAAGTCAGCGTAACTGTTGGTTAGAAGCGTTGGTTGGAAATTAGAACCGCCCAACCCACCGGAAACAATATTACCCATTATATATGTGTGGAATGTGTATCGTGAGGTCATTTTGTATATCTTTTTATATAAAGTATACTGGTTCTTTACAAACTCGCGGGGAGTCCATTTGGGGTGATATCATTGGTGTTACTATGGGCGTAGTTGCACAAACTGAACACTTGTGCCTTGGAGATAAGCCTGGCTGCTCGTGTCAAGCTACTAAGGGAGTGAGCAGGACTGTCTCGGACGATGTCCTGTCTTGGCCTAACGTGGGAGCAGGGGAGGTCTGGGTCGTGCACTTGACAACAACGGTGCACGCGGGAACTCCGCCTTCTAACAGATAGCAATTTATTATTGGACAAAGGAGATGCACGAGAGACTTCCAATACGCAAAAAAAAGAAGTCATTTAGCGTATGCTTTTCTGTGGTAAAGTATTACTCACACTGTGAAGTTTCTAAGTAACCCTGAGCAACTAATTACCCCACAAAAGTATCGTTTTCCAAAAAGAGAACAGATTTACAACTTTCCTGAATCTACTAAGGTTGGATCCACTGGTACATTTCCAAGGCAGTACATTCAAGACCACTGTGGACCTTTAAATAATCATTCTGATGGCCACGACCTCAAAAACAAAACACCTGTATTGAAGCAAGACAAGCCTGCACTGGTGGGTTACGTGTTATGTTTCACAACTACATCTTCCATACAGATTGTTAATTTGGAGTGTGTAATGCTCGCTGAAGGAGTTTGATGTCATGGCTTCTCCATCTTCATACTTCTACTCAGTTTGGGATTGCTTATGCATGTTTCTTGAGACAGACTACATGTTGCTTAGAAGAAACCCAGCAGCCACCTCTCTGTTGTCAATGAACAAGCAAATTGTGTAGGAAAGGCTCTGCCTGTAGTTTGCAGTGTTCATCATTTGCTATATATGTGCTGTTAGGATGCGAGTAGACAGCCTATAGATAGCTATATGCTAAATGCCCTCTGACCAATGGCAGCTGGTGAACTTTGAAGGTGGTGAGGTGCGAGTCCTAACATTGCCTGTGCGAGCATACCTGTGTGTCTCAATTGGGGGAGACGTCTTGCCTAAGAATTTGTTAAAAAAAATAGAGTTTAATGATGTATTTTCCAGCTCAAGTTATGTAATTAATTCACCAAAAAGAAATGGTTTTACAAGCATTTTTGTGGAGTTACTGTGAAGTTTGCCTGTTTGTGTTGGTTAGTGTATTTGTGTGTATTTGCGCATGGGTGTTTATTTGTGTGAATTTGTGAGTATGTGATTGTGTGTGGCTATGTATCTGTGTGTTGGTTGTTTGCATCACTGTGTTGTTGTGCCTGTGTATCTGTTTGCATCCGTTCCTGCATATGTAGGCGTTTTGGTGTCTCTTTGTATGTGTTTGTGCATATACCTCTGTGCGTATGTCTGTGAGTTTAGACACGAGTGTCTTTTTGGGCAAATTAGCTAATTTCATACTTTACCGTGAAGATTTTGCCCTTTTTATAGAAAAGACACAGTTTAATTTTTCATGAAATGTCCAGTGCAGATGTTGGTCTTCTGTGCACCGAGCTAATAAGCATGCTGAGCACTGTCAGGCTGACTATGTATGTGTCTTTAAAACTCTCTTCTAAGTTGGAAGAAATTCACAGAATGTAATATAAGCATTTTATATTTAATGGATCTGCTGAGTTGATTACTTCCAGTTAGAACCCTGTCTGTCTGAAAGACTTCTCACATACTTTGTGAGTGTCCAGGAGGTGGAACTGAAGGGAGATTATATGCAGACCTTAAGCCCGCTCAGGAGGTTGAGAGTTTGCTGCAGAGATCAGAGACGAGACTGCAGGAAAGTACGCCTGACCTAATCGCTACACACTTGTAATGCACACTTGAAGTAAATGTTGCAGAGTGTATTTTGCATTTTAAAATGTTTGTCAGACTAACTGTATTTGTGTAGCTTGCATATTATTCTCATTCAAATTACTTACTAAGTCTGGTGCTTGATGGTGTCTTGTAGTTCCTGCCAATCTGTAGGACCTGCGCATTGTTCGGACAACATAAACTAAGGGCTTGGTGTCAAGACTGATTCCAGACACCTCCACAGGGCATGTTTGCCTACAGACCAGCTAGCTCACAGTGTCACCGTAAGTCCCCTTAACCTACGAGGGAGCGAACAGTTTCTGGCAACCACTGAACATGACAACCCTGATTCCTCAGGAATCGTGGAAACAGTACAGAACCTAGTACAGAACCTATTCATGAGGTGTGTGTACAGAAAGAAGAACATAGAACATGCCAGGGTAGACACTGTTGCCAGCTAGTTGTATAGTATTTAGTTCATTCAAGAGTGACTGACCCAGACCAGAAGAAAAACGCTGAGACACTGCTGTTGAGGTCAGTGTATCCACGCCACACGTGATGAGAGTGGGTGGGGGTGTGACTTCCATAACTGACATGAAGACTTGGCACTTCAGGGATGAAGCCTGAAAAGCCTGAGGCTGACTTTAGAAGTGGTACAAAAGGGGGTGGTGATGGACGGAGCATCTGAATCAATCAAACACTCACACCCAGTCAAAAGATCTGGGTTTAATCCATCACCGTTCTTTAGCCCACTCTGCCACCCCAGTTCAGACATGGCTATATGCAAATCAGTCTGACCCTGTGCCTCATGGGAACAGTCCAGCCCGAACTGCCAAGCCATGTCTTCCCTGGACCGGAAACAAGCTTCCGAGGACCGGTTTCTGGCATTCCAGCCGTCTTCAGCCCGGCTTGCTTGAATCCAGTGGCAAAGTGAGCAAGGGACTCACGTCTGAGCATACCCTGCCACACTTAAGGTGGCCAAAAGCGGTACAAAAGGGGGTGGTGATGGACGGAGCATCTGAATCAATCAAACACTCACACCCAGTCAAAAGATCTGGGTTTAATCCATCACCGTTCTTTAGCCCACTCTGCCACCCCAGTTCAGACATGGCTATATGCAAATCAGTCTGACCCTGTGCCTCATGGGAACAGTCCAGCCCGAACTGCCAAGCCATGTCTTCCCTGGACCGGAAACAAGCTTCCGAGGACCGGTTTCTGGCATTCCAGCCGTCTTCAGCCCGGCTTGCTTGAATCCAGTGGCAAAGTGAGCAAGGGACTCACGTCTGAGCATACCCTGCCACACTTATGGTGGCCAAAAGCGGTACAAAAGGGGGTGGTGATGGACGGAGCATCTGAATCAATCAAACACTCACACCCAGTCAAAAGATCTGGGTTTAATCCATCACCGTTCTTTAGCCCACTCTGCCACCCCAGTTCAGACATGGCTATATGCAAATCAGTCTGACCCTGTGCCTCATGGGAACAGTCCAGCCCGAACTGCCAAGCCATGTCTTCCCTGGACCGGAAACAAGCTTCCGAGGAACGGTTTCTGGCATTCCAGCCGTCTTCAGCCCGGCTTGCTTGAATCCAGTGGCAAAGTGAGCAAGGGACTCACGTCTGAGCATATCCTGCCACACTTATGGTGGCCAAAAGCGGTACAAAAGGGGGTGGTGATGGACGGAGCATCTGAATCAATCAAACACTCACACCCAGTCAAAAGATCTGGGTTTAATCCATCACCGTTCTTTAGCCCACTCTGCCACCCCAGTTCAGACATGGCTATATGCAAATCAGTCTGACCCTGTGCCTCATGGGAACAGTCCGATGCTTGATTCCGGTCTGGGAAAGATATGGCTGTTGTAGTTCGGACTGGACTGTTCCCATGGGGCAACAGGGTCAGAGCTGATTTGCATAAAGCCATTATCTGACCCAGGGTGGTGTGGAGTGCAAAAAAACGATGGATTTGGGCCCAGATCTTTTGACTGGGGGAGTGTGTGACATTGATCCACATTCAGTCCATCACTTGTTCTTTTTTGCATTTGCCGCCCTAAGTGCGCTGGGGATGCCCAGACGTGGGTCCCAGGCACTCCACACTACTTGGAGTCAAGCTAGCCGGGCTGAAGAGAGGTGTTACCTCGAAACCGGTCCGGTCCTCGGATGCTTGATTCCGGTCTGGGAAAGATATGGCTGTTGTAGTTCGGACTGGACTGTTCCCATGGGGCAACAGGGTCAGAGCTGATTTGCATAAAGCCATTATCTGACCCAAGGTGGTGTGGAGTGCAAAAAAACGATGGATTTGGGCCCAGATCTTTTGACTGGGGGAGTGTGTGACATTGATCCACATTCAGTCCATCACTTGTTCTTTTTTGCATTTGCCGCCCTAAGTGCGCTGGGGATGCCCAGACGTGGGTCCCAGGCACTCCACACTACTTGGAGTCAAGCTAGCCGGGCTGAAGAGAGGTGTTACCTCGAAACCGGTCCGGTCCTCGGATGCTTGATTCCGGTCTGGGAAAGATATGGCTGTTGTAGTTCGGACTGGACTGTTCCCATGGGGCAACAGGGTCAGAGCTGATTTGCATAAAGCCATTATCGGACCCAGGGTGGTGTGGAGTGCAAAAAAACGATGGATTTGGGCGCAAATCTTTTGACTGGGGGAGTGTGTGACATTGATCCACATTCAGTCCATCACTTGTTCTTTTTTGCATTTGCCGCCCTAAGTGCGCTGGGGATGCCCAGACGTGGGTCCCAGGCACTCCACACTACTTGGAGTCAAGCTAGCCGGGCTGAAGAGAGGTGTTACCTCGAAACCGGTCCGGTCCTCGGATGCCTGATTCCGGTCTGGGAAAGATATGGCTATTGTAGTTCGGACTGGACTGTTCCCATGGGGCAACAGGGTCAGAGCTGATTTGCATAAAGCCATTATCTGACCCAGGGTGGTGTGGAGTGCAAAAAAACGATGGATTTGGGCCCAGATCTTTTGACTGGGGGAGTGTGTGACATTGATCCACATTCAGTCCATCACTTGTTCTTTTTTGCATTTGCCACCCTAAGTGCGCTGGGGATGCCCAGACGTGGGTCCCAGGCACTCCACACTACTTGGAGTCAAGCTAGCCGGGCTGAAGAGAGGTGTTACCTCGAAACCGGTCCGGTCCTCGGATGCTTGATTCCGGTCTGGGAAAGATATGGCTGTTGTAGTTCGGACTGGACTGTTCCCATGGGGCAACAGGGTCAGAGCTGATTTGCATAAAGCCATTATCTGACCCAGGGTGGTGTGGAGTGCAAAAAAACGATGGATTTGGGCCCAGATCTTTTGACTGGGGGAGTGTGTGACATTGATCCACATTCAGTCCATCACTTGTTCTTTTTTGCATTTGCCGCCCTAAGTGCGCTGGGGATGCCCAGACGTGGGTCCCAGGCACTCCACACTACTTGGAGTCAAGCTAGCCGGGCTGAAGAGAGGTGTTACCTCGAAACCGGTCCGGTCCTCGGATGCTTGATTCCGGTCTGGGAAAGATATGGCTGTTGTAGTTCGGACTGGACTGTTCCCATGGGGCAACAGGGTCAGAGCTGATTTGCATAAAGCCATTATCTGACCCAGGGTGGTGTGGAGTGCAAAAAAACGATGGATTTGGGCCCAGATCTTTTGACTGGGGGAGTGTGTGACATTGATCCACATTCAGTCCATCACTTGTTCTTTTTTGCATTTGCCGCCCTAAGTGCGCTGGGGATGCCCAGACGTGGGTCCCAGGCACTCCACACTACTTGGAGTCAAGCTAGCCGGGCTGAAGAGAGGTGTTACCTCGAAACCGGTCCGGTCCTCGGATGCTTGATTCCGGTCTGGGAAAGATATGGCTGTTGTAGTTCGGACTGGACTGTTCCCATGGGGCAACAGGGTCAGAGCTGATTTGCATAAAGCCATTATCTGACCCAGGGTGGTGTGGAGTGCAAAAAAACGATGGATTTGGGCCCAGATCTTTTGACTGGGGGAGTGTGTGACATTGATCCACATTCAGTCCATCATTAGTTCTTTTTTGCATTTGCCGCCCTAAGTGCGCTGGGGATGCCCAGACGTGGGTCCCAGGCACTCCACACTACTTGGAGTCAAGCTAGCCGGGCTGAAGAGAGGTGTTACCTCGAAACCGGTCCGGTCCTCGGATGCTTGATTCCGGTCTGGGAAAGATATGGCTGTTGTAGTTCGGACTGGACTGTTCCCATGGGGCAACAGGGTCAGAGCTGATTTGCATAAAGCCATTATCTGACCCAGGGTGGTGTGGAGTGCAAAAAAACGATGGATTTGGGCCCAGATCTTTTGACTGGGGGAGTGTGTGACATTGATCCACATTCAGTCCATCACTTGTTCTTTTTTGACTTTAGAAGTGACATTTTCTTGTGGCGGCCCTTCACCACAGAAAGTCAGGGCTTTGCTGGGCTGGTGACCTCAAAGGTTCCAGTGCTGTGAGATCGTCAGCCAGCAAATTGTGACTCAAGAGGCTGGCGCACGCGCACCAGCACATGGAATTTGCCTGCCTCACACCGGCCTACGACTGCTGGCTAACCTACCCTCAGAGTGACCACCAGTTTAACAGACACACAGGCATGGCAGGCAGTCTTTCGGAATCTGTTTTATAGATACTACAGTACCTATGAGCAAAATAGGGGCAGAAAACACAGACGGTTTAGCACCTATGCCTGAAGAAAAGTACCACCTCTCACACTGACTTTCAATGGAACCATGTTCCAGATAGGACGCCTGGGACATAAGAAGCATATGAGTCTGATTGTGCCTAGTCAGACCAGCTTCCTATGACTGTTTCTCTTCTTCAATTCTGTACCACCACTTATGGTCAGATGTGGCTGGTGGCATACAACGTTAGATAACATCCTTGCTGGATAAATAACTGGTTCTCCTACCTCCAAGTTTTTGAATATGCAGATACATTGCAGCTAAACACTCCCTTACATTATGTGCACATATCCCAAAGTGGTGTGAAGCCTCCGCTATGTGGAATGTTGCAGTTTACAAAGACCTTTAAAATAAACTAATAGATAAAATAAGATGGTGTTATACACGACCACCTTCTGAGCTAACTACCACTCTGAGCTAGCTGTATTTTTTGCCAAAGGTTGTCGTGTGAGCCCAGATGGTGGTAATATCTGTTTTATCTGTAATCAAACATGCCATGGATTTCAACTGTTTCATTGGTGAGATTCAAGTGAGAGGTATTGGATATATAAAATGAGGTAAAGCTGAGTTTAGCGCCCTATTGTGTGGCAGTGGCCTGGTACTCCAGTCATAATGTTCCATTTACATAAAGGTATTAGAACGATGATGACGGACTTTTAAGACCGTAGTGCTTATCTCTGCATTAGTAGGTTTGCCACTTTATTTTTATAAAAAAACTATCTACCCAACTTTCACATCATAAGGCTGGACAGGCAATAAAAAAAAGAGGGGAGGCATTGCCTGCATCTACCGCTCCAATCTCCTTGTCACTGAACTTCTGGCCGAACCTACAGACTCCTGCGAATATCTTGTCCTCTCCATCTGCAGTAACACCACCCTACAGTGAAGATTGCACATCTTTTACCACCCACCAGGCAAGAATGACACTTTCACAGACTACCTCATGGAAATCATCACAGCCAAGGCCTCCCATAACTCCATTAACATTTTCCTTGGCGACTTTAACTTGCACTGGAACGACCCTAAGGACCCACAGGTCATCGCCATCAGAGACTTCTTGGCGGACCAAGCCCTTACCCGGGCCTGCTCTCTCCCTACTCACTCGAAAGGTGACATTCTAGACTGGATCATCTCTAAGGAATCTGCAGTCAAACTCATCTCCATAGATCCTTGCGATTGGTCTGACCACCCCGCTATCACCTTTCTTCTGCCTGGCACTCACAAGACATGGACATGGCAACCGGTGGTCCCCAAAAGATATATCAGATACACCAAGAACCTTGACCACGAGAAATTGGCTGCCCGCTGTGAAACTGACCTTCCCCCTCCCCCATCTCACCACGGTCGACAACCTCACTGAACATTATTCCACAACTATATCCAACATTATCGATGACCTTGCTCTGCAGAAACTGAAAAGAACCCAGATCAAAGACAGGAATCCCTGGTTCAACGGATCCCTCAATAATGAGCGGAGGTCCCTCCGACAAACAGAACGGAACTGGAACAAGCACCCGTCAGCAGCCCGTCTTAAACTTCTCCGCCAGGCCAGAAATGCCTACAACAAGAAAGTCCAAAACTCTAAAAAAGAATTCTTCAAAACAGAACAGGATAACGCCAAGAATAGACCTCACAAATCATTCGAGTTGGTCAAACACCAATCCAAAAAACTGGCTAAAACATCCAAAGAAACCCCTATATCTCCAATCCCATGCGAGCAATTCTCCTCCTTCTTCTGTGATAAAAGCTCTGCCCTATGAAAGGAACTCATGTCTGCTACCTATTTCCAAACTCCACTGGCTCTACCTCCTCACTCCGCGCCGCCCTCCCAGACTTCCCTCCAAAAACCAAGCGCTCTGGTCCAACTTTAAAATCTATGATGAACAATCTGTCTCAAAAATGCTATCCTCTTTAAACCCCAACGATCACTTCAATGACCCTCTCCCCTCTAACTGCTTAGCCGCTGCCTCTCAGGGTATCATCCCCTCTTGGAGTTCAATAATCAATGCCTCCCTCTTATAGGGATCGATACCTGACTCTCTCAAAGGCGGCCAGGTTGTCCCCTTTTTAAAAAAAACCTACACTAGATCCAACTACAGACCTATCTCACTCCTAGCTAACGTGCTGGAAAAATGTGTACAACAGCAGTTGAGCCATCACATCACCAACTTTCACCTACTAGACCACTTGCAATCTGGGTCCAGACCCGGGCACAGCACGGAAACCACACTCCTCCACATCGTGGATGATGCCTTTCAAGCCCTTGACCATGGCAAAACCTGTCTCCTAGTCCTCCTGGACCTATCCTCGGCCTTCGATACGGTTAACCACGAAATTCTCCTGAATCGCCTCAAACGTAGGATGGGCCTAGATGGCACTGTTCTTGCATGGTTTAGGTCCTTCCTCCAGAATCGTTCATAGAGAGTCCTGATCAACGGCAACCTGTCCGCTTCCTCTCCAATCCCGGTAAGAGTCCCTCAAGGATCAACACTGTCCTCTACCCTCTTCAATCTTCACCTTGAACCGCTCTCAGAGGTGCTGCACACCGCCAATATCTCCTACCACATGTATGCCGACAACACACAGCTCTACATCAAAATCTCTTCTCCAGAGGACATTTGCTCCCTGAATGAGGCCCTGAAGTTGAAAGTTCACTGGCTCACATCTAACCAGCTTAAACTCAAAGCTAAAAAAAATGGAGTTCCTCTTAATTTCACCACCAAACGCCAATACAGACATTCAAGAATGGATCAAGGCTATCACAGCGCTAAACTGCTCTCCTACCATTGTGGACTCTGCTAAATCCCTTGGAATTACCTTAGATGGCAACCTGAATATGCGTGGCCATATCAACTCGATGGCCAAAACTGCCAGATTTCATTTGAACTACCTAAGAAACCTGAAACCATTCCTCGACACCCCAGATCTAAAATCGGCAATTCAGGCTCTAGTCATCTCAAGGCTAGAATATGGTTGCTCCACCCTCACAGGCCTACCCAACATCTCTCTGTCACCCTTGAAAGCCAGCCTCAACGCCGCTGCCAGACTTCTAACTGGCTCTAAGAAGTTCGACCACATCTCACCCCACCATAAAGCTCTGAACTGGCTTCCTCTAGAGGACAGAATCCAATTTAAGCTGGCTTGCATCAACCACAAGGCTCTTTACTCCAAGTCCCCTGCATTTCTCGCCCAGGAACTCGTGATATTCGGAGGAGCAAGAAACTTCCGGTCCGCCAGAGACTTTTCGCTCCAACCCACACACTTCAGGAAAAAATAACGTACAATCGGCCCTTCTCTGGGGCTGCCCCAAGAATATGGAATTCACTCCCACCCGCCATCAGAAGAATATCGTCTCTTGCTCACTTCAACAAGCATTAGCATAGCCAATAGATCTCACTTTTGGGACCTTATAAGTAATTAGTTATGCAGCACAATATCCTTGGTGCAACAACATTAACTGTTGCATGGTTAAACACTTATAAGGTCCCAAAGGCGAAACCTATTGGCTATGCCAATGCTTGTTTAATCCTCTTACCTATCAATCTATACAGCTATTGGCCTGGCAGGCATGGCAGACAATATTTAGAATTACTGAAAAAGCAACCTATTTTCCGTTTTTTCCCACAATTAAAAATAAATACAGACAAGAAAATAAATATTTTCTATCTGTAAAAACGGAAAACAGGGAGCCCTAATTATAAGAGCATGGCAATTTTCTTTGAAATGTTCATCTAAAATGGGTATTCACCTCTCATCGGAAATGTTTCTGAAAGTTCAAACTTTAAAAAAACAGTCATTTTTCGGAAGCTTCTGTGAAATTCTTATATAGTTGTAAAAGAATTATTTTCTGTAAGAGTGACCGACCTTGTATTGTTGACAATGACCTCACAAACGCAAGGAAGGATTATACGCGCGCAGTGTTTCTTCTCTTCAGGTTTTAGCGCGATTTCGACTCGAAGGTATTGGAAAGCTTTACTAGAGCAACAGCTAACTTACGCAAGGTCACATTTGTCTTTTTTAGGCACCTGGAAATTAACTGATCGGCCCAGAATCACAGAACGTTGAACTGACGCTGAGACTCGGACCTGGTTCCCCAATTCAAAGTCAGCAGCTCTGGCCTTAGCGCCACGTCCTTTTCCCAGATGTTCTAATGATGAGAACGAGGGAGTACAGTACTTCACTTGTGATAGCAAACAGTAACTCATTCTAACAGATGACATGCGAAGTTACAGCAGTGCTGTATATCACACACTTGGGGCCATATTATCAAGAAAGGGCAATACATTATCGCCAGGAAACTGCTGCTAAAGCGGTGATAATGGGCTTGATAATATGCCCTTGTGAATTCCCATAGAAGCCCAGGTTCTGGTGCTCACCTGGACTTCTATGGGAATTCACAAGGGCATATTATCAAGCCCATTATCGCCGCTTTAGCGGCAGTTTCCTGCCGATAAAAGCTGCTATAATGTATCGCCCTTACTTGATAATATTGCCCTTATACTTTCTAGCAGGCAATAGCGGGGGTTGCAGTGGATTACGATATCATTGGGGAACACGGGAGGTGCAGTGAAATATGACATCACACTATCCAGAACTGTAAACGACGGGAGGGAAATATCGCTCACTATGACATCACACCGTCATGTATTAACAAACACTCGAGAAAAAGTGCCATGAGGTGCTGTGGTGCATTGTGACATCACCAGTGAACATTATAAAATATGAGGTTATGGGGGTGGGGGTGCAATATGACATCACTATCCAGCAGTTTAAAAGACGGAGGGGAGGCATTGTTCACTATGACACCATATACTCACAAACACCAGAACAAAGGTGCCTTCAGGGGCTGTGGTGCGTTGTTACATCACACAGTCAAGCATTCTAAAATACGTGGTCATGAAAGGGACGGAGCATTGTGGCATCGCACAATCCAATAGTGTAAAAGACGGGAGGGGAGATACTGTTCACTATGAAGCCATATATTTCCAAACACTAGACCGAGGGGCTGTGATGCATTATGACACCACACAACCAAACATTCTATAAGGTGCGATCACGAGAGGGTCGGTGCATGATGGCATCATGCAATCAAACGTTCTGATGGTAGTGGCTCGGGAAAAAAATATATACAAAAAAGATATAATACACCCGCAATCCAAGTGGAGGTAATTGTTGGTTGTAGCGTCCTCCTGGGTGCGCACTCCGAAGTGCACGTCAATAAAGTCACAAAAAGCGTGCCCCTCAATTGGAGAATGTCCCCTGGTCACTGCGTTGTCCCCTACCGGAGTTGTAAATTTAATCAAGAAAGGTTTTGAAACTTTGCTGTTGTTCATGAATATTTGATTTATTTTATCATTCCATTTCAGAGTTGTAATTCACTCTAACTTTCAATTTTTCATACATTCCAATACACATAATAGTGACAACTCCAATGCATTTGCGACCCCATTGGGAATCACAAACAGTGTCTGAGACACTGTTGTACATTCACTTTTGCGAGTCACAATGTGATGCGATGTGCGACTTGCAAATGTGAATGTTACTACATCTGGCCCCAAGTCTATATGAAAGTTATGGGGTCAACTCAGTATGGTAATTGCATTTATTGACGCCACATCTCAGTCAGACCCTTTTAACTGAATAAATCTGTGTTAGCACCTAATGACCCTACAGTACTGGTTTAAACCTACTAAATTGCATTAGTACTTTACAACGAGCTGGCTGATGTAACATCTTGCTCCTGTAGTTTTTATATTGTTAGTATTCTGCACTTTATTGAGGACGAGTTTTGAAATGTTTTACGAATCGTGTCATTGCTAGTGAGTTTGTTATTTTTGTTTTTATATTTTATATTTTATATTACTGTCTTTGTACACCTTATGTATGATGAGCTTTGAAATGTTTTAATGAATCTTGGTATACTCTCTATTTATAGATAGTGTTTTAATATGTCAGACATAATGTTGTTACGATGAGACATTTTTATACACTATGGGCCCCATTAGGATGACGTGCGGACTTTGTCCGCCCGACATCCCATCGGAAAAAGGGACTGCCCGCCATAAGGGCGAGGGTCCCGATGGTGGCATTAGAATGCGCCCGCCACAGTGGCGGGCGCATCCAGCATTCCTACCATTGTGGTGGGCGGTGCTCTCAGCACCGCCCACCACAATGCAGGAAGGCATGCTGTGCACTTCCATGCACAACATGGCAGGCACCGCGCAGTGCCTGCCATGTTGTCCATGGAACTGCCCATGTGCACCGCCCACCCCCCGGAGTCCTTGGGGGCCCGCAACGGGCCCCCAAAACAGATTCTGCATGCCTTTCCGTGGCCACGGAGAGGCATTGCTAAATGCCCATCCTAATATGGCTGACGGTGTCTGATAGACACTGCCACCACATAAACCCTTTTCTGCCCCGGTCGCAAGGTGAGGTCTTTCCGTCCGCCACGGACACCCCAGACATACTAATATCGCGGGGGGTCATTCCGGCACGGATGGCGGGTGGAACGCCCCCGCCAGGCCGGCGGTGGCTACCAACGGCCTGGCGGGGGCGGTCCGCCCACCATCCTAATGGGCCCCTAAGTGTTTGTTATGTTTACTTTTTATGGCTTTACTTCAAAACCGAAAAAAAGATACTGAATCAAACTGAGCTGAGTCTAATCTGAAGCAATGTCCCTCACACCTTCTTTGAGCAAAAGCCTTTTCGAAGTCCCTCCGATCTAAACTAAGGAGGCCTCTCTTGCTCACTGCCCAAAATGATCCTTATATCAGAATTGTCTCTGTGCATTTTCAGCTAGCTCCAAAGAAAGAAGCATGCAGCCTGTAGCATACTGATGTTATGCCCATAGGACCTTCGTGGTTCTGGGGCGGACTCTGAACAGTAATCACGTCATATGCGGGGAGGTGTTAGGGTGTGGTTAACGTTGAACATGAGATAATAAGCAGTGTGTGAGTGTCTTCTGAGGAATAAATTAAGTATATGACTGCAGCTCCTGTGTGGCGTATTTCATCCGCATGCTCCAGGGATGCGGAAGACGCTACACATGCGATGCTCGACGATGTCTCCTACTGCGTCATTTTTTAGCCCAACTCCCAGGTGCTCAGGCACCCTGCTTCCTCTGTGACTTGGCACTACCTTAGCTCCAATTTATAATGTCTTTATCTGACACCAAGATCTTGTGGAACAGTCCTTCTTTGAAAGTCATTATTTCACCTGCTGCACATTTTGATACCTAACATCTGGATTTCAACTTGCAAGGGATGGCCTCAGATGTCTGTTCTGAGAAAGATTAGTCATACTGATCGTCTTCATGCAGGCAAGTTTTCCCAAATGTGGTTCACAATGCTACACCAGAATGTCAGTGTTTAGGGCCTTTTCCTTCATTACAGATCGCTTCGCAAGGAAAGGATGACATGCAGATGTGCGACTTGTTTGCGGTGTCTCCAGCTCCTCTCCATCTTGTATCTTTGTCTTTTCCAGATTTGTGTATAGGTAAAGCAAGCCCCTAGTGATGCTATTGGCGCCTTGTTCATGGTTCCTGGAGGATCTTCTCACTCTTGGTTGAGGGTGGCTGATATCTTGGAGTCCCAAAAAGGTGCAAGCGGTGATGTAACTGAGGTGTGAGCAGAGAAGGAACTCTGACTCCATGCTCCACAGCCTTCCAGACTTCACAATGATCTAGGATCAAGTCAGCTTTGACCCCAATACAGGTACAAACAGAAGATACATCTGGTGCTGTGATAACACTCTTCCCCACACAAATGTTTTGCCATGGTGGAAATTGTGCAGACAAGATACAGCACTTTTTGAGTTTTCCCACATCAGAGACTGCAAAGTATGTGAATATACTGTGCATTCTCTATCCTCCCCTCCACCCCCACCGCTGATTTTGGTCTATGGAACACAGACTGATGCGTAATGCCTCACCATGAATATAATGCATATAGTGGTGTCTCGATACTTGCATGATGCAATCTTACCTCCATGAATAATAAGGCACTCAGAATCAGGGTACAAGATTTTCATTTATTAAAACATTTATAATGAACTAGACATGAAGACATTATTTTGCAAACGAAGCATAAAACATGTAAAAAATCCCAGCAAATGTTAAATAAATCAATAAAATAAACAGAACAGCAGCAAAGACTTTCAAATTAAGATCAGTGGACAGAGGCGAACAAATAGGTTCTCAGTCCTTTATGGTTTTTCGTTTCTTGAATTGTTATGCTGGTACCAAGATTAATCATTTGAAAGCCGGGAAGGTCACATTGAATTTTAACTTTGCTTTCAAAGGCACTAGCACAGACTGTACAGCGCGGAAGTGATTAGTTTGCACCTCCTGGCTCCACTCAAAAGTGTTGCTGTAACATATTGAAATATTGAGAGGTTAGGAAGGCCAAAATGACCCCTAGCAGGATGGCAGCAACTCCTGCAACAGCATCTGTGAAAAAGTCACTAACTACATTATGGGAAAGAGACGAGGTATAATGCTCTACAACAGAGATTCCAAACTTCCAAATTTAGATATTCAAATCCAATGTCAGTGAAATTTGGCTGAATTTTCAAACAATCTGGCAGAACAATGTCAAATACCCATCGTCTTTCAACCAAGCACAGCATCTTTCTTCCCTCCATTTTTCCATCCAGCCTCTTCGTTGTAGATTATTTGCCATATGTATGACTGAGTTGCTACTTGTGAGATGCAGGGTGGATAAATCAAAAACTAAGACAAATCTCATATCACAGATCAAGGACATCAGAGGTAGCGCCACCTTACAGGCTCGGGAGGCAGTACTGCTGCTTAATTAAACTGTCTACAGATCGAACAAGCTATACCAGTTATATTTGCTCACATTTCAGATAGCAATAGTTAAATGTCAAATAGAACACTTGGCTCACCATTGGGGCGCAAATCCTGTAATGAGCGCAAATTCCCATTTGCAGTCAAAATGGGCTTATAATCGAAGTGCACATCAAGAGTGTTTGTTACCAGATACTTTAGCTTGGAATCTTGCACACATCCAAGGCGCAAAAAGTGCAAACGCTCTCCCTGCACATGTTGAAATGAAGATTAGAACACTGGAATGTTGGGAGCTCCATTGAAAACAATTGAGTGCTCCGGGCTTTTAATGGCTGGTATAAGCCTGGAGCTCCAACATTCCAATGTTTCTTTGTTCACAGCTATGGCTGTGAACAATGGCTTCAGGGAGCCTGAGGGGATTCCAAACCCTCACGCTCCCATAAGGCTTTGTTCTTTTTTGTTAGAACATTCTACCCTCTAGTGGCAGAATGATCTAATAGCCTTATAGCCCTTCGTAGTTGGGCTATACCGGCTATTTAAGGCCCTCTCCCTTGTTAAAGGCCCTCGCCTTCGGCTCGGGCCTTTAACGCTGCAGAGGGCCTTTAATAGCCGGTATAGCCCTCTACGGTGGGCTATAAGGCTATAATAACACACGAGTTGAAAAACCTTGTACAACCACAAATTTGCAGTAGTGCAATTTAGACCTCATTTTTGCAGCTTGTTCATGCTCGGACCTGTATATATAGATTGTTTTTTAAGAACGTTTTTATTATGTTTTTGTATGAGTACAAAACACATTGCTAGAATAGTATTGTATAATAATTCAGGTAATCAATTTACAATGTCCTAATAGGTCAGTGTATCGCATATAGTAACATAAACATCTGTAGGAAACATTTGGAACAGGCTGGGCACTAACAGTTCTCAGATTCAAGATCTAAGAGGCCGATTACGATGGCGGGCGGATCACCCCCGCCGGGCTGGCAGTGGTCACGGCTGCCCGGTGGGGGCGATCCGCCATCCATCCAGACAGCAAAGACCCCTGCCATATTATGATGGCTTTGAGGGTCTGCGGCAGACGGAAAGACCGTCAGCCGCTTTTCCGCTGGTCGACTTGTCGACCGGTGGAAAACAAGTTTAATATGGTGGCTGTGTCTGCAAGACTCCGCCATCCATATTACAATGCAGGCGGTCACTCGCCTTTCCTTGGTGGCATTGCCGCCATGGAAAAGCTTGCTGTCCTTGCTGTTGGGGGCCCGTAGAGGCCCCCCAGGGGGTTGAGGTGCACATGGGGGGTACCTATGGTACTCCCCTGCATTGGCATGGACAAAGTGGCAGGCACCACACAGTGCCTGTCACCTTGTGCATGCCAATACACATCAAGCATTCCCAGCAATGTACCCCCTATGTGCACCCCAACACCCTGGGGCCCCGCGACGGGCCCCCAACAGCAAGGACCGCAGGCCTTTCCATGCCGGCAATGCTGCCATGGTAAGGCGAATGAGCGCCTGCATTGTAATATGGATGGCGGTGTCTTGCAGACACCGCCACCATATTAACCTTGTTTTGCGCCGGTCGACGAGTCAACCAGCGGAAAAGTGGCGGACGATCTTTTCGTCCTCTGCGGACCCCCCAAGCCATCATAATATGGCGGGGGTCTTTGCTGTCTGGATGGCGGGCAGATCACCCCCGCCGGGCCGGCGGTGATGGGTGATCCGCCCGCCATTGTAATCGGCCCCTTAGTTCTATTATCGTCCACAGCAGGTGCGTGCACAGTATTCTGGCACCACTCCAATCACACACAGTAGGGAAATTAGCTAAAGTGGGGGGGATGGTATTTTATTCATGGCATTGGGAGGAAAATGGGTGGGGCAGTATCACGCCTCACTTCTGGACCCCCTCTCCCCAGGCCCCTCAGAGTGGACCTTGAACTCGCACACAAGAGCATCCACTCCCGCGCAATGGGAACTCTTCGTAGACCCCTTGCCTCCTCCCTGCGCAGCGCTGAGGACTCAGCTCTACTCCACTTCAACATTGTCACATACCAGTATGAAAGGCCCAGTATATATAGATGATGACATTTTTCCACATATGCAATAGAGTAAAAGCCATAGCAGCAAGTGCCCTCTGGAACCAAGTAACCAAGATGAGTAAAAACAATTCTGCACTCAGCACGAGCTTTAAATGTAGTTCATGGTTGTTTTCTACCAAACCTTTGCTGAAACATCAGCTTGCCAGTTTCTGAAAATATTGACATATTAGAAAGAAATTCAGACTATTCATTTCGCATAAATAAGCCCAATCCACTCAAACACAAGCTTAACATTTTTGCCCCAAAATATTATTGTCCAGCCAGGCCAGATTCAAATTTTTTATTAAATAATTGCTTGGTCCGCTGACAGCAGCTTGTCATTTGCACAAATCACCGTCATGCATTTCTGCCAAACAGGAACACATTATGGCAGGGATAGCAAAAGTATTGTTAAGAATTTCCTTAATATGTTAGGAATCTGGGCTGGACAAATAATTTACTGAAAAGCAGAATGGACAAAATCCAAATTTTTTCTACCTACACATTGAAAGTCCAACACGCACACACAGAAATGTAAGCTACCAACAGAAACTGTGATCGACTGCAATCAATCAATGGGAATGGTCCAAAGCACAGATACTGTTTCCTATTGTTTCGAAGGGCAGTCGGTCAGATAGCTGCTCTTTTTGCAATCATATTTGTCACCCTTTCAACCAATAAAAATTGGGCACAGTGTTAGGCAGCAGCCAATCTGAATGGCTGCTGATCTCCTAGGGATAACCACACGTTTCGAGTGCAGTTGGTCTTTTTTTGGTCCGTGTGGTGCAGAAAAAACACCTAACATTCATATTTGCCTAGAGAATCTCTTTTGCCTTCTGCAGAGTGAAAAAATACACACTACGGCCCGATTCACAAAGAGCCTCTGCACTTGTGGCGGGATCTCTGCTGTTGTCTACTATACCTCTATAATGCTTAATGCCTCATTCAGCAAAGATTTTGATTTTTAATAACAAATGGTAGTTTCATATTGTTATGTTATGTTAATGTTATGTTAATATTATTTTTATAGCGCGCAGCTGCCCCAGCAAAGGGGCGTCCTGGCGCTTTAGACAGGTACTATAACATAACACAGAAAAGGAATAGGAAAGAAAAAAAGGGACAACTACTCAGAAGCAGAAAACAAGAAAGTTTTGATGGCACGCCTGAAGGTGAGCAGATCATTCAAAGCTCGGATGTGCACCGGGAGCGAATTCCACAGCCCCGCAGCCAGCACCCGGTAAGAGCGGCCACCCATTCGGCAAAGTTTAAAGCGAGGGCAAACTGCCAGATGAAGAGCCTCTGATCTTAAGGATCTCAAAGGGATGTAGGGAATAAGCAAGTTAGTCAGAGCCGGCGGCGACGAAAGTTTCATGATTTTAAAGGCCAGACAGAGCGCTTTAAACTTGATCCTCTGCCTGACCGGTAGCCAATGTAGGGCCGAGATGGTGCCCGAGGCGGAACAGTGTCTGGGAAGACCAACAATGGCCCGCGCCGCGGCATTTTGTACCCTTTGAAGTCTGGATGCCTCAGCTTGATTCACCCCTAGCATCAGCGCACTTCCGTAGTCCAGCCGGGATAAAACTGAAGCTTGGACCACGAGCTGCCGAGTGGGAGGATCAAAGTATTTCAGGACTGGCCTTATGCCACGCAAGATACCATAACAGATGGCTGCAACCTCCTTCGTGTGGCCTATGAAGGTGAGCGCGGGGTCCAGCCAAATTCCTAGATTTTTCACTTCTAAGGCGGGAATAGGAGTGATGCCCAGCTCTGGAGGCCACCACTGGTCTCCCCATAACTCAGCATGTTTCCCCAAGACCAGCACTTCAGTTTTGGTGGCATTCAACTGTAAGCAGTTGGTACGAAGCCAACTCGCTACTGCCACAAGTCCGGCTCGGAATCTGGGGGCCTCCACTTCAGGGTCTCCACTTAGTGTCACCGCCAGCTGCGTATCGTCAGCGTATGAGGTCATCGTCAAACCCCACTGTTTGACGACTGCAGCTAGCGGTTTCACATATAGGTTGAACAAGGTAGGGCTCAACGAGGAGCCCTGTGGGACCCCCAGGCCCACAGGGCTTGAAAAACAAATAGAAATATCCCTTACACCTTGGGGTTATCTCTCAGGGTGTGGAGGTCCTTTCTTTCGTGTCCTCTTCAGGACCGCAAATGCTTACCCGTTTGGCCCTGTACAGGGAAGGATTTTGTAAAAAACTAGAGTAAGGGGCACTAGAGTTTCATGTGGAAAGGATGGAGCACGGGCATTGAGTCTTCAGTGTCTGTGATGTTCTGCTTGATGCGAAATGTTGAGGGTCATGCAGCAATATGAATAATGCCACTTGATTCCTGCATCTAAAATTCCAGAAGTCGTGGTAAATGTGACTTCACAACCAGTATGCCTATCTCTGGTGCTTTGCAGCTCATTCTGATAGGTATAGTATTAATTGCAGCCTTAGCACCAGGAAACTATTGTGCTTTATAAATAATACAACTGAAAATAAGGTACACTCCATTCGGTTATTGGGTTGTGCCACAATACAGCTTGTATTTTGTATGACCTTGTAGACATAACCATCCTTGGCAGCCTGTAGTGCAGTTTTTAACTGCCATTTTGACATGGCAAAATAAATCTTTTGCATTCCAAACCTTCCTATTAAATACTTATAAGTCACCCCTAAGATAGGCACTAAAGTCCCATGGGACAGGGAGCATATGTATACTTCATTTGTTCATTTTTCACTGTTGTAGGGCTCATCTCTCCCATGAACTAACACTGAGCTACCCTATTACATTTAATAAGTGCTAAATCTAGATTGGGAGCATACATATATATGTTGCTTACACTCATGTTAATTGTAATTTGAAATCATCTTTAATTGTAAGGTCGGATTTTAAGTCATAATTCTGAAAATGGTACTTTTAGAAAGCTGTCATTTTCTTGTCCCAACTATTTGTGTCTTCTGCTAGTGTCCTGAGACACACAACTCCGAAGGGTTCTACTGTTGGGGTTTGTGTATTGCTTCCAGACACTAGCACAAAGGGGGTTTAGGTGTGGACAGGATGGGCATCCTAGCAGAATGACTGAGGAGGGACCGTACCCCCATTTACACTTCAAAGTTCTTCTCGCAGCCAGGCCCCTGACACCAGGCCTGCCTGCCTTTTGTCACCCCCAGACAGTTTGGAGCTTTGACAGGGGAAGGGGAATAACTTTCCAGAACCAGATGTGGAGGTTGGACATGCAGTTACCCTACACAAAGACTATCAGCAGTTATAAATATTGGACGTTCAGAGCCACTCATCAGAGCACTCCTGGACCTGCCTTGTTGCTTGAAGGACTGCCTTGCTGCTGGAAGAAGGAAGATTAGACCTGCTTATCTTGCTCCCAGGTGACCCACAAGTGACTCCAAAGGCCAGTTGGCTGATCTCCTCTAAGATCTACAGGAATCCAAAAGCTTCAGAGTCATCCCTGCAACTGCTTAGCTGACCGGCTGCAACTGGACCTGCCTGAGCCCTGCTGCTGGCCTTTGCTGGAGTGATTTCTGATCCACGAGAGGTGTCCTCCAGGTCCTGGACACTTGACTAGAGTTCAGTGTGCTCCTCCCGGCTCAACTGAAGGTTTCATCAGAACCAATACATCACAATGCAATCCAACGCAGGACCTAGCATCGCAACACCTCACCACTCTTGCTTGGCAACTTCATCAGAACCGACACAGTGTGATGCAACCCGACACAGGACCTCATGTCCAAACCCCAAGGACACAAAGGTACAACTGTCAGCGGGCCAAATTCGGTCCAGTATCCTGCCCGCACTCCATTCCAGTTGGCCAGAACTTGTCACTTCTTCTTGCTCTGGTGTAACAAGATGAGCGCAGTGGCACTTTCTATTTTGCTATTTTAACTTAACATTTTGAGATTGTATATCATCAATTCTACTGATTGGATTTTTGATGCTATTGTATAATTTTATATATTAAAGAATACTCTATTTTTCTAAATTGGTTTGGGATTTTTCTTGTGTTGTTTTTTACTTCCTTTCTGTTTGTGTGCTGCCTAAATACCTTACACATTGGCTCTACTTTAAGCCTGCCTACTTTTGTTCCAAGCTAACATAAGGTTAAGCGTAGGTTAATGTAGTGACTTTTTTTGGTTCACCCACCCTGACAAGGATTGTGGTTGTTGCCTGACTGGGGCTTATACCCCCTCAACGAATAACCCATTGTATTACAGACCTGATGAAGAGGAATGAGGTTACAAAAAAAATGCCATTTGTTGAGGTAATTGCTACATACACAGTTATCCTTCTGCTGTCAAAACCTTTCATCTCCGTGATTTATACTAGAACTCTTTTTGAAGTGAGCCTTTATGCACTCTTAGGGGCCCATTAGGATGGCGGGCGGATCGCCCCGCCAGGCTGGCGGATGCACATGGGGGGTACCTATGGTACCCCCAGCATTGCAAAGTACAACGTGGCAGGCACCAATGCTTTGTAATGCACTACACCTATCTTTAGCATTGCGGCGGGCGGTGCATTCAGCACCGCCCGCTGCAATGCTAAAGATACAGGATGTGCCCGGCACTGTGGCGGGCGCATCCTAATGCCCCCAACGGGACCCCTGCCCTTATGGCGGGCGGTTCCTCCACACGACAGGATGACGGGCGGACAAAGTCCGCCCGTCATCCTAATGGGCCCCTTAGTGAGGTAGTGAGGAATTGTAAGTAAGTAGAAATAGAGACCCTTCAAAGGTTGAAACTGATTTATTTTCTTTGATACAAAGATTATTACCTGGAAGAATCTGGTTCTCCATCTGCTTTCAATTGTGAGTAGCTATGTATGTATATATGTACACAATATGTGTATAGTGTGGACCTAGCTAAAAGACAGGTCCAAAGGCAAAGATACAGTCACTGAATGATGAGGGAGAAAGCTGGCATTTGAAAGTGGAAATTGATTTTTATTTCACTGTGATCTTCACTACTTTCCTAAACTGAAGCAATGTTGACATGGTGCTGATGGATATTGGGATGTTGTGTCATATTCTGGGTACTTAAATGTGAATGCCTGCTTCATTGTTTCTTACATTTCTGTACTTATATTTCTTCAACCTGGCGGTGTTCTGACTACTCATGTGCCAAGAGACCCTGGGAGCAGGTGGGTAGTTTGGGAGGGGAGTTTGTCAGCCAGATATGGGGGTTCTGGTCATTAGGGATTTGTAGATGATGCAGCTGATGGTACCGGATGCAAATGGGAGGCAGTGGAATTCCATCTGGGTGGCGGTGATGTGGTCATATCTCTTGAGCCCTTAACTGAAGCATTCTGTAACATGTAGGTTGCCCTTACAGGGAGCTAGTGTGGAGTATGGCAGGTTGTGAAGCAGGACCTTGACACCGTCCAGAAGTAACAGTATGAGGGCCTGAACATCAATTCTGAAGTCGCTTTCTGGGAGGAATTGTTTCACATTTTTCTATAGAGAGTTGGTATGATGCTGCTTTAGGTTTTTTTGGCAATGTGTTCTTTAGGGGTGAGATCATTGTTTAGGATAAATCTAAGTGACATAGCATTGAATGAAAGTTGGGGTCTTAATCCATCCAAGTTCAGATTTGACAAGTTGTTGCTTTTTTTTCTGGGGAATATCAGCAATGCTGTTTTATGGTTTACGCTTAAGGCAGGTGCTGGACTTCCAGGTCTGGGTGAGATGTAAACAGGTTTGAACAGGTGGGTGCCGAGACTGAATATCAAGTAAAAATTATTGAATTGCAAAAATATCGTGGCAAAAATATCGTGAGTCCGGAATATCGACAAAGTCTTGTGGTCAAGAATATCGATTTTAGGTAAGTAATATCGATTTAGAAAATATTGAAGTGTTTAATATCGTTTGCAAAAATATAGTTGTTAAAAATATAGATCTTTTAGTAATGTTATGTATTTTTTTTTATTATTTCAAAGATTTTTATTGGATATTTCAGTACAACAAACTATAATGCGAAGACATTACATGTGCTGGTGAGAGTACAACTGAACATCTGAACAAAAATAGGGTCAAATGATCATATGGATGAATATGGAAGACAAGCATTAGAAGGGATAGTCGTGGTGGGCATTGTTACATTCAGATGTGACTGAGCATTAAGCTTGTATCCCAACAATTTCAAGAGGCCTCATGAGATAGAGGCCGAAGGTGAAGAGGAGGAGAGGAAGAGAAGTATGTTATGTATTTTAATATGTGTGTGATGTTTTTTTTTTTTTAATAAGAATTGTTTGTATTTCTATTATATGTGTTTTGTAGTTATATATTTTTATATTTTAATTTTAAGTTTTTAGTTCCGTAGCGGGTTGTGGGTTTATAGGGTTTATAGTGGAAAGTAATTTAATTATATAAAATGTATTGAATAATTTTTATTTATTAATATTTGTTTAATTCTGATGTTATAGTGTTAAATTTGAAAATGTATTTATATTAATATTTAATATTTAGTTGTTAATTAATTTAAATTAATTAATTAGTAATTAATTATGGTAATTGTGTCATTAATTTAAGGTGTGTGTTGTGGTGTTTATAGGTGTAAATGGTGGGAAGTAATTTATTTTTTATTGATGAATTATTAATTTGCTGTTAATTTATTTTAAGTAATTGATTATTAATTAATTATGGCAAGTGTGTAATTATTTTAGGTGGGTGTTGTGGATATTGTAGTGTTAAAGAATGTGTACTCAATTAATGTTTATTATTTTTTTATTAATAATAATTTTTACATTCATTATTAATTATGTTAATTTTGGAAATAAATGTAAATAATAATGTTGAAGTCTTTTTTTATTGGTGTGGTGTGTTATAGGGTACGAAATACAATAAATGCATTTATGTTTTAAATCATTTGTTTGTTTAATATTTGCTACTTTTAAATAAATAATGTTATGAAAGTATTTATTGATTAATGTTTATGTAATATGTGTACCTTTTTGCTACATGTAATTAACGTTATATGTGTTCTTTTTATACGTTTAATATATGTATTTGTATATTTTTTAATTATTGTGTATTTATTTGTAAGTTTTTTTTTGTCAATTGTTCAAATGTTATTAGTAATTTTTGTTTCTCTGCTATTCAACACTTTCCCCACTATTTCACTCACTGGGTTGGGAATAGTAATTTTGACCCCTCTGCTATCCAGCACTTTCCCTACTGTTGCACTCATTGGAGTGGGAATAATAATTAATAACTCGCCACCACCCAGCACTTTCCCTACTGTTGCACTCACTGGACAGGGAATAATAATTTTTTCTTCTTTGCTCCCCAGCACTTTCCCTACTGATGCACTCATTGGAGTGGTAATAGTAATTTTTACCCCTCCGCTATCCAGCACTTTCCCAACTGTTGCACTCACTGGAGTGAGAATAGTAATTTCTACCCCTCCACTGTCCAATACTTTCCCTACTGTTGCAATCACTGGAGTGGGAATAGTAATTTTTACCCCTCCGCTTTCCAATACTTTCCCTACTGTTGCACTCACTGGAGTGGGAATAGTAATTTTTAAACCTCGGCCATCCAAAACTTTCCCTACTGTTGCAATCGCTATAGTGGGGATAGTAATTTTACCCCTTCGCTATCCAGCACTTTCCCAACTGTTGCACTCACTGGAGTCGGAATAATAATGTGTACCCCTCCGCTATCCAATACTTTCCCTACTGTTGCACTGGAGTGAGAATAGTAATTTTACTCCTGAGCTATCCAGCACTTTCCCTACTGTTGCACTCACTGGAGTGGGAATAGTCATTTTTACCCCTCCGCTATCCAACACTTTCCCTACTGTTGCACTCTTTGTAGTGGCAATAGTATTTTTCACCCCTACATTATCCAATATTTTCCCTATTGTTGCACTTACTGGAGTTGGATAGTAAATTAAATGTTTCCACTATCCAACATTTACCCTACATTTGCACTCTTTGGAGTGGGAATAGTAATTTTTACCCCCCGCTATCCAACACTTTCCTTACTGTTGAATTCACTGGAGTTAGAATAGTAAATTTAATTATTTCGCTATCCAACATTTTCCCTACTGTTGTATTTATTGTATCGCGATTTATTGTATCGCGAAATGTACATTATAATTTTTTTTAATAGTTTAATGTTTTAATTAATTATAGAATGTTTTTATTTATTTTAAATAATAGATATATGTATATATTTTATTGTTATATAATTTAGAAGTTTAAAAAATTAAAGAAAGATAATAGTTAATAAATCATTTTAAAGTAAATATATGTATATGTATAAATGATTATGTTTGCATGTTTATATTTTTTTAATTCAGTTTATTTTTATATTTAGTTAAACTGTATACTACATTTCATTTATTTTGTTAAATATAATAATATTTTATATATTTAATATATATTATTTTATTTTATTCACATTTTTAAATCAATATTTTTTACATCTTTTTTTCACTTCGATATTTTTGATTCAATATTTTTGAACTCACCTGTTACAGTATAGGGAGTTGATATTTTTGCATCCTATATTTTTTTCCATATTTTTTACAACGATGTTTTTAGCATTGATATATCAGTGAACCATAACATTAAATATAACATAATCACTACTTGCAGCCCTCATGTAACAAGCATTAGCATAGTATTCAGGACATTTCCAATGTATTTTCTTGGTACTCTCCTGGCTGTATGTATATTCATGTATAAACATATTCATTTGCCTCTCAGGTAGATAATATACATGGCGATTTTTAACACTGCATCTGCAAATGTAAGCTGTATATATTTATTATTTTATGTATAGAGAGTTTCGGAATTACACTTAACATTTGTACTTGCATTTTCACTGTTAACACATCATACTTACATAGTTGCTGTCCTTTTAACGTGCCGCATTTTCTCTTCTGTTAAGTTCAATCGAGGTGTGGGTCAGGTGGTGCTTTTTTCTCTGCTGGACAGAAAAGGTTTATTTTAATTTTATGTTTAAAGCAATAGGTATGATTTAAGTGTGTTTGGTTGGTAATTTTGGAGGTTTTGAGTTCTTTAACAGTTAATTATCAGTTCATTATATGTATTTACTTCTTCAGACTGTTTGTCAGGTTTGGTGTTTGGTAAGCTGGTGTTTTTGGTGAACATTACAACATTCTCATTTGTATTCTTGTCATGGAAGATAAAGTTTGAGCTGAAAATTGTCAATATTCACACTAGACACATTTGGTGAAGATCTTTCTAACAATGTTTAAACGGACTAGCTAAATAGCCCAAACCCTGCGGTGCCACAAATGCGTAATCATTGATCTGCTTTAGGGCTTTGAATAATGAGTACAGGTGTGAGTTGAGAGTAAAGTCGACGTTTCGACTCCGATATTTGGAAGAAGGTGATTCAGCCCTTACAGGGGGGTCTTCATCAGGAGCAACCTATTGAGAGCACTGTCGGATCAACAGTGAAAACGAAATAAAGGGGCTGGGTCGCTCCAGGTGTACTAAATGCAGAACAGGCTTTTGGGCACAACAACACTGAATGGAAGAAGGCCACAGGAATAATATAATGCCAAAGTCCGTGTCCAAGCACTATGGACAAATACGTCCTAATTTGAGGAGTATGCTGATTAAATCAGCTGGATTCTCGTAGTCTGAGATGTGTCTTCGCGGGCATCTCGCGCATGTCAGCCTATCATGGCATCATCAATTCTAATGGCTCTCTTGTTCCGAATCGGGGCATCAACATGCAAGTTAACATGGACTCGCAATAGTCTATGGGCTTTCTCCCATTCCAGAGCCATAGTGCAGAGAAGAGGATAATGTGTGGCTGTGTTAGAAAGAGCAGATCAGTAAATCAAGTCTGCACCTGGCGGGCCTCACAAAGCATCTTGTTTAATGTGTACCTAGTCAGGCTTCTCCAAAACAGGTGAAAAGAGATACGCTAAGTGCACCAAGTGATGTGCTTGATAACAGAGTGACGTATCAGGCAGGCGCCGGCCACCCGAACATGTTTCTGCTTGTAGCTTGGAAATCTTTAGGCGGGGATTTTGTTGGTCCGACACAAAATCTTTGGTCAATTTACTTATCATGTAGGTTGGAATTTCACAGGTGTCATACCAAACACGTAATTAAAACGGGCGCTGTACCCACTTAAACAGCTTGCACACAGCCCATTTCTGAAAGTCCAGTGCCGTCTTTGTCATCAGAAAATCCATATTGTAATGCGTCATTGCTTGTAGATTGTGCCAATCATGATCCCCAAGTACTTGATGGAAGAAGGCGACCACTGGCATTACGAATCGTGTAAGACGTTTGGATGATTCGAGTTGTTTAGGTTTAGGGCTTTGTTCCTGCCCCAGTTTATCTTATACTTGGAGATGCAGACAAATGACCCTATCACCTCCGGGAGAGCTGTGAAAGAGGTTTCAACACGCATCAGGAGCATAAGGATATTGTCCAAATATAAAAGTAGTTTCACTTCTCCGGCTGCCATATGATGGCCTTGGTAGTTCTGATTTTTATCGCCAGTGGTTCTAACGCCAAAAGGAAAAGTAAGGGCGAGAGAAGACAACCCTAGGGAATTCCCCTGGAAATAAGGATTGGTTCAGAGAGGAAGCTTTTGCTGTTAATTGTCGCCATGGGAGAGCTGTCCAATACCTTGACCAATTGCAGAAATCAGTCTTTGATACCGGCCATTTGTAACATTATGAAAAGATATTGCCTTCAACTTGATTAATCACATTTTTTGCGTCCTGAGAGATTGCCACTTTGGGTACTTCTTCTTTATTTGCCTGCCAGATGATGTGAGGGAGTGATCAAATGTGATTGCTCGATGACCTCTGAGGAAAAAAATACACTTGAGACCTAGGGATCAAAGCAGGGATGTAGAAATGCAATCTTATGGCGAGGACCTTAGCTAGGATTTTCATGTCCACATTGGCCAGCGGAAAATGTTTGTAGTGGGCTCACAGCAGAAGGCCACTGCCTGGTTTGGGAAGGACTATAACTGTTGCTGCATTGAATTCCAAATGTGGGCAGGCTGTTTCTCTCATGCACTTATAGAAGTTAGGAGGGATGCCATGGTTTAGTGATCATTTTGTAAAATTCTATTGGGAAGCTGTTTCTACCAGGGGCCTTCACAGAGGGCATGTCCTTGATGCTGTCTCCTACTCAGAAATGTCATGGCCCGCCGCATCCCCTGCTTCTATAATAAGACAGGAAAGGTAGGGGCTCTCAAACTCTCTGTGCTCCACTGGAATGGAAGCCTTCTCCAAGTTCAACAAGTACAGCACATTTGTAAAAGTAGGAAAATGTATTTGCAATCAGAGTTTGGGTGGTTAGCAAGCCTTCGGGGGGGATGGAGGGGGGGTTCGCATAGCCGGTATAGACTGCTTCATTTGGTGGGCTATCAGGCGGCTGGACTTTTCACCAAACGGAGCTTGGAGCTTGGTAATAATTCTATGGGAATTCACAAGGGCATATTATCAAGCCCATTATCGCCACTTTAGCAGCAGTTTCCTGCCGCTAAAGCGGCGATAATTTTAACTCAGTTTCTTGATAATATGCCCCTTTGTTTTATGCATCCAAGAGCTCGCTCAGCCAGAGATGTATAGTGAGAGTTCAGATCGAGTTTAGCCTGTACCTGTAGGTGGAAGGCAGCAGCCGAGGGTGCATTGCGATATTTTTGAGAGAGTGTGAGAATTTGTCTTTCCATTTGCCACTGGGTGTCTTGGAATTTTCGCTTCAGGGTCCCCAGTCACAATGCAAGGGATTTTTGGGGAGATTACTTTCCAGTGAGTTCTTTAAAAGTTAATTATCAGTCCATTATAGGTACTTATTTCTTCAGATTATTTGTCTGGTTTGGTGTTTGATAAGCTGGTGTGTTTGGCATGGCGTTGCAGCGCGCCAATGATATTTGTTTTATTTATTTATTTAGTTACTTAACTCTGTTGGGCCGTAAGCGGAGTATACTACCCCCTATCCTGGCCCACCCCCGCTCCTTCTCACCGCCCCGCAGCACTCCCACTAGGAGCCGCCACTGAGGTACACACTAAAAGAGTGTGCACGTGTAATGGTACAAATTCTGCATTGGTTTGTGCTAATGTTCACCAGGTCCAGGAAACTTTTGGGGCGATTAAAAGACAATAACCTCCTTAAGACCATATAAGAAGAGGCGTCTATAAATGTGATAGATTTTTCTAGACCCCGACACAACATATTGTTTAACCAGTTTTCACTTGGTACATAAAGGGGAAACATTTATTACATTGCCATTTTGCACCAACATTGCCCTATTACATACATTACGCTGATGCTAGCAAAAAACTTCTATTCCAAGAAAATGGTTTGGACGGGCCCGCTCAAATGTCAGTTCAGGTGAAAATGTCTGTGCAAAATTCCTTTATGTATCTGTTGGGAGCTTGGCCCTCAGTACAAGGACAAGGTCTTCTACTGGCCAATGGTGTTTATTTATGTTTTAGGAGAGGCTTTCTTGAGAAAGGATTAATCTCAGCATTAGCCAGCCAGCATGGCAGCAGGCTCTTTGTGTGCTGTGAAGAAGGGTTTGATCCAGAATGGGGATCACAGGGAAGAGGGAAGAAAAGCAGAAAGAGACAGGAACACCAGAATAAACGAGCATCTTATGCAAATAAACAGCAAACATAACAAGGCTTCACTTTGTGTAAGCACAGAATGTCTCTATTTTATCATGTAGAAAGCCTTAAAAGATTTTCTAATTAAGAATAGAGTCTGCCTGGGAGAGCAATTAGGCAGAAAATGTTGTCCTTCATTTGATATGGTTCAGGTTTGAGCTCTGGAAACCTTTCCAATTTCCAGCAATTAAGCACAGTTTTATATTCACAAGAATGTCCCTGCCTCCTCTCCCAGTCTCCTCGGCACCCTCTGCTGCAAGAAATACAGCATTTGCCAGGAGAGGAAAATAACGAGAATAGCAAAGAGGTCAATCCCAACAAGCTAATATAGCTAGTAAGGGGGAGTCTGTGTACGTGTTTGTATGTGGGTGCCTGTGTGCGCGTGCTTTGCCTGTCTGCAGATGTCTGCGTTTGTACGTGTATGTGTGTTATGGTATGTGTTTCTGTTTGTTTGTATGTGTGTATGACTGTTATTTTGTTTGTGTGTGATTTTGAGTGTATGTGGGCTTGCAAGTATGTTTGTGCATAAGCCGTAAGTTTCCTGTGAATGTATGAATGCATTCGTGCTTGTGTGTGTCTTTGTGCATGTTTGTGCATTAGTGTGTGTTTTTGTAGGTGTGTGCTCATGCATGAACATATTTGTGAATATGTATTTTTTGTCTGTGTCTTTCGATACGCGCGTGTGTGTGTGTGTGTGTGTCTTCATAGTGATGTTATAGTCCGACTGAGCTACACTTAAAAGGTTTGTGTGAGCAGTAGTTTTACGGAAATCTATTAAAAGTTACTGTGTTTTTAACTAATGTATGCCTTTCAAGTGTAGAATGCAGAAATTGTAGTCTGCTACTCAACATATTTCAGTGGCCAGATAGAGGTGGAGCCTGTCTCTCTCTCCTCTGTGCCCTGCTACCTGAGACCTTGGACGCTGTCCCTGGGGGAGTATTTGGGGTAACCAGAAGGAGATACAGTGCATTCTTAAAAGGCAGGACTGGACTTTCATCTGGTAGCTCGGGTTGGACTCTTCTTATTGGAGTAGGGCTAGGACTGATTTGCAGGTGGTGGGGTCGAATCTGAGGTGGCAGGGTTGTAATAAAACGAAAAACTGGGATGCAGCATTAGTAGTCAGTAGTGGCTGAGATTAATCTGAACATTAAGGGGTCTATTAGGATGGCGGCCGGACTTTTGTACGCTCCCCACCCAAGCGGTGCTGGGAATAGCCGCCAGTGGTGCAGTGGTCACGCACCGGCAATCAGGATGCCATGGCATACCCCATCCAGAACATTGTGGTGGGCCGTGCTCACAGCACCGCCGGCCACAATGCCGTGGATGCACCTCGTGCATTTGCATGCATAATGTGGCAGGCACCGTGCGGTGCCTACCACGTTGTGCATGCAAATGCAGGGGGGTACCATAGGTACCCCCATGTGTACCTCCCAGCACCCTGGGGTCCTGCAACGGGCTCCCACATTCAGGCACTGCATGCCTTTCCATGGCAGCAACCTAATATGGATGGTGGTATCTTCCAGACGCTGCCACCATATCAGCCCCTTTTCCACCTGGTCGACTCGTCGACTGGCGGAAAGACGGTGGACGGTCTTTCCATCCGCTGCGGTCCCCCCTGCCATCGTAATATGGCGGGTGGAAATGAGAGGTGGGCGGCAGGTAATGGCCGTCAGATCGCCACCGCCATACGGGCGGTGGCGATCGGCTCGCTATTATAATAGACCCCTTAATGAATCAATTTTTTCTATTCTACTTTTTTGTATTATTCACTGCCAAAACATTGATGAATATAGGTAATAAAGGATAACATATTTTTACCTTCACATCTGTGCATGTTGAAGAGGTGCAGAACATATTTGACGTTTCTGAAATTCCTCTCCAGAGGCTACATTGGTCCAGCGCTTTATTCACTTTACTGGTTGACAAGAGTGATGGCCATGTCACTTGATGTGATCTACAAAATGGATCACCATTCTTTCCTGATCAATCAATCAATCAGTGTTTTTGTAGAGCGCACTACTCACCAGTAAGGGTCTCAAGGTGCTGGGGGGGCAGGCGAGGGGTGTAGCTCCGTTGGGTCATTGGAAGAGCCAGGGCTTGAGGTTTTTCATGAATTGGCTCAGTGTCGAGCTTCACCGGAGGGGTAACTCGTTTCATGTCTTGGCTGCAAGGTGGGAGAAGGGCCTTCCACCCACTCTGTTCCTGTAGAAGCGTGGGACAGCGGCTAGTGAGAGGTCAGCTGATCGAAGGTTTCTCTAAGGTGTGTGGAAGGAGAGATGGTTGTTGAGGTATTGCGGTCCGATGGTGGGGAGGGCCTTGTATGCGTGTGTGAGCAGCTTGAAAGTTATCCTTCTTTCCACTGGGAGCCAGTGGAAGTTGCAAAGGTGTTGGGTGGTGTGGTTGTGTCTTGGGATACAGAGGATTAGTCTGGCTGTGGCGTTCTGGACTGTCTAGAGTTTGCAGAGGAGTTTCTTGTTGATTCCGGCACAGAGGGCGTTGCGGTAGTCCAGTCTGCTGGTGATGAGGGTGTGAGTGACCGTTTTCCTGGAGTTGGCGGGTATCCATTTGAATGTTTTATGTAGTATGTGGAGGGTGTTGAAGCATGCAAAGGCGACGTCGTTGATCTGGCAATTCATTGTAAGCAATGAGTCCAGTATGATGCTGAGGTTACGTGCCTGGTCTGTTAGGGTGGGTGGGTTTCCAAGGGTGGAGGGCCACCAGGTGTCGTCCAATGCTGAGGGGGTGGAGCCAAGGATGAGGACTTCGGTTTTCTCTGAGTTGAGATTCAGGCAGCTGTTCTCCATCCAGGTTGTGACGGCTTGCATTCCTTTTCTTGTAAGTTTTGCCTGGTAATGTTGGGTTCCTTGGTGAGGGAGAGGATGAGTTTGGTATCATTGGGGTAGGAGATGAGATTGAGCCCATGGTTTCTGGCGATGGTTGGGAGGGGGGGCATGTAGACATTTAAGAGGGTGGGGCTAAGGGAGGATCCTTGAGGTACTCCGCCTCTGGTCTCTGTTGGTTCCGAGAGGAATTCTTATTCTCTGTGTTCTGCCGGTGAGAAATGAGGGTATCAAGTCTAGGGCCTTTCCTTAGATTCCGGCGTCGTGGGGTCTGGTGGCTAGTGTGCGGTTGGAGACAGTGTGGAAAGCTGCTGAAAGGTCCAGGAGGACGAGGATTGCTGTTTGGCCTTGGTCGAGGAGAGTGCGTATGTCATCTGTGGCGGTGAGGAGGGTGGTCTCAGTGCTATTGTTATTGTTGAATCCGGATTTGGAGCTGTCTAGGATGTTGTTGGCTACGATGAAGTGTGTTAGCTGGGTGACCATTCTTAATGGATCTGACCCCTGATTTTCATCAGGAAATAATGTTTATTTTGTTCTACCCTGGTCTTTTGGTTCTGCGTCAGTCTACCAAGCCCAAGTAAACCAATTAAATATTCCCTCATTGGATGAAATCTATTTGCAGCACAGGGCACTCTTCTGTTCAATTACTCACTGATACTGCAACAGTTGCATTTTAGTATGTTGAGTAAGGTCTGTTTTTTAATCAACAATTGTACGACAATGTCATTATAGGGTCACAAAGTATCTGATTCATCTACACTATGTAATGTAATAAAATTATACCAAAGCCATCGTTTTGAGTTTGACAGAAAGAGTTGTGTCATTAAGTCCACCATCCCAACGTTACTCCATCCATCCAATTTAGAGATGACCATTGTCCCTGCATTAATCTCTGTACCTTGAAAGAAGCCACTATCACTGTTTTGACAGCCGTTTACCAAACTTTTAAGTTTTGGGGATTTTTCATAAATAAACTCCCAAAGCTGGAATTTGTTTCTGACAAATAAAAACTAATGACCTCCCCACTTTGAGAGTTTTCTACTAAGGTGTGGTAGTCATTACTGTTGCGTCAATTATGTGTTTGTATTTATTTTGTGCACTTTTTACACAATTTCCAGGACACCTGAATTCATGCAATACCCCACCACCAGCGGTCCTTTGCTAAAGGACAGAACCTCCTCTGGGTTGTATGGTATACTTTATGCACAGATGGCTTCCATCCTAGCCTATTTTATTGTAATTTTGTGGGTATTGTAGCTGAATATAATTTTTCTTTTTATCATTTTCATTGTGCTGTACAATTTTACATCCCTTTGTTTATATTCTACATACATGTGGTTTTTCATTGTGTAATAAGAAGTGCATGTTAATCACATGTGGGGTTGTTGATGCTCAGGAGGATGGGGTAATAAACATTCACTGGATACTGTTAAACTATTGGTGCTTCTCCCCTACAAGATTATTGATTTGACTTACATGTGTGATTGTTGTTTGCTTCATTAGAGTGGTCACTTACAGAGGTGATCATATTTGAGTGAATGAATGGATAATTCCCTCTGTCAGTTTATTGTATCTGAAAATCCACAGCGTTCGACAATGATACGATAAATCTGATCTATGCTCCACTAAAGGATTGATAAATCCTCTAATGATGATTTAGTCATGAACCGCACCAGTGGCAACAAGCCACCATACACATATCCATACAATAGGTTGTACTACTGAACATCAAGCCTAAGAATACAACATATAAGAATATCGTGGACAGAATATCGAGGTACAGGCGCGGTCGGCCATAGGAGTTCCTGCAGGGCGGTGACGTGGGAAGGGGGAGGGGCAGGGTGGGGAGTAGTAATGTATGGATTACTGAGTTTAACAGGTAAGTAAACATATAAATAAATAAAACGAATTTAGTTGCATGCACTGCATCACCAGATGCGATGCAGTGCGCGCAACGGAATTCGTTTTATTTATTTATATGTTGACTTACCTGTTAAACTCCGTAATCCATACATTACTACCTCCCACCCTGCCCCTCCCCACGTCACCGCCCTGCAGGAACTCCTACTGCAGACCGCGGCTGTTTGAAGATATATATATCACCAAGGTACATATATGTGGAGTTCGGTGTAGAAAATCTATACTGACCTTTCGATATTTTGTATTTGATATTTGGTCCTTGATATTTGCGTGCCTCGACATTCTGGATTCGATGTTCAGGGTGCACGGCACACTAACGCAACACAATACATTTCAATATATTAATTTGTTCTTTCCTGGTTTCCCCAATCACTAACCTACCACATTTTCACACCATGTAAAATCGGACAGTTCGCTATTCCCTATAAAGGAAGGATCCATTTTAGTTGCCATAGAACTGTCTGGAAAGTTGATATCTTGTGTCAAAAAGATTTGGGCCAAATAAAATATTGGGTTTTTTCAGGTTTACTAACTTCAAACAAATTGTACTGGCTGGGTAAAAAGTGTGTCCTTGGGATTTCTGGTCCTAGTTGTGTAGGTTTTTTTGATATTCTTTTGAATGATGATTTCCTTCCTCAATACTGTTTTGTTTTGGGGGTATCTATTCACCTGTCTATGAATATTTGCCTTTAGGTGTCTCCTTCTAGTAGAAGGGTGATTTTCTGAGGTATTATTGATCTCCCAGAAACCTGTTATTGGTTTTATAAATAGATTTCTGATTAATATTCAGCATCATTGGAACCTGCACTCCATACAAACATAGGTGTCTTATTCCTTGTGATAAAGGCAGATTGTACACTTGTTCATTACTTTTCCCTTTTTAATTTCAATATATTATATGTCTTGTTTTGTTTTGCTTTGCTACAATATCTAACTGTTGGCTTGTGTTTCACTTTTGACATGTATAATTATGAGAACATTCTCATGGCTATGTATGATCATTATACTGTGTAATCATGCCTTTCTCTTTAGGAAATATATTTCTATGCCTCATTTTGTATACTAAATCCAGATATTGTATTTATGCTCCGTTCTTTTAATGTTTTACCTGGAGACAGAATTAGAAAACTGTAGGCAGACCTTTTGTTTCGAATACATAGCAGCTATTAAAAGTGGGCTCTGTATCAGCTCCGTGCGCACCATTGGTTGCCTTTGATGTCTAGCTGGCTTTCCTCCCTTTTCCTGTGTTTGACCTGTGCAGGGGCATTTCAGGCTCACGGTGTCCTGATTGGATGAGTTGTATCCTTCCACGACATACTTGAAGGGACTCTTTTATTCTCTGGTATTCCCCACTCCATGGGACAGGATGTGTTTCCTTGCTCCCTTCACTTTTTACTTCTTTATCTCCCCTGCCAAGCACCTGTGTCTTCTCTTTCCCCTTGCCTGCTCCTCTAGGATGCTCTCTGTCCTGCCCAGTCCTGCTACCCATTCCACTCCCTAACCGGCTCCTTATACCACTGACTGTCTGATGTTTTTAGTTGAATATTTTTCGAGATGCAAAGTGCCACCGACTGTGTGTTACTTTTGCGTCACTTTGCATGCACTCTTTTTTAGATTTTAATTCTGCCTTCATACATGACTGACTGTCATGTTAGAAGAATAAATTACAAATTCCCTGCCTGTGTTATGACACATGCCCACCCACGTGTCATGATGCACGTGTGCCTGGCACAAGCATGTGCTTGCATCACAATGCATGCATGTGCATCAGCTGCCACTTGAAATTGATTTCCTTTAATAGAAACCCATTTCAACATTTGTTATTATGCGGGTGCATGTTTTTGCTGCAAGTCAACAAACATTTACAAAGCAAATAGGTCAGCATGTAAAAGCAGATACCTATTGTATTTTCCAATGCTTGTTTATTAACTTTTGTGGGTTCACACCAGCAAATTTCTAGGTTCCTGGCAAGCCGAAAAAACAACTGAGATTCGTGAAGTAAGGACAATAATCAGCCTGGATGCTTGCAGGAGAAAGGAAGGGTAAAGTAGTCCTAACGAGGAAGGCAGGGCAAATATAAATCTTCCATTGTTTGCTGTACTTTCCCGAATCCTGCCTGTCAAACATAGAGACAATCTATCAATAGACTGTTAAAAGTAGTGTGTAATTACACACGCTTTAAAATGAAACAGAATGATTTACTATATATTGGCACTGTGCAATTTTGCTTCATTTTAAATCATCCTGAACTGTTCCTGCCCATGTTCAGTGTCCTCTTCCTAGGTTCCCACGCTACAAATTCTCTTACTTACTTATATACTTTAATGAAACTGCTTGCTGATCATGGATAGCATTGAAAAAACGTGCCGGAGCTATATACGTGTTATAAGCGAAACATTTGTCAGTGGTTAGGAATATCAGATAAGGCTAATGAAACAAAGAACAGCAGAAGAAAAAATAATACAATTGATGGGGGATTTTCGAAGAGTTGCAGAGTCTTGAAATGTCAAACAGAATAAGAAGGACCGGTCTATCTATGGAGGACATGCTCAAATATTTGTGTTTCAGTTGACCAATACATTTTTGGCTGAGCGGGTAATTCCAGCAGAGCATTTATATCAAATGTATTATAATTACAAGTGTGTAGGAAATTACAGCGAACAATTTAAACGATACCAGAATATTAATGAAAGCCTGTAAGGTAAAATGGATCAAAAGGCCCTGATTAACTTGGTAAATTTCATTTCTGACTACTTTGCTAAAATATTATGCGACTAAGCTGCACAACACAGCCATGCCTGGGAGCAACTGGAGGTTTAAGCTGAGATTTGACAAATGGGTTTTAATTCTGGATATATGCAAGCAGATCTTTTAGGTAACCAGCGTGACATTTCTTGATTATTCCTTTAATGTATTTATTTTTTTAATATATGGCATCTGAAACAGAGGCACTTTTAATACATTGACAAAGGTTTCAAGAAACACAAGTATTTATTTCCATGTGGATATGAAGATTTATAGACATGTATTCTTTGACATTGAGAATAAGTCCCATTCCCTCCATCAGAGGTGTCTCGCTCTCCCCGGGAGATTTGCTACCTGTGGAGGCAACCACTTCTAAGAGCAACTGTGACTATAAAATTGGGCTTATAATCAGTCACAGATCATATGAAGAATGATTGCACTCTGCTTTATATTGACACAAATGCCGTTTTTTTAAAATCCAAAAATATTTTAACCCCCCCTCCCAAATGTCACCAGTTTGTTTTGAAATGTAAAGTGTTAGAATACCACATTGCATGGACATCATTGTAGTGGTAGCCAGACCTTTGGTATGCCTGACACTGCCTGTCAGAAAGCACTAACTTTGTACTCTAGCTCCGACTGGAGTAAAACGCTCTTTCATCTATCACTGCTTCCATCAATGACCACGTACAACAATAATATGACGGGTAGATATGGAAAAAAGAGAATACATTGAAACCGAGTCTCAGGAAATGGCCACTCTGACTCGTTACTTCTGCTGGGCACTGATACCTATAGATTGAAGTCTATCTATCTAAACTAATTGTTAGAACTGGGGGTCTCTAGTTGGCAGAGGTAGGTACCACTGTCCAAATAGGGACTCTTGCTTCTAGTCAGGGTAGGGAGGAAACCCTCTGAGATAACCCCTGCTCACCCTCTAGGTAGCTTGGCACGAGCAGTCTAGGATAACCAGAGGCAATGTGTAAAGTATTTGTACCAACACTCACAGAAACACAGTGAAAATACCACAAACTGACTCCACAACAGTTTAAAAAAATAAAGGTATTTAATCTAAACTACACCAGACCAAAACGACAAAAATCCAACATACACAGTTCAAGAATATGGTTTCAAAAGAGTTCTGAAGGTTTGCGATAAAATAATCCACAGATGCGTGAAAAGTTCACAGTTGAGTCACGTTTACTCACAGTACCTTTTAGTTGCGACAAAGTTCCAAAAGCAGAAGCTGGTGCAGTGGAAAACAAGTGATGCGTTGCTCCGGAGACCCTGGGGAGGCGTTTGCGACAGCCCCGCTGCAGCAGCGGGTGTGTTGCGATGAATCCGGTCTGTATGGGGAGGAAGGCCACTTGTATGGATTCCGGTGCGGAGGTTCCGTAGGAAGTTTGTTTTCGCAAAAGGCACGATGCGACGATCTTTGGAGTTGCGACAATCTCCGGGGCAACGATGCGCGGACCAGCGGTGATATTCTCTCTCGCAGCTCCTCGACGCGATGGTTTCTGCGACGACACTCGAAGTGACGTGATGCGGTCCGCAAGCAAGCGGTGCGGCGATCTCACCCAGCGACGACAGGCTCTGCGACGACACTCGCAGCGATGTTAGACTTTCCCGCACCGGTCTGGTGCGTCCCACAAACAAAGGATGCGACGGCTCTGGCAGCGGCAACAGACGCTGCGACGATCTCGACCTTTGTAGCGGCGGGAATATTCTCGCACTGTCGGGGATGCGCTCCGCAAGAGAGCGATGCAACACTTTTCAAATGCAAAAGTCTCTCAAGCTTAGTTTCAAGCTTCCCAGCACAGGTACAACTTCCAGAGGCCCCACAACTGGATCAAGCACTCTAGGAAGGACAGAACTCTCTCAGCAGAGTTCAGGGAAGTTGGGGGTGAAGTCCTTTTGTTCCTGGGACTTCAGAACAGGGAGCCAGCTCTTCTCAGGCCCTTGGAGATTCCTTCAAGACAGGGGACACAGCACAACAGCAAAGTCCTTCCCCTCTCCTTGGCAGCAAAGCAACAGGTCAGTCCAGCAGAGCAACAGCAGGACAGTCTTCCTTCTTCAGTTTCAGCTTTCTCCTTGGCAGAGGTTCCTTCTTGATTCCAGGATGATCTAATTTTCTGTTGTCAGGGGTCCTGTACTTATACCCCTAAAAGTATTTGTTCTCTTTGTGCAAGTGGGTCCTGAGCCCGGTCTGAACCAGTTCTGGGTGTTGCTTGAGCACTTTGTTTACCTGGCTTCTCCTTTCCTTTCAGAGTGAGGGGCAGGGTTGTCAGCCGCCCTGCAGGAGGTGGAGCCAGCATTGTGGAAGGCAGGCACAGCCCTATTCAGGCCCAGGTGCTAACTCCTCCCACCACTCAAGTTGCAAATGCAGTCATTCAGCCTAGGGCTGACTCAGCCAGCCTCCTGGGGAATCCCCAGCCCCTGTCACTCTCAAACCAGACAGTCAATACACAAACAGGCCAAGGCACACAGAAGGGTCAGACAAGAGAACAGCAACTTTCTAAAAGTGCTGTTCTCAAACACAGGATTTAAAAACAACCTTTCCTAAAAGATGTGTTATTAAATTCTGAGTTCAGGGATACTAGACTCTTATGTCCTATCTTGTTCCTATGAGAAGAAATGCTGGTAGCCACTGTAGCCAGCATCCCCCATGTTAATCTATGGAGCAAGATAGCCTTACAGTAGTGAAAAACGAAAATGGCTGCCATTCACTACCAGAGCATGTCACCTGCACCAGTACATGCTCTACCTTTCACATACACTGCACCCTGCCCAGGGGGGTACCTTGGGCCTTCCATAGGGGTGACTAATGTGCACAAAAAGGGAAGGGTTAGGCCTGGTCAGTGGGGACACTGACCAGGAGGACATGGCAGTTTCTAAACTGCACACAGGCACTGCAGTGGCAGGCCTGAGACACCATTTTAGAGCTACTCCTGTGGGTGGCACAATCAGTGCTGCTGGCCCACTAGTAGCATTTGTCATCACCAGCCCTGGCACACCCAGTGCACTTTACTAGGGACTTCATGGTGATACAAATATGCCAAACATGTATATTCAATCAGAATAACAATTTACATAGGGAGCATATGCACTTTAGCACTGATCAGCAGTGGTAAAGTGCGCAGAGTCCTATTGCCAACAGAAACGGGTCGGGAAAAATAAGGGAGGAAGAAGCAAAAAGTTTGAGGATGACCCTGCAAGAAGGGCCAGTTCCAACACTAACATAATAAAGAGAGAGCCCAAACCTTTGAGGCGGGTAATCTCAGGAATCACAGCACCAATCACAACACCCAATACAGCGTTGGAAAGGGCAGTTGCAGCAGAAGGACATAGGCTATGCAGACGCCCACCATATACATTTAAAAGGTAAAAGAACCGTGCCAGCAAAGTAGTCCCTTGTGGGCGTGTCTGCATTGTGCTGTGGGCGTGTGCTGGGGGCGTGACAAACGCTGGGGGCGTGTGGGACGTTACGCCCTTCATGCCATGTCTCATATCGTGTGCTGTGGGCGTGTGCTGGGGGCGTGGGCGTGAGCGGGGCACGGGATTACGGAAAAAAAGCCAGCGTTGTTCCCAATATTTCATTGTTTCTTCTTCCCAGGTTCTGTACAATCCAGCTCTGGGTGTCCACCCTGCTCCCTTTAAATACCCCTGCACCCCATAATCATAACCCACCCTTACTCCTAAAAATACCCCAACACCCTTAAACACTAACTCTTCTTAACCCTATAAATATACCCTGTACCCCAAAACTCAAACCTATCCCTAAACCCTAAAAATACCCCTGTATCTCAAAACCCAAACCTAGCCCTGAACCCTATAAATACCCCTGTACCTCAAAACCCAAACCTACCCCTGAACCCTTAGTGGAGAAGTGTGGCTCAATGGTTAGAGCAGGCAGACCTTGATGCAGAGCTCTGGCCAGGGACCAGGGTTCGATTCCCGCCTCGGCGGGTCTCCGGCTCATTAATTCCCCTGACTGGATATTCTCGCCTCAGTACCTGTTCTGATCATGGGTCCCACGCTGCAACTCTGGGCAATAGCTTGCTTAGTCTCCACAACGGCCCCAAAAGCGCTGGGATGCCTGGCTGCAACTGGGGGTGCCCAGGAGTGGACATTTCCCAGGAAAGCCAGGAAGGGTTCCTAAGCGGTATACAGACAGCGCCGGGACACCTCCGGTGGAGGTAGCTGTGCACTTTACAAATTCCGACATTTACATTTTATTTACATTTACCCTAAAAATACCCCTGTACCCCAAAACCCAAACCTCACCCTGAACCCTAAAAATAACCCTGTACCCCAAAACCCAAACCTACCCCTGAACTCTAAAATATCCCTGTACCCCAAAACCCAAACCTAGCCCTGAACCCTTTAAATACCCCTGTACCCCAAAACCCCAACCTACCACTGAACCCTAAAAATACCCCTATACCCCAAAATCCTAACCTAGCCCTGAACCCTAAAAAATACCCTTGTACCCCAAAACCTATACCTATCCCTAAACCCCAAAACTACCCCTGTACCCCATAACCCAAAACTATATCTGAACCCTTAAAATACCCAAACACCCCAAAACATATACCTCAGTACCCCAAAACATATACCCCTATACCCATACTTACCTTATCCAAACATTAAAAAAAATATATGCTTTTACCATTCATACATTTACAACGAATTTCGTGTAAATGTATGCATGGTAAAAGCATATAAAATGTAATGCCATGCGTTATAATGGCATTGCGGAGTCATGGTACTTTCGTAAAGAAAGTATGCGGAGTGATGGTATGCGGAAAGAAAGTTGCGGAATAAGGGGTGTTTACCCTCCCCCGGTAAGTACATTGGTGGCACGGCGGCCCACATCTCCAGCAACATACTCATATTTTTTCACCACCGATTTGAAAAATGCACAGGTCTCTCTCATTGATGGCCAGCACAGACATACACTTTTAGACACACCTCCCGCCACAAGTTCTAGAATTGCGAACTTTGGAGCTGAGGAGCACGTTAGAATCTCGGCATCAGCTCAACATCCTGTGATTCCAGGCAAATCGCTTTGTCTCCCCGTGCCTACCACAAATGAATGTGTTCTTCTGTAATGTAAATTGTGCTCATGCCATGTTGTCGAGTTCGCGCTATATAATAATGCAAGGAAAAATAAAGTAGGGAAACTCGAGTTCACACACTACTGTACGCGCACTCATAAGTGCATCAGCAGTGCACTGTGAATTGGAGCGTTTCACAGGCCTGTCACAGATAAGAAATGCTATCAAAACGAAATCCTACAAAACAATATACTACTGTCCGGCAGCAATTCATACCCGGACAACGTTGGGAATGGCTGCTAGTGATATATAAAGGTATTAACCTCCAACGAAAGTCCCCAGTCTAACTGTAACAGGGATAATATATACCCTATTATTGTATCTCTCTGGAACCAACTTGCCATGTTCTGATATGACACATGTCATCCCTGTAATTTCATCCTATTGTGTTAGGATGCAGCTAAATCACTGGCTAAATTTTTAGATGAATGTTTACAACCCATTATTCAAAACATGAGATCATACATCAAGGATACTACAGATTTTCTCAATACAATCATTATTCTATTTTATCCAAAAGAAAGAAACTTCAATTTTTTTTTTTTGGTGCCCCAAGTTACGCAAATATTTTTATGGAAAACTGTGAGGAAGATTACATCTACAGAGATACTAACTGGACAGACAGTTTGATATTCCACTTGAGATATGAAGATGACATCTTCATAACGTAGAGAGGGATACATGAGGCATTGGTGGAAAACAAAAACATCCCCAGTTTAAATGGCAAAATTCACCCACAATATTGATCCCACACAGATTGCTTTTTTAGATGTTTTGAGTAGACTTCAGTATGGTACTATCCGTAAGTGTGTTTCGTTAACCAATGGACAAGAATAACTTGTTGCATGGCCACAGTTTTCACCTAGATTCCCTAAAAACACATTCTGTATTCACAATTTACACATTGGAAAAGAATTACCTCTCAAAATCAGGACAATAGAGAAGTGAAAAACTAATACATTACCAGAGAGGCTACCACCAACAAATAATCACCTAAATCATAGAACGCATTCACACTAAATCCAGACATGATTTTTTTTTTTTACATTTTATTGGCATTTATTAGAATGACATAAACAGGACGATGAACAATTGATTACATCAATCACGCAGCCTCTTCATGTATCCCCCACCCCTTCCCCTCTCTCGCCTAATGGACATCATCTGACTTGACGATTCTATTGCATGCCCCTGTGCCGATGGGGAGGTGCAGATATTGCCTCGATGTACAGTCCATTTCCCCCATATCTTTTCACACTTTTTGGGGCATCCCCTGTTTATATAAACCACTCGTTCAGCCAGCATGCACCAGTCTGCGTCTCGTACCCATCCGATGATTTGATGATAAAATCTGAATCAAGAACCAAAATGCAATTTAACTTTGTTTCTAAATATTCCACGAGTAGCATGACTATTTGTAAAATCATCAATAAAAGATGGCAAGTTTACAAGCTGATCAATCAATCATGTGTTTGTTAAGCGCGACTACTCACCCATAAGGGCCTCAAGGCGCTGTGGAGGAGGGGAGGTGCAGGTTTCAGTCCATCAAGGAGGGGGTCTGTAGAAGAGCCAAGTTTTGAGGTTTCTCGTGAAGATGGGGAGTGACGTTGTCTGTCTGAGGTGAAGCAGTAGGGCGTTCCAGGATCCAGGCTCTGGCCGCGAGGAAGGAGAAGGAGCGGCCTCCCGATCTGGTCTTTCTGGTTCGGGGGACCACTGCGTAGGAGAGCTGGGCTGATCGTAGGGTCCTTTGAGGGTGCGTGGAATTTGAGTCGGCTGTTCAGGTATGCTGGTCCGGTGTTGTGGAGGGCTTTGTGTGTGTTGGTGAGGATCTTGAAGGTGATTCTAGTCTTGATGGGGAGCTAGTGGAGTATGAGCAGGTGCTGGGAGATGGGGCAGTGTCTTGGCAAGTTGAGGACCAGTCTTGCAGCGGCGTTCTGGATGTTTTGTAGCTTGCGGGTGAGGTTTTTGTTTATTCCGGCGTAGAGTGCGTTGCTGTAGTCGAGTCTGCTGGTGACGAGGGTGTGAGTGACAGTCTTGATGACTCCAAGGTTGCGTGTGTGGTCCGTGGGGGTGGGTGGGCTTCTGAGGGCGGGGGCCACCAGGTGTTGTTCCAGGCATCGGGGTGTGGGCACATGATGAGTACTTCTGTTTTGTCGGTTCTGAGTTGTAGGCAGCTGCATTTCATCCATTTGGCGACAGCTTCCATGCCTTCTTGAAAGTTGTGTTTGACTGCGTTGGGTTCGTTGGCTAGGGAGAGGATGAATTGGGTGTCATCTGCATATGAAACAATGTTGAGTCCATGGGTTCTGATGATGGGGGACTCTGCAGGTGGTTGGTGTAGGGTCCGAGAGGAAAGGAGGGAGTCTGATCCGCTGTGTTCTGCCGTTGAGGAAAGAGTGGATCCAGTCAAGGGCCTTGTCCCAGATCGCTGCGTCGTGGAGTCTGCATGTTAGGGTGCAGTGGGAGACTGTGTTGAAGGCCGCTGAGAGGTCGAGGAGGATGAGGGCTACTCTTTCTCCTTTGTCCAGTAGGGAGCGGATGTCATCTGTTGCGGCGAGGAGGGCAGTTTCTGTGCTGTGGTTTTTTCTAAAGCTGGATTGGGAGGAGTCGAAGATGTTGCGCTCTTCGATGAAGGTAGCGAGTTGGCTGTTGATGGCTTTCTCAATGACTTTCACTGGGAACGGGAGCAGGGAGATGGGTGTGTAGTTATTGAGGTTGGTGGGGTCCGCCAAGAGCTTCTTCAGGAGGGGGTTGATCTCAGCGTGTTTCCAGTCATCGGGGAAGGAGGCGGTCGCAAGGGAGAGGTTGATGGTGTGGCGAAGCATAGGTGTGATGGTGTTGGCGGCTCTGTTGAAGATGTGGTGGGGGCAGGGGTTCGTGGGGACGCAGACTCCACGACGCAGGGATCCGGGACAAGGCCCTTGACTGGATCCAGTCTTTCCTCACTGGCAGAACACAGCGGATCAGACTTCCTCCTTTCCTCTCGGACCCTACACCAACCCCCTGCAGAGTCCCCCATCGTCAGAACCCATGGACGGAGTGGGTTGACTTCATCGTCATCAGTGTCTTCGTGTGAGGGCTGTCCTGCTGTCAATCATTGGCTTCAGGGTGTCGCGGTGGCTGGTGAGGGTTCAGTGTGTTGGTTGTCTTCGTCGAAGTCGTCTTAAATGTTCTTGATTTTGTGGTGGAAGAAGGTGCTGAGTTTGTTGCAGTGGTCTTGTGAGGGAGGAATGTCAGTAGACTCGCTGGTGGGTTGGGCGAATTCCTTGATGATGCTGAAGAGTTCCTTGCTGTTGTGTGCATGTGTGGATATTCTGTCTTCGATCGCTGTTTTCCTCGTATTTCTGATGAGTTGGTGGTGAGAAGCTGAGAAGAATTTTTCTAAGTTTTGCAAATAGCAACCATTTTTGAATTCCAAGAAGCCTCAAGAATTAAACATCATCTTGAAATTGAGAGAACTCATTAAAGTCAACACTGTCATACACCCACATAATTGTAATACAATTGTACTCAGTCACCAAAAGAATTATGACAGCAGCAACTATATCTATTTTTATAAATGTACATGTGGATTATTGTACTTGTTTCAACAAAAGGGGGGATGAAGAGGGACAGTGTTTAGAGGGGTCCAGTGTACCTGTCCAGAGAACATGTAACACAAGGGATTGTACAAAGTTCCCCTGATAAAAAGTCTATAAAGGAGTCTCGCTCTCAGTGAAGGTAGTGGAGGAAAGGGAAGTATGGGACGCCACAGGGTCCCTTTTCGGAACTAAGAAACCTCATACAACTATAGGGCTGGATGACATGTCTCATTCAGCCCTTTGTGATGTTGTTTGCATCATCGGCTTCCTGCTCCTGCGTCAAGCCGGCGCTGCAATGCTTGACGGGTAACACCGTGTGTTACTCTCTGTCGGAGTTCTTTTGTTCCTTGCCGTAATATTCTGGTGTGTGAGGTACAAAAAACAGGTGAAGTAGTGAGCGGAATGTGAGTTAAAAAAAAGTTGGGTAGTCCACTAAGAAAACTTTATTGGTGTGGCTAACCACTTTGTTAAAAAGTGAAAAGAGGGGTATAGAGGCCCAAGGTAACCATTAGTATGGCCTCATTTCAACCCTCCAACATGGTCAACATGTTTCATGCCCACAAGGGGCAATTCTTCAGGACCAAAACAGTGCTCATATACTTAATAAGTGCTCTTGAGGGAACCTGGTTCGCGTTCTACCAGACGCCGATGCGAGTGGGGGTAGGTTCTTAACGGCACCGTTCCGCCGTGGCTAAGGTCAATTCCTCTAGCGCACGCCCCACCTGAATCAGCCGCGCAGATCGAGACAGCCTTGACATTGGTCTGACGGTGTGACAGTACTTTTTGGCTAAACTCCGGGCATTGACCAACAAGGTTGTATAAACCACACTCTTGAGGTTCCCTCAAGAGCACTTATTAAGTATATGAGCACTGTTTTGGTCCTGAAGAATTGCCCCTTGTGGGCATGAAACATGTTGACCATGTTGGAGGGTTGAAATGAGGCCATACTAATGGTTACCTTGGGCCTCTATACCCCTCTTTTCACTTTTTAACAAAGTGGTTAGCCACACCAATAAAGTTTTCTTAGTGGACTACCCAACTTTTTTTTAACTCACATTCCGCTCACTACTTCACCTGTTTTTTGTACCTCACACACCAGAATATTACGGCAAGGAACAAAAGAACTCCGACAGAGAGTAACACACGGTGTTACCCGTCAAGCATTGCAGCGCCGGCTTGACGCAGGAGCAGGAAGCCGATGATGCAAACAACATCACAAAGGGCTGAATGAGACATGTCATCCAGCCCTATAGTTGTATGAGGTTTCTTAGTTCCGAAAAGGGACCCTGTGGCGTCCCATACTTCCCTTTCCTCCACTACCTTCACTGAGAGCGAGACTCCTTTATAGACTTTTTATCAGGGGAACTTTGTACAATCCCTTGTGTTACAGATTATTGTACTTGAGCAAGACTGAATGCAAATTGAAGATAAAAATATCATAGCAGATATATGAAGCATAATTCATAGAAAGAATGCCAAGACCAGTGTGGCTGTTCACTGTAACGAAAAGAGACATGTTAGCCAACTTAAATTCCACGTTTTAGAATAGACACTCCATCCCCAAGTACATACATTAGAAAATTACTGCCTCAAAAGGAAATTGTTTGGAGGAGACTGTTGGACACAATACAAATACATCACAGACTTGAGATGCCATTTATTTTGTAATGCTAAGCACTATTTATATTCAGTGTGTTATTCTGATGAATGTCTGCATCTATTGTATTGTTTGGAGATTGGAGAAGCACTCCTATTTTTCTGCTACTAAAAAAACTTAGGTTTTTAACTTATTTTTAGACGACGCGTGCTGCAGAGGTAGCACGTTTGTCCCAACCGTGCCACTACTGAAACCTCCTATCTTAATTGAACCAAAACACTTAACCTCCGTGCACTGTTGCTGGAGTGGTTCTATCCCTAGAACAACACTTGAATTTATGCAGTCTCAAAAAATAACAATAAACACACTGTTCACATGATTTCTACATGTATTTTTTCGTATATTTTCCAATTTTCGAGAAAGTGTGTGTTTCAAAACATTTCTATTTGCAAAACAGTTTAACATACATCTACAAAATTAAAGTAATATACAATCTTGAAGAACAAACAATCTTGTTGACTTCATGGAAGATACTTCTCGTTGCCCGATGCATTTCGAGCTCAAAGAGCTCTTCCTCAGGGGCCTAGAAACTAAACATGTAAATGAATTACTTTTAAGCCTTTACTCAATGTTCAGGACATTGATAAAGTTCACTCTGTGCAAAGCTTTACTTCTTAAATAGTCATCTGTCGTGGAAATTGAAAGAAAAATGTGGACAGGAAGCCACTCTCCACACCACTGTATTTGTGCTAAAAAAAAGAAAAAAATAGCTGCTCCTATACTCACTTGTCGAGTAAAGAAATCTTCAAAACACCTGTTTGCAAAAAAACCTGGTTCAACACAACCATCTAATAAACTGTACTCCATTATCACTATGAAGACCAGCCTTTTGAGCTGTCTTACCTTACTGTGAGTAAACCAAGACTCGCTGTTCCTAGTTTCGTCAAACCTGGTTTTGGACTGGTCCTGTACCCTGAAAACGGTAGAAATGACGTGTTCACCAAAACTCGTTTACGATGAACGCCGAGATACAACACTTTGTTTCAACTCCCTCAGAGAGCACACAACGCTCCCGATTATCGCTATACATCCTTTGATCATAACTGCTCCTCAAATATTTCCTTGGCGATTTAAAACTCTCCAACTTTCCGCCACAACCGGTGCTCAACAACACAATGCAACCCTTGCCGCTCTAGGCTTCACCTTGTACTCGAATTTTTAAAGAAACCAAAAACGGACTACCTAATCCAATGTTGCGGGCGCCATCTTTGAATGTGGCTCGTGCACTATGCTCCACTGGGCTGAACTAAACCAAGTCTCAATGATAACTCTCCAGGATTTCAACAGAACGTGTGTGAATAGGAAATGAAAAGAGTGATTTGGGGTAGTGAAGAGATTCGGGAAAGATGTAACACGAACTTGCAAATAATTCACGACTGACAACATGATTAAAACACAGAAATTAACTTGATTGCCTAAAAACAATTTTCTATAAATGTAAGCATCATTCTAACAGTTACAGAGTTAAAAAATAGCTGATTCTTATATTGACTTCATAGGAAACAAATCAGATCTACTTTTTCATTGAGCCCCCTCGGCTCCTGCGTTTCCAGTTTCTTAATCCAATAGATCCAAGGGATCTGGTCATATTGGGTTAATTCAGTTTTAGAAATGTTAATCACTAAACAAACCTAGTGATTAACATTTCTAAAACTGAATTAACCCAGGATGAACCAAGAGTTTTAAACAAAGGTTTGGGGTTTGTTCCCACATATGACACTAACAAATTGGAAAGTGAGATCGCTTTCTTTAGATTTATGAGAGTGTTAAAATTGAGACATTTCTTTACTAATGTAGCACCTGCCCAACTAGAGAAAGAGGAACCGGAATTTTTGGAATTCAAACCAAAATCAAAATTTCAAGCGCAAGTTTCACACAAAATTCTAGATGCCTTTGAGAATGCAGTTAAGAATGATATAGACCGGTTGAATCCAACAAGAAGAATCTGTCGGTTCAGGACAGAAATACTCTAAAAGGTCTTCAGGAAAATGAAGAAATATCAATTCAAAAGGCAGATAAAGGGGGAGCAACCATTGTCATGGACAAAACTATGTAAAACCAAAAAGTGGACGAACATGTTGCAGCACTATCCACTTATTTTGAATTGGATAGAGATCCAACGGAAGAATTAAAAACTACTCTTCAAATCATTCTGGAACAGGCATATGATTCAGGTCAGATTTCATCAGCTACTAAACAATTCTTATCCGTTCAGTATCCTTGGAGACCACGTCTCTACATGCTCCCCAAGGTTCACAAGAACCGACAGGATCCACCCATGCGACCTAATGTTACCGGATGTGGCACTATTTTTGAGCCACTCGGTCAGTACATTGACAAATTTCTTCAGCCGTTCGTACAACAATGGCCATCTTACATAAAAGACACCAACGATTTTTTATTGAAATTGAAGGAAATTACAACTACAGACCATATGCTACTGTGTACAATAGATGTGAAGTCTTTGTATACATCTATTCCCCACAAATCCGGTCTGGAAGCCGTGGAATGGGCTTTGTTGCAAAAATCATCAGTCAAAGCAGAAAAGGTGTTTATTTTGGAACTTTTACATTTCTGCCTATATCATAGTTATTTTCAGTGGACCACAAAGTTTTTTCTTCAACAGAATGGAACATCCATGGGATTTGCAGGGGCGCCTGCCTACGCAAATACCTTCATGGCTAAGTTTGAGGCTGATTTTATTTACAGTGACAGTGCTTGGCAAGAGCAAGCGATCAGATACCGCAGGTTTATCGATGACATTTTTGTATTATTGTCCGGACCAAGAGAGAGTCTGGAAAAGCAAATTGAAAGACTCATGAATGTGTGGAACAAATCAAATTCACTCATACCATCAGTGAAAAAGAAATATCATTTTTGGATTTAGCGATCAGTATACAAGAGTCTAAGATTAAGACCAAAGTCTACAGGCAAGAGACGGATGTGAATAGTTCTTTATTGTTTCAAAGTTTCCATCCCCAAAATTTGAAGAACAACTTACCTGTTTCACAATACATGAGAATTAAGAGAATATGTTCAGAGGAGGAGGACTTTGAAGAACATTGAGAATTTCAACATCAAAGGTATATGGAAAGAGGGTACCCAGGAGAAGTTCTGGAGAACGCAAGAAGGAGGATACAGACTTGCAGTAGAGAAAATCTTCTTAAACAGAAACCCAAGCAAACAATCGAGAGACATGTTTTTGTCTCAAAATTTTCAACATCATCACAAAAAATCAAGAATATTGTGAATAGGCATTGGGAATTATTGCAGAATGAACCGGATTGTAATGGAATCTTCACTCAAAAACCCATCTATGCTTTCACAAGATCCAAGAATTTGAAAGAACTGTTGATGACACCTAAAAGACAATCAGAAGTTGCTTACAAAGGAATGAAAAAATGTTCCAATTGCGTGCATTGTCCGAATGCAATAGTAGGAAGGACCTTACACCACCCACAAACTGGGAAAGAAATTGCATTACATGATGATGGAGACTGCAATTCCAATAATCTGATTTACTACATAAAGTGCCCATGTGGCAAGATTTATGTAGGGAAGACTGAGAGGAAACTAAAAATTTGAGTTTCAGAACACAAAAGCACCATCAGAAACCAAAATATGAAAAGCAACTTAGCCAAACACTGGATTGAAAATCATCACAACATATCCCAGATCAGGTTTTCAATACTGGAGAAAGTTAGAACTTATGAGGAGGTGGATCTGAGCAGATCCCTCCTCCAAAGAGAGATCTATTGGATTAAGAACCTGGAAACGCAGGAGCCGAGGGGGCTCAATGAAAAAGTAGATCTGATTTGTTTCCTATGAAGTCAATATAAGTATCAGCTATCTTTTAACTCTGTAACTGTAGGAATGATGCTTGCATTTATAGATAATTTTATTTAGGCAATCAAGTTAATTTCTGTGTTTTAATCATGTTGTCAGTCGTGATTTATTTGCAAGTTTGCGTTACATCTTTCCCGAATCTCTTCACTACCCCAAATCACTCTTTTCATTTCCTATTCACACACGTTCTGTTGAAATCCGGGGGAGTTATCATTGAGACTTGGTTTAGTTCAGCCCAGTGGAGCATAGTGCACGAGCCCCATTCCAAGATGGCACCCGCAACATTGGATTAGGTAGTCTGTTTTTGGTTCCTTTAAAAATTCGAGTAGAAGGTGAAGCCTAAAGCGGCAATGGTTGCATTTTGTTGTTGAGCACCGCTTGTGGCGGAAAGTTGGAGAGCTTTAAATCGCCAGGGAAATATTGGAGGAGCAGGTATGATCGAAGGATGTATAGCGATAATCGGGAGCGTTGTCTGCTCCATGAGGGAGTTGAAAAATAGTGTTGTATCTCGGCGTTCATCGTAAACGAGTTTTGGTGAACACGTAATTTCTACCGTTTTCAGGGTACAGGACCAGTCCAAAACCGGGTTTGACGAAACTAGGAACAGCGAGTCTTGGTTTACTCACAGTAAGGTAAGACAGCTCAAAAGGCTGGTCTTCATAGTGATAATGGAGTACAGTTTATTAGATGGTTGTGTTGAACCAGTTTTTTTTCGCAAACAGGTGTTTTGAAGATTTCTTTACTCGACAAGTGAGTATAGGAGCAGCGATTTTTATTTATTTTTTTGAGCACAAATACAGTGGTGTGGAGAGGGGCTTTCTGTCCACATTTTTCTTTCAATTTCCACGGCAGATGACTATTTAAGAAGTAAAGCTTTGCACAGAGTGAATTTTATCAATGTCCTGAACATTGAGTAAAGGCTTAAAAGTAATTCATTTACATGTTTAGTTTCTAGGCCCCTGAGGAAGAACTCTTTGAGCTCGAAATGCATCGGGCAACGAGAAGTATCTTCCATGAAGTCAACAAGATTGTTTGTTCTTCAAGATTGTATATTACTTTAATTTTGTAGATGTATGTTAAACTGTTTTGCAAATAGAAATGTTTTGAAACACACACTTTCTCGAAAATTGGAAAATATACGAAAAAATACATGTAGAAATCACGTGAACAGTGTGTTTATTGTTATTTTTTGAGACTGCATAAATTCAAGTGTTGTTCTAGGGATAGAACCACTCCAGCAACAGTGCACGGAGGTTAAGTGTTTTGGTTCACTTAAGATAGGATGCATCTATTGTATGACATATTCTCTAAAGATGTGTCTTTTCTCACACACAGCATAGCACGTTTGCCTTCACAGCGTACACATTGTGAGCTCAGATTTTCATTCCCCCCCCATTATGCTTTTAATTATCTTTTGCAAAATCTTGTGATGGTTAACTTGTTCTGGTAACTGTGCATCCTGTCGCTTTCTGCTGTTTCTTACTTTCACACTGTTTTATTCAGTTTCTCAAGTAACTTCAACAAGGCCACCACCACAGTGAAATGGCATAATACCATCACTCACCCATTGGATCATGCAAACAACCTACATGAGAATACGGGCCAATCAGTGGTTTCTGTGCACTATTTTACCAGTGCTCATTATATTCTCATTTTTGTGCAGGAGTTTCGAACGTTGTAATGAGCGGGCCTTTTTGCTTTTTTAAGCAATAACATTCATCTAGGGTTGCCATATTCTCTGCATAGTCTTCCAACATGGGGAAAGTGGGGGTAATTGCTCTTCCCTTAATTTTGTAGATATTTCAAGCAGCAGTATTTAGCTCATCACATATGTATTACATCTACAGAGGGGCAAATTTCCCCGACTCATATATTTGACTTGAACCACTTCCTCGTTTCATCTTAGAAATTGACTTCATTTATTACTGACATGAATGACATCATTTATCCTGTTATTTCTCATGAATAAAGGGCCGCATTTACCTTAGCAATAAATTATTTTCTTATTAGACACAGCGTTGGTTTGCTCTAGGACTCCATGTGATGATTCCTTGATGCATTGTTTTTAGCTTTAAGTTCAATGACAATTGGTGATTTCAGTGCTGGCGGTAATATGTTGGCTTACACTTGGCTTATATTGTGAATTATCTTGTTGGTTGGAGAATGGAAAAATTCAGTGTTATGCACACGTTGCAATTAACCCTGGGCGTAGTGGGCGTAGTGGGGCTTCGCGGAGCTGCGTGAAGACGGCGAGAAACTACGCCCACCTCCGCACTCCGCGTAGCCCCACTACGCACCGCAGGCCTCCCTCCCGCCCTCCCTAAATACTTTAAATTAAAAGTGGAAACGAATTAAAACGCACTTACCTTGCCCGCCGCTGCCCGCCGCTGCCCGCCGTGTCCCCGGGGCTCGCTATCTTCATGGCTGCCGTCTTGTGTATCTAATGCGCATGCGCGGCCGCTCGCGCATGCGCATTTCTCGTGAGAAATGCGCATGCGCGGCCGCTCGCGCATGCGCATTAGATACACAAGACGGCAGCCATGAAGATAGCGAGCCCCGGGGACGCGGCAGGCAGCGGCGGGCAAGGTAAGTGCCTTTTAATTCTTTTACACTATTAATTTAAAGTATTTAGGGAGGGCGGGAGGGAGGCGGGTGGCGGCCAGCTACGCTCCGTCTGCGGAGCGTGCATAGTGCCGGATTCTACGCCTGCTACGCAAAATGCGTAGAAGCCGGCACTACGCACACTCCGTGCACGGAACGTAGCCGCCCGCCCAGGGTTAGTTGCAATATGCAACATCCACCTTTAAATACCTTTTATCAGGTGTTTTGACATGTTTCATTTCTATTTACAGTTTTTTCTATCTTAACATGAAGTCCACCCCCCTTATGAAGGACAAACCCTTCTGAAATGTTGACATTATAGTGATAATGCAAAATCAAATTGTTGAAGATAACAACCTAAATGTGTCATTGGGAGTTGGTATTAACCATAAATATCAACAACAAAAGTTAAAAAAGAAATATGAACAATTGAATTAATATTTGGAGATTGCTAGTATGGATTAATCCAACCATTATGAATGCCGTCATTGAGCAGCACATCTAGTAATTTCTGCTAAGATAGAGGGAAGCATGGTATTTGATTCCTCAAACTAAAGCGTACACAAGATGAGTATCTTAGATGTTTGATCACCAGCAGTTCACCTTTTTAGTAAAAGAACTACTTCAAGTTGGTGCTGTATGAAGACATGAACATTTATTTACGCAGAGTACACATAGTTCACACAAGAACTGCAAGCATTCTGGTTATCTTGCCTAAATATTGCCTTGCACTATAATGTGTAGTTTGCAACATTTTTGTTTGCAAGTATTGGACCTCTATTCTGTGATAAATACATACACCTGAATAGGGCAAACACCAGTTGCACAACAAAAGGCCACTGTGTCTCTCGTACCTTGGGGGCAGCACTTACTTACTACCGCCAGGATCCTTGCCACTGCTGCCGGTCTCCCCCCTGCTGCCGCAAGCCTCCTGCCATCCAGGCGCGGCCACTGTCAGGGGAGGACTACACGTCCCACAAGTCCTCGTGGCAGGAAGCCGCTCCCGCCCATTCCGCGCCCGGAGCTGCTTAAGATCGTAGGAGAGCCCCCGCGTCGCGCGCGAGCGTCGCCGGGCTAAGCCCGGGCAAAGGGCAGGTTGTCTGAGGCCGTCCGAGATGGACGAGGCCGGGCTGGGCCAGAACCCTTGGTTTTTCCAATTCAGGACTCCTCTACAGTAATGAAGTAAGACTTATAAGCGCTACTAAAGGCTCTGTAGAGGGTCGATGAACTTTTTGCAGTGGACTTAATTATCCCTTTTTACATTTTTTATTTTTGGAGGTACTTTAGGTCCTCGTTTTAGTATTTCATTCATATCAGCTTTGTGTACACTTGAAATAAATTTGTATCCAGTTATCCTTTGCAACTGTGTTAAAGCGGAAGGGAAACAAAAGCTCTCTTGAGCAGGACAGTCCAACGCTTGATAATCATTTGGTGAGAGCAGTAAATAAAATAAATGTTGAAATTGATAGAACATAACGGCAACTTTCACTAGGCTCGGGTAGCCTGCCACCTATGGCCTTAACACCTTTAGTAGTCCCTTTTGTAGAAAACAGGGAATCAATTAATCTAGCTAGCACATCTATACAGGCCTCAGCCGAAACATCAATAACACCCACTGTACTAGTTGATATATCTAGTACTTCAGTCCAAAGGTCCCTGGCTCCTAAAACAAGGAGGGGCTATAGAAAAGCCCAAGCTAAACGAGGTGGTAATAATAATAACAAAAAGGGAGTTAAAACACCGCCCAAAAGTATATCAGGTGGAGAAGAGCCAATGGATAACCCTAGTTCAGTAAAATTAAATGATGGTCAGATTGACCAGTTACTTCATATTTTGGGTGCTAAAATAGAAAGTTTAATTAAACCTCAGATCGAAAAGCTAGATTCCCTCTCTAGAGAGGTCTCTAGGTTAGGTGAACAAGTATTTGTCAATAGTGAACTGGTAAAAAGTTCACGGGAAGTAGCGGAAGGACATGGCATCTGTAATGTTGCCCCAGGTTTATCTCACAGTGTGGTCGAACGTAGAGGGGAGATGGACAAGATAGTAATAGGTGAGCATAATTCCTCCCCAATTCCCAATCGACTGGAGGCAAGAAGAATCCGGTAGTTGTAGAACTCAAGAGCGGCCAGACACCCACTGGAGTTAAGCGGAGCCATACCATCAATCTACCACCTGATTGCGCCCCGTATGTGGTTGTCTTAACAAATGTGCCTCCCCTTGAAGAGAATATGAACCAGAACCAACCAGAAACACATGATTCTCTTAAAAATAAAACGATGTTCTGGCTCAATCGACAATGTGGGTTCCCTACGAATTATTCTGAACAGATCCTTACCACCACGAGGGTTAATTGGATTGGCAATTCTAGGAAGAGTAGCGAAGGTGACTGCATTATTGTTAATTTTAAATACCCTCAACATGTTGCAACCACTTTGTTAAGAGCAGCCTCGTTACCATACTCTGATAAAGGTATTAGGTTACACCCACTTGGTTTTTTCTATAGTCACATAATTAACAAACCCATTGATAAAGACTAGAGAGGTTTCTCTGCCCCTAGTAGATGTAACGACCCATGCTCTGTGTTTGAGGTACCTGTGTTAAACCGTTACCAAGCCCTAAGTACCCTAGACGCCAACGATTGACTTAACCAAGACTGTTATACCAGCACTGAGGTGATGTCAGCGTGCAAGGTCGATAAAGTATGGGAAATACCTGATGACCCTGGGCTCCTACATATAGTCAACTCAAGTATGGATGCAGATGAAAGGGGTAGACAAGTTAGTGACCAAAGTGCAGGGGCTGTACTACAAGAAGCTCCCACCCCAGACAGGATTGGGATTTGTGGCAAAAATGGAACATCTAACATAAGCTGGAACATAGCTGGGTTGAATTCTAAGGGCGATACCCTGGGCTGGATGAATCTAATCAATTCACACGATATCGTCTGATTTCAAGAAGGATGGTGTACAGACCTTGTTAACTATGAGGGTTTTGTCTCATATAATTTACTAGCACAGGGTTCTGTGTCAGGAAGAGCCAAAGGTGGCCTTCTGATATTAGTTTCTATTAACCAGTCTCTGATCGTAGAGAGGTATTTGAGTGTGGGGGCCCATGTGAAGATTCTTTGGTTGCATGAGAAGCACGACCGCAATATACACATTCTTAATTTTTATAATAATATTTTTGATAATACTCAACATGAAGTTGTGAAGGATCTGGCCGTCGCTATTGACAAATTGATTGCAGAGTCAAATGTTTCTTTTGATTTTATTTGGGTGAGTGATTTTAATATCCCGATCTGTGAATTGTCTACCCAGAAGGTCTGTGGGGTCTAAAGTAACTCTGGAGTGGACGACCTGCATTTTCACCACAATATTTATGGCAAACTACTTTATACATTTATGGGTGACTATGATCTGGAAATTTTAAATTACTCAAAGGATGAAAATGGCCAGATTGTCGCTATGTTTAAGAGTAGGAACTCCAGTTCTATTATTGACCATGTTATTGTGTCTTCTAACATTGCCCCCTATTGTTTGGCCCTAAGGATTGAAATCTCCTCTCTGAGTGATCATAACTGTATTATCTTAGAAACTGCTATCTGGGGAGGCAGGATAGTCCATACGGGGAGAACAGCGACGAATATTGAACCACATAGGTCAAATGGGGTAAGACTGAGATGGAAAGGGAAAAATCAGAGGAACTATTAAGTTCCATTGTCAAATGGAATTTAGGAGAAATTAATCTTAACCTAAACAACGATAATGATCCAGATCGGGTTTTAGATATTTTTAACAGCCTTAACAAATTTATGGATGGTATGTTTACTAGGCCCGGTAAAGTGAAATCCAACCGTAGACTGGGTTGGTTCGACCATACCTGTACCACACTCTTGACTAAATGAAAACTTGCTTTGACACAAAGGCCTAGGGATCATAAACTGATTATTCAGTTGAGACTAGATTATACAACCGCCTTAAAGCGTAGGAAGGGAGAGCTGCAACAGCAGGCTTGGGAAACATTAACACAGGCTGCGGAACTCTCCAATTGTGCCCTTTTTTGGGCCACGGTCAACTCCCCCTTCCTTAAGGAGGATTCCGTCCCTGAGCTTAGTTCTAATGTCTCTAGTGAGGCTTGGGTACCTAATTTTTCTACGATTTTTAAATCTGACCATTGCTGTGAATCCAGTTGTAGCCCTTAGCCAATTGTGCCTCTGGACATCACAGTTGCGGAGGTTGAGCTGGGTATTTGTGCTAGCAAGGGGGGAAAGGCCCAGAGGTCGGATGGGGTCCCTATAAACGTTTATAAAGCCGCTCCAGCCATGTGAAGACCTATTATAACAATTGTTTTCAATGCAGCGGTACGCAAAGGGGCCCCCATGACTTGGGATGAGTCTATTATAATCCCAATTCACAAGAAGGGTGATAGGTCGGATGCTAAAAACTACCGCCCTATCTCTCTTTTAGACTCCTCAGTTAAGATCATGAGTAGAGTACTGCTGGTAAGGTTGGAAGAATGGGCGGAGGCTAATGGGATTTTGGCTAACACCCAATATGGTTTCCAGAAAGGCCGGGGAACACTCGATCAATGCATAAATTTAGATCTGTTGATCGGGAAGTATACCCAGGCTAAACAGGGTTCCCTTTATCTCTGCTTCGCAGATCTAAGTAGTGCTTTCAATCTGGTGGATCATTCCATCCTATGGTCAACTCTGTTACAGCTTGAGGCCCCGGAAGGAAAATTTTCTTTCTGGCCCGGCTTTATGAAAAACTACAAACAAGCGTGCGCTACGGCGTTAAAGGAGAGTGTACCCCTAAATTTAGTGTAAAAAGGGGAATCAGACAAGACTGCGTCCTTGCCCCCTTGCTTTTTACTTTGTTTATTAACGAAATTGATGTAGTTTTAAAAACTATTAATGCTGATGCGCCCAAGTTTAATGGGGTTGAAGTGCCGGTATTGTTATACGCGGATGATGCCGTGCTACTATCTAGAACTCCTATTGGTTTACAACGGCTGATTGATAGATTTTCTGCTTTTATTAAGGACAGGAAATTGGTTATCAAAAGAGGAAAAACACATACCATGACTTGTGGGGCAAGAAGAAAGTTGTCAAATGCATTTTTTATAGACGGTCAAAAGTGCTTCAGGTAGATAAATTCTGCTATTTTGGAATAACTTTTACCAAAGATAGATCATGGTCCAATGAATTTACTAATGTTCGCAATAAAATGGCTAAAAGTGCCCATGGGGTTTTTAGATTTGCGGCCAAGATTGGTGACAGACGTATCAGGGATATGTTACAGATCTATCAAGCCAGATGTATTTCTCTTGCCCTATACGGGGCTGGAGTATGGGGCTACCATCTTGATAGTAGTTTGCAGACGGAGGAAAATTCTTTCCTCAAAAAGCTTCTATGTTTGCCTATCTCTGCCCCAACCGAGCTGGTTCACAGAGAACTGGGGATTGACTACTTGACAGATTTGTTATCCCTAAGGCCTCTTATGATCTGGCGATCAATCTGGCTAAAGGAGGAGATAGCTTTTAATAGATCTGTTATAGAGGACTGTCTCACATTAGATAATTATTTAAAAATTGCCTGGTTAAAATACATAGTTCACAGTTATATGGAAATTTTTGATTTAAACATAACTGTTGATCCGCGTGCTGCTGCCGCAATACCCAAAAGTGAGCTGAAGTCAATTTTTCTATTGTACAGAACCAGGAGGCGGGTAATCAGGAATGGATTATTGTCCTCTACTTTGTTGTATACAATTACCTTGTTAACAAAGGCTTTCCATCATATCTGTCACAGGTGACCCGTCCATTCCATAGATTTGTACTCATTAGACTAAGATTTGGTTTGGTACATCATGTGGCGGCATTCCCCAACCTTAAAAAATATCCCAGCGGACCCTGCCCATGTGATGGTCTATCCAAGCAGAGCACCTTGCACTTTCTTATAATATGTAAACTTTATATGAGTTTTCGTATTTCCTATCTAAAACCTTTGTTTATCAAATATGGACTACGTTCTATTAATGATGCTATGAAATTAATTTTTAATATGCAATCTCTCGATGTTTGCATTTTTACTGCTACTTTTTTATACCAATCAATTAATGCCAAGAAAAGTATGATGTTTTAATCTGTATGTATGTATATTTTGTCCGATTCTGCAATATCTGTTATATTGTGTTTTTTTCTCATGTGCTTTTATGGTCATTTTTTATATGTACCGAATAAAGCTTTATGAAATGAAAATGCCACTGCATAAGTACAGTTAACACAATAACTCTGCAAACCCTACAGGGAGTTATAAGCGTGATTATGATTGTCCACTACAAAGTATGCACAGCCTACCCTAAGGTTCTTTACTATTCACACTCTGTTGAAGATGAGCTTTGTGCCTTTGTTCCTACTTGACTTTTTGCGCCACTGGAAAAGTAACTAATTAGCATTAATATTCTGTGATTCTTATCCTACCTATTTATATATTTCGTAATAAGAACTCTTAATACCTTTTACATTTCTTTTTTTAATTTTTTTATTTCAAATGATTTTATTAGACAGAGTTTTTTAGCACAGTAAGTACAGAAAGAAAGATGGCAATACTGGTCATGTTATAACGCCATTGTGGTTACAATTGGCGTACAATATATATGGTTTAGGCGTTAAGACGGTGGGTAGGCAAGACTGGTCATGTTATACCGCCGTTGGGGTTACAATTGCGTACATTCTATATGATTTCACAACATAGGGTAACTTTGTTCTGTCATGAGAATTCTTCCTGTTCCTTCACTTGATCAAACGCAAAGACAAAATGGAACAATACGTACAGTCCTTTAAAGTTCAAAATCAAATGTTCAAAAAATAATTAAACATTTGTTTTTCAACACAATGTTATTTTCAGAGTACTTCTCTGTATTCCCAAATGTCTTCAAACAAACTCTAATGGGAGCAACTGTTCTTTACAAAAGGAAAGCCTGAATATAAATAGCAAGGTGAAAACTTCAGTTTTCTTGCCAATTGATGGGTTAGAAGTGTGGTAGATAAGACATCTTTATTAAGGTTAAAGAAAAGGGTTCAACATGAACGTAACCACCTTAGGCAACTGCTAACAATGGAATCCACCAGGTCACATCACACCATTCCATCTCTCATCATACCCACATCTATAGTAATACAAGAATAAAGGTATACAACAAGCTACTCAATGTAGTTCGCCATTGTGACAGGGAAGCTCCGTTCGTCTCTCAAACATGCTAAGCTTGACACGCAACAGTGCTGATTCTCTTGGAGGAACACCAGCTTTCCTTCTCTGGGGTACACCTATCAAACAATAAGTGATAAGCCGTTCCTCATGACAAACATGAGGCATGAAGATAAAAAAGATGGTTCAACACCCCTTCCAATCCACCAGATAATGCAAGTGATTAAGGCTATAGAAATATCAATCAGATTCTTGGGGATAAAATTAATGGAAGATCATCTGTCAACTGAGTCACTTTGATTTTGTCCTGATAGATCATCAGCTTTACCATTATTAGGACCTGGTCTGTAATTCCATAGTCAGAAAAGAAAGAGCTAGTGCTTTCAGGATCTAAAGAGTTCGGTGGTCAATATACACTTCCCCAACAAGTAATTATTAATGTCTCCAATCCGCAAACAAATCTCTTACAGTCTATACCTGGTTTATGTAGAGTCATCCAAGACATACTAAAATGTACTTTAACCTGGTGGACAACTATTGGACCAGAACCAATCTATTCACAACGGTTCCAAAAGAAACCACATGTACAACAAAATTGATTTATCAACTGCCTTAATCTCTTTGGAAACTTTTCCCCCAATCACAGGTATCTGGAGGGAATGAGCTAATGCAATGTTCATATAGCTCACCAACGCTTCTCAATTTTAAAATTCTGAAACAATCTCTTCCTGGCCATCTGCCAGAATAACTTCCATATGAGTACCCACATGAGCCAATATCAGTCATGAAATGAGAGACGCTGTGTACTTGCAAATGATTCCTATTGTAAAAACTAAACATTGTGTGCTTTAAGCAAAAAAGATATACTAGAAATCTTAAAGTTTGTAGGAATACTTAAATAATAATACGAATATTTATAGACTGGAACTCCATTGTGATTGCATTGGCCACATTGCCTCACATATTGATATTATTAAAAGTCAAGGTGAGCCTTCTCTTTCTTGGTTATTAAACCGGGCCCCTTGGCTTAATTAGGGGGTTGCTGTTTTTTCTTTTATTTGCCATGAATAATACTACAAAATCGTTTTTAAAAGTAGTGCCTGTTTGATGCAAGTACTGCAAACCTTTTGTGGCATTATTTTCCTGTGCATTTCCGTCCTGCTTAGGTGTAACATGATGGTGGATCATGTGTTCCTTGGGTTAGTGGGAACAATATAATAATACTAGCAGCCCGTCCCGACGTTGTCCGGGAGCAATCAGGCTTCTGGGCCCCCGCCCGCCCCGACGTTGTCTCAGGCTTCAGGGCCCTCGCCCGCCCCGACGTTGTCCGTGGGTCCCCCGGAGCGCACCCGCCACTTTCAGGGCCCCCAATGAGCTGCACACGGGCCGCTTCACCTAAATGAGCCGCCGCTCCTCCCCGCCTGTCTGCCGCTCCTCGCCGCTCCTCACTGCCTGTCCACCGCTCCTCCCCGCGCTCATGTCCGCCGCTCCTCCTCGCGCTCCTGTACGCCGCTCCTCCTCGCGCTCCTGTACGCCGCTCCTCCCCGCGCCCCTGATGTCAGCACGCACGTTGCGGCCGGCGCTACTTCCAAGGGACTACTTTTTTTAAATCGTAAATATTTTAAAGAACGTATATTTTATTTTTGTAAATAGCCTATGTCCATCTGCAGACCCTGACAATTACAACGATGTATCGGGTGTTTGGATTGGCGCTGTGGTTCCCGAGTTTACCCGCCTCAAAGGTTCAAAGTTCTCTCTTTATAATAGTAGTATAGATGTTTGCTTTAATGGCAGCAGGTGATGGTCACCTGTTGGCAGAAGTCTTTCCTTGTTTTGCTCCTTTCTCTATTGTACAGGTCTTTGCTGCATGGATCTATAGGTAAGATATTTCTCTTACTATCAAGTTGGCTCTGCATCCTTTCCATCTACTTTCATAAATATTTCATTAATATTCCAACTTTCCTACCCTCCAACATATTTTTAATAAATAAGCCCACATCACTAAATGTGCCTATCTTTTTAAAAAGCTGTCACAACATTTTAAAAGATTAAAGTAAACAAAGTTTTCAAAATCCCATGATGGCCATTGATACCTTATAACAAAAAAGCAATGTTCTACTTTAGAGCCATTGTTGTTTTTAAATACATATACAATATTTAGTCAAAATATTATTAGATATTCACAGGCATTTGAAAAGTTGAGTTTATAAATAAAAGCTAGTTAAAAAGTTAGGATTCAACGTCCAATTTTTGGTGAAGAAAAAGCTGCAGTCTGCCCCGGAAATGTTAATTTTATGCATGCAGGGAAAAGCGCACAGATAACTGAGGTGCAGGGAGGGAATAAAGGGGTGGGAAGAGGGTGACAGGGTATTATCTGGAAGTCACAAAGGCCCTGGAGGTGGATATAGATGAATGGAAGGAATAAAATATGAGCAAACAGAAGCGAACGGATGGATACACGAGAGGAGATTGTGAAAAAACCTAGCACCTCATTTCTTCTTGAAAACCGTCAAAAGCAAGTCGAGAACAAAGGGAAGAGTGCGCCGGACGCCAGTGAAACTGGAAGTGAGAGAGAATGGGCACAGGGGGCAGAGGTTGCCGCACAAAAGGAAGGCAGTTTGAAGCGTCAAAATAGGCCGAGGAGCCATGAAACGTTGAGAATGATGGAGGGCGGCCTGGGCGCAGGGGCTGCGTGCCAAGGCACGCACCCCGAGGCTGTGAGCGAGAGATAGACAACTTCTGCGACATTTGTGTCAGATGTGGCAGTGCCCGTGATGAGCTGCGCCTGTGCCTGTCACGAGGTGACCGGGCAGAGTGGCAGGCTGTGCCCTTGAGAGAAGGTGCGCGCGGCCTAGCCATGGCGCCTGATGACGCAGTGTCATGGACATGAAAGCCTCGTGCTGCCGAGGGAGCCAGGGCTTACGTGATCATGGCACTTTAGCAGTTCCAAAATTGGCTCACTTTCCCTCCTTTAAAAAAAAATCTATGGGGCATATTTACAAGCCTCTTTCGCCACCATGGCGTTCAGTGACGTTGTGGTGGCGATAAGGACTTCTCCTTATTTACAAGGCAACGTTAAGTCACTTAACGTGGCTTAACGCTTCCTTGTAAATAAGGCCCCTTTCATGCTGTACTTAGCATGAAAGGGAAGGGCAATGGGTGTTGCAGTGGGCGTTCCACCGCAACATCCGTTGGTATTTACAAGGGTGGAGTAAATAGGATGCAGCTCCAAAATAAAGACAAGAGTAAACCTGGTCTTAAACAGGCGAAACAAGAAGAAATGCTTTATTTCTCCTCGTTTTTGCTGTTTACATGTTTGCTGTGTTGTGCAGCACACATAGAAACAGCAAATTGCCATTGATTGCACATAAACAAACACCCCCAAAACATGACGTGTTGCAACTTTTATGTGGGTGCGTTAAGCAGCACACTTAAAAGTTACAAAATGTCATTTAAAGTTTGTTTATGTGCAGGAAGGGAGACCCTCCTGCACATAAACAATCTTCCCCTCAATGCAGACATCCTTGCACCATGGTGCAAGGGTGCCTACATTGGTGCTAGGCTGCTGAGTTAAGCGCCAGCGCAGGGGAAAATGCAAGGCTGCACCATATTGGTGTAAATATGGTGCAGCCCTCCATTTCTGAAATTGCGCAGAGCGGCGTTATGCCAGGAGATCTAACGCCGCACTTCGTCACTTTGTTGTAAATATGCCCATATGTTTGGATCATGCGGGCAAAGGGTTGGTTTTGCTTAATAACTTTAGAATGCTTTTGCAGATGTTTGTGAATATCCAAACATATGCTTATTTGAGGGTGTATATTGCATAAGGTTGCCAGGTTCCTCAACACTCCCTGGTGGCATTCATTTTCACACTCCTATTCGAATGGTCACATTGTAGACAGCCTTTGGCCTTTGGCATGATTTAATTTGCATGTGCATGTACAATTGCATCTTTGTGAAGAGTATGGAGTCAAAACAAATCAAATCACACCCAAGCAGGAAATCTATGAATCATCTTAGACAACAAGCTCAACATGACAACCCAGGTCAACTCTTTCTTTGCAACCTCCTTCCATAACCTGAGGATGCTGTGAAAAATCACACAAGGAAAACAGTCACACATTCCTTCATAACCTACAGACTTGACTACCGCAACATACTATATACTGGAATCACCAAACAGAATGCAGTGGCCAAACTCATTCTCAAGTTAACACGCCAAACCCATTGTACTCCATACCTAAGGAAACTCCTCTGGCTCTCCATACACAAACACACTCATTACAAACTCTTTAGACAAACATACAAAGCACTATACAGAATAGGCTCTGCCTACCTCCACAGCTGCATACACTTCCACCAACCCTCCAGACGCCTCTGCTCAGCGGACTCTCACTAGCACACATGCCCTGCATACACAAAAGAAGAGCAGGAGGTTGTACCTTCTCATATATCACCCACAAAGCTTGGAACGACCTCCCACAGCACATCAGAACCTCTTCAGTACATCCATGAGTTCTGCAAGAAGCTGAAGACCTGGCTTTTCGAATAATCTCCAGGGAGACCACTACCTACCCGCCTGCGGAGCGACTGGATACGCTCCTGGGTGATTTTTGCACTATACAAATCTGCAATACATAGACAAAAGCCCACAGCAGAAGACCAAGGTTTAGCACATTAACTTCCTCTGTTTCATAAGTTGTTATGGTGCAGTCACTCTCCACATCCACTGCCAAGGATGTCTGTTATGCGAAAGAATTACAGAAGTTTGAGAGGTGCACAGCCTCTGTATTTTATAAAGAAAGAAATAAAGAAACCAATAAAGAAGGAACAGAAGATCCATAAATTTCATGAACTTTTCTTGTCAATCATATTACTGAGTGCACCTCTCAAACTTCTGTAAATCTGCAATACATACTGGAGTAGAATTGCACTGTGTGTGCACTTGAGAGGTAGTTCCAAGGTGCTGCAGAATTGGTACATATTCCAATGGGGACAAGCTCACCTGGAGGAAGGGTGCGACTGTGAAAGCTTTGATTAACCTTGAGTTGTGGATCAGAGACTAGCATTTATTATTTAAATTGTTGTAAGGGAATGTTTGCAATAAATTCTTCCTTCTTCAAACCAAACTACTATATGAAATACACAAATGAAAATGGCTTGGGCAGCAGTGATGACTTGTCAAGCCTACACTGGTTGTGTGGAAACGTTTTACTATGCAGGCAGGGGTGCAAGATATTGATTATGGGCCTACTTGGAGTTCACAAACTTTCCCTACTTCTACAGTCTGGAGTATTTTTCTTATAATGTTAACTTCTGAGTGTAGTTGGTGCTGAAACTTGATGTGCCTTCACTAGTGAGCTGACATTAAAACTGTTTTCCTCCAAGACTTTGAAACTGCGTGGATGTTGGTGACTTTCATTTCCTCGTGACACCTTGTGCAAAAGTCTGATATTCACAGAAATATATACATTTTTATCCACCACGCCGCCTTTGCAGACTACGGTTACTGAACAGAAATGGCTGCATCATTTTGAACATCACCTTTTTAAACACATTTCACCGGAAATCTGGCAACTTATTGGGAAATTTTCCCTACGAAATAAAATTGCTCCTTCTCTTATTCAGTCTAAATTTTTCTCTCTCAATCTTTTACATTGTATCCCGGCTCGTTTGTATACCCTCAAACTCAAGGATAATGATCTCTGTTGGCGTTGTAATTTAGCTGATGGAAATCCTTTGGGTCCATATCCTATCATACATGGTGGGCTTGGGTATCTTTCTCCGAGGGGCTCATACTTCTGTGGAGGAGAAACACTATACACCTTTTGTTTCTGGTGGGGTCTGGAGATCTCTTGATAGATATATGAACTTAGTCTCACAAGGCCTGGTGGCGCAATATCCCTTTGTGCCTTCTCCTTAACTTACCCTCCCTATTGTAGCAGGGGTCTCTATCTTTCTCTCTCTCTTGTTTGCTTTAATTTTACTTCTCTTCCTCGATACTTCCTTCTCTTTTTTTTCTTCCTTTCTCTCTTTATCTTGCTGATTGATTTATACAAGTGATACAACTGATTCTCTCGTATTGCTTCTTTATTGCTTTTTCCACCATATTAATTGATATGTCGGTGATATATATGACATTGATTGAACTTGTGGTTACGGGTGGTTGCTCCAGCCCTGGAATTCTCTATTTTGGCCCCCCTCCTTTGGTTCTCCTCCTACCCCAGCTCCCTCTGTTAAGACTCTTGGCATCAAGCTAAATGACAAACTCACTATGCACTCCCAGATTGGTTCGGTGGTTTCTTCCTGCTTCCTTACTCTCCGTACTATCCGCTCTATTTCTCGCTTTTTTTCTTTCTCTGCACTTAAACTAATTATGTCCGCACTGGTCCTGTCCCGCCTGGACTACGGGAACATCCTGTTCAATGGCATCCCTCAGTACAGCCTGCGCAAGCTGCAACTGGTGCAGAACCAGGCGGCCCGCCTTGCCTTCGGTCTCCCCAAATTTCATCATACCTCTCCCCTCTTGAAGACCCTCCACTGGCTTCCCGTTCGGGAACGCGCCTTGTTCAAATTAGGCTGCATGGCGTTTCAGGCCAGGACGGGCCTGGCCCCTCTCTTCATATCTTCAGCCATCAAAGCTTATGTCCCTGGCAGAGACCTCCGCTCCTCGGCACAACATCTTTTAGCAGTCCCTCGCTACCGGACAAAAAAACAGGGCGGCTCGAAATTTTCCACTCTTGCCCCCATGTTCTGGAATTCTCTCCCCTTCCACCTTAGGTCCCTCACCCAGTATTCCAGTTTCCATAAAGCATTGAAGACATTTTTATTCACTCAGGCTTTTCTGTCTTAAGCTCTGCTCGCCTTTTCAGTCTATGTCTTAGCGACTGATTCTGCCCAGCTGGCTGTCTGCTATCTCAGCGCCAAGAAACCGCTCAGGTGTATGCTGCGCTTAATAAATATTTTAAACTTAAACTTAAACTTATGAATGCTTATTTATTTATTTATTTATTGTGTAACTCTCTTTTTGGATGTATTGCTTATTATGGTATTTTAATTGTTTATATTTCTTCTCTCAAACTAATAAAGATATTAGAACAAAAAAGTCTGATATTCACGTAAACATTCACATACGTAGAGACATGCGACATATTAGTATTAGGGGTAGTGTTTGAAAGAGTTTTGGAAAGTTTGCAAGAAAAAAACTGCATCTTTGTGCAGTTCCTGACAGGACATGACACCATGCGCATAGGAGGGTGGCAGGCTTGCTGCTCCCCTTTGCCAATCCCTGGTTCTCTCTCCAGGACCTTGCAGTGTCACAGCACAGATGGCGCCGGCACTCCAGGAGAGTTTTCAGGGAGGGTTGACAGAGATTTAGGGACCAACTGGGGCTCTGCAATTACAATAATGCAGCAGGGATAATTAAGAACGGAGCCGGCAGGATGATGACGCTTCTGAAGTATGTAAACCAGCCCCTGCTCTTAAGCTGTTACAAAAGTCATTACGGCAAATTAGTTTTCATTTAGTTTCCTTGTAGAAATAATTTAAAAGTGAGATTGTGCCTGCCAGGCTGGCATTAAGAAATAATTCTCCCTTGATTACCTCCCTCTGGCTGCACTCTCTGTTCTCTCGGCAGGATGCTAAACACCGCAGACAATGCCGTAAAAACCTGTCGCAAGTTAGCCTTGAATGAATCTGTGCTTCATTCGCACTGCTTGCTAGTCTCGGCTGGCGCAGGTGTCTTAACATTGCCAGCGTAAATGTTACAGGATTTGTTAGTGCTCTGCAGAAAAAGAAGACATTTTACGTTACAAAAAAAAAGTGCTCTTTTTGGGGCTGATTTATTTATTTTATTTATTTATTTCAAAAGTGCTATATAGCGCAAACAAGATCCCGAGGGATATCAGAGCGCTTTACAGCCATAAATGCAATATCCACATCATCAGGACATAAATGCAATATCCACATCAAGTGAGAAAAATAAAAAAAAACACAAAAGTATTTGCAATTACAGGACAATTGTACCCAGGAGGATAACACAATCAACAGGTGTAGGAGGGCGACGAGTGGGGGTCAACAGTATGCAGTAAAGAAGAGCCGAAACAAATGGTGGTATAATAGTAGTAGGGGGAACGACAACGGGCAAGTGAAGTCTATCCCTCTTAGGGGAAGAATTTGTTAATTAGGAATCTTTTGGCTTCCAATTTGAACACTGTCACTGAGGAGATTCTGCGTACTTCCTTCTTTGGAGCAGCGCCAGAAAAAGCACTGTGACAAGTTCTCCTTTTGTTAAAAAGTAGTGGTTTCAAGAGGAAGGTAGAGGCGCTTCTTGAGGCTCTTACCCCACAGGATAGTTCAAGTTTTTGAGCCAGGTACATGAGAGAATTGAATTGAAGGGCTTTGTGGTCAGAGCAGCAATCTTCAAATGAATTTGTGCTTCATAGGCCAGCCATTTGAGAGATTTTAGTACTGGGGATATATGCTCATTTCGTTTGGTATCTGTAACCAGTCTCACCGCAGCATTTAGGGATGTCTTTAGTGGAGCCAGAATTACAAACTAAAACTACACAGGTAGATTTCCATCAATGTCTGAAGACCAGTCTGCACCTGGATGGTATTCACCATTTCCAGGTGGGAAATCCACCCAGTAGTAGGGTTTGCGAGGGTATGTAGACTCTTACAAATGTACATATTATCATAAATGTACTATTAAAAATTTTGCAATTGTATTTTTGAATTATATCTATAGATATCTATAGATGTCGCTTCTGCTGTGGAAGACTCCAAATAGAAAAATGTAAGGGAAGCAGCATCACATACCGAAATGACACATGCAGCCGACAAACATGTACCCTGCAAACACATAAATGAAACCCATGTCCTAGGCTCACCTCCGTCCTCTCCGATAGGACACAATGAGTCACACTCTCCACTTTCACATCCGAACACAAGAATCTTGTCTGCGGATGTCATGGATTCTTATGATGCGAGTGAGAGGTGATATGCAAACGTTGAACAGGGTTGGGATGAGAGAGGAGCCCAACCTTGGCTCCTCCCTTAGACACCACTGTCCTTTAAAGCGTGCCAATCGCTGATGCCAAAAATCCTTTAGCTAGAAAAGAGAATACAGTCTAGCACGATCCAGAAGTGTGCTCAATGAAACGTAGACTACTCCACATGAAGATATTCCATGTAAACAGGTAAATCAGAAGGCAAGGGAGGTGTAGGTAATACTTTTTTTTGTAATAAAACCTACCCGCAACAACCCTTCTGCACTCTTGTGTTGCTAAAACCAAGCCGCTTGTTGTGGAAAGCACGCAAGAATCCTCACGCCGAATAAAGAATGAAAGCGTGTGTTGCATCGGCCACTTGTGGCAAAGAGATGCACCTTAATGCTTGTCCACGTGCAGGTTTGTATGCATGTGACTGTAAGTAAGCCACCACTTGTAACCACCAAAATCCTTTTGATTGCTTGCTTCGTGTTACTACTTTGGGCTGTCAATCCCCATAGAGTTCGTATAGAAAATTACTCAGCACACCGTGAAAATACGGGCTCAGTAGCTTTTAAAATCAATGCCTGGGCCCTTAAGTAGCCAAGAAAACAGTATCTTTGAGAATGAGGTTAAAAATCACCTTAATCACCTTTGCCTACTTATCACCAATATTTGGAAAGTTATGTCCATCCAAATTGGTTGTAGAAAGGTAGCTTATGAAGGACAAGAGTGGAGCAATAAATACAGGAGTAACGGTCCCAGAGGAAGTGCTCCAACTGTCCCACATTCAAAGCATAAAATGTCAATGTTCTTACAAAGAATAAGACCATAGCCAACAGAAACCCCCCCGTATTAGATCAGACATCCATATAAAGAAACCCAAGTCACCAAAAGCCACTCCAGCAGCAATGGTCATGTTTTTTTTTAATCCTCTTGCTAAAATCTGGCCCTGGGTTTTGCACATCCAACTGTCTCTTTTTAGTAATTCCTAAAGGAAACATGAATCTGCATCAAATGCCGTATCTATTGCAAGAAAAATCACACAATTGATAGACAAATTGAAGGAAAGGCGAGATGTCTGCTTTATGGGCTTTAACGTGAAGGAGCTTCTTAAGTCCCTGAAGTAACATGAAGTCTCAACAGAAACACACATCTGTAACTCTGTGTGTGCTTTCTACAACAGCAGTATTGATTACTTGGAAGAGTGAGGCATATTTTTCTGATGTGAGCACTTTTTTCTGTATCCAGCTAATAATGACTGATTCAAAATTGAAATGCTGAACAGTTGACATAATCTTGTAAGACCCTTCACTGCAGAATAGGAGATCCTTTCAGGAGTAGCACAAAATGAAGATGAACATCTGCCTACCAGATGGTTTTTCACATTGTTTAATTGATCACTGGAGTAAACTATTCCATTTTTGTTGCAGATCAGAAGCTACATATTCTTACAGCATGACGAGAGGCCTGATCACCCAGGAACCAAACTAGCAAAGGAAGAAGATTGTATTATCCTTTTCAGGAACATCTGTTCTACCTATGGCCATTAGTGGTTCATCTGCTTCTTCTCTGAAGTGTCCGTCTTTGCAATATTCAATATTTGACTTCCTATTATCATTGAAGCAACAAGGTGTTACAGAAGAGGCTAGTCCAGCTCAATAAACAGTTTATGAGGCTAGTAAAATTGTGCAAGAGTGTTCCAAGGGCTGTCCACCTTTACAAAGGCTTCAAAATGTGACAGAGACATAAACCGTCAAACTCCTGACTGCTGGACCACTAAACATTGGTATTACTTTAAGAGTCACATAAATGGTTGTCCGCAGACCTCGGTCCTAGGAGCTCACTCGCCCCAGTGGCTCCGCTTTGCCCTGCGTCGCCTCTGAAGCCTGCCACTCCATTGCAGGGTTTGAGTCTACCCTGATTCCGGTTCTCCCTGGTCTGCGCATTGTGTGCCTAATTTAATTTGGATTGTGCCTGCTGCTGTGTGTTTTGTGATATTCCTCATTGCCCTGTTGTCCCCCTTCTGTTTTTTTCTCGCAGCCACTGACCCGTTACTCCTCTCCCTACCGCATCACTCCCATCTCCCAGCTGCACATCCCTTCCTCCTCCCCTTCATAATGGCGGCCGCTGCGTGGTCACGCCGCTGGCATGCCTAAGACAAGCCTGTCTGCGTGCGTCCGCGACCCGACCATGAGCAGCGCCAGGACCCCTGGTCCTCCGAGACACCACCGCTATGGCTCAATCACCCTCCACACACTCAACCCCGGAAGACACGCCAACAGAACAAGATCCTTGCCAAACACCACCCACGGGCAGTTGTCGTGCAGACCCTGCCGCAGATCCTTCACCATCGATATAGCTTCTGCGACCGCCGAAAGCACGCCCGATGCACGTACCACAGATACCATGACTTGCATCCTTCTCAACGTGCGCTCCCTGCACCAACACGCTGTAGAAATCTGGGGCCTGATGGACACCCTCTCATCCGATGTCACTTTCTTCACAGAAACATGGACTAACGCCACCTCCGGCCCCGACATCGCCACTGCCATCCCGACAGCTACAAGATCCACAGAAAAGAGCGACTGCAACGCCCAGGAGGTGGACTCGCCATTGCACACAAGACCCCCCTCTGACTCTCCACATCCAGCACGAGTGACCCCCACTCCAACACAGAACACCTCTACTTCCAGACCCAGACTAGCCCCATTACTACGCTACACAGCACCCTCATCTACAGACCGCCAGGACCGTGCACTCACCACACAACGACCATAGCCAAGCTCGCCACACCCCACGCCATCACCTCCACGAACTGCATTCTACTCGGGGACCTGAATTTCCAACTCGACAACAGCAACAACCCAGACTCCACCATTCTCCTCGACAACCTAGTCCTGAAGTATCTCGTCAACACTCCCACCCACAGTGCGGGTGACACCCTTGACCCCATCTTCGCGGGATGAACTAACATCTGCTTCAGCCACACCACCCAGCTCCTCTGGACTGACCATCACTGTGTCAACTTCACCTTCAACTCCATCACCACGTCCAAACCCGCCCGACGCCTGCCACAACTGAACTGGAGCAAGGTCACAGAGGAGCACCTCAGCACCACCCTCCATCAAAACCCTCCCATCACCACGAATGACACCAACTCCGCAGCCAGGGAATTTCACCGATGGGTCTCCTGCTACGCCGAAAAGCTCACACCCCTCCGCCCCTGCCAAACAACGCCCTCTGAAATCCGCCTGGTTCACCACAGAAGTTCAAGAAGAAAAATGCTTCTGCAGACGCCAAGGGAAAACCTGGCGGAACTTGAAAACCATGGAATCACAGAACAACCACAAGAACGCCCTGAAGGAATACCACTAGCGCATTAGAGACACTAAACAGACCTTCATAAGAGACAAAATACAGACCAACATGACAAGAAACTGTTCAACGTCATACAGCAGTTCGCTAAACCCACCTGTGAAGCCACGGACGTCACACCTTCCCAGGAACTCAGCGACAAGCTCAGCTCCTACTTCCTTCTGAAGATCAAGGTCCTCTACAACAACGTCAGCGAACCAACAACGAACACCACCCACCTACCCACGGCCTCCAATAGGCCCGCCATCTTGTCCTGGGACCCCTCTACCATCGAACTTATCACCATGACCATGAAGAAAACCCACTCAGGAGCCCCAACGGACCCCTGCCCACTGCACATATTCCACAGGGCTGCCGCCACCGCACCCGTACTAGGACGCACCATCAACGCCTCCCTCAGATCAGGCATCTGCCCAGATGACTGGAAATGGGCGGAAGTGAAACCCCTCCTCAAGAAAACAACGGCTGGCCCTACAGATCTGAAAAACTACAGGCCCATCTCTCTCCTCCCCTTTGCGGCCAAAGTCACCAAGAGACTCGTAAACACCCAGCTGACCGCCTACATAGAAGAGAACTCCATCCGAGATACCTCCCAGTCTGGGATCCGCAGCAACCACAGCACTAAGACTACCCTCCTCACCGCCAGCGATGTCATCTGCATGCTACTGGATCAGGGACACACTGCAGCCCTCATCCTTTTAGACCTCTCCATAGCCTTCGACACCTTCCCACATCGCACGCTCGCAGCCAGACTTCACGATGCAGGAATACAAGGAGCCGCCCTCAACTGGATCAAATCCTTCCTCTCCGGCAGACCCCAGAGGATCCAATTCCCTCCCTTCCTCTCTGAACCCATGGAAATCAGCTGCGGAGTCCCCCAGGGATCATCACGCTCCTCAACATCTACATGGCCCCCCTCGCCGCCTGCATTGTATTCTACGTGGACAACCCTCAGCTCATCCTCTCTCTCACGAAGAATCCTGAAGACACCAGACTCTGCTTTCAGGAAGGAATGAAGAACGTGGCAGTCGGGATGAAGGACAGCTGCCTGAAACTAAACTCAGAGAAAACCGAGGTCCTCATTCTCGGACCCTGCACCACCGCCTGGGACAACACCTGGTGGCCATTCACCCTCGGTAACCGCAACATCATCCTTGACTCCTCCCTCTCCATGAACCGTCAGATCAACGCCGTCACCACCACTAGCTTCAACTGCCTTTGCATCCTCCGCAAGACCTTCAAATGGATCCCCCTCGATTGCAGAAGGACCGCCACCCATGCACTCATAACCAGCAGACTTGACTACGGAAACTCGCTCCACGCCGGAATCAACAAAACTCTTCTTCACAAACTCCAAACCATCCAGAATGCCACAGCCAGACTCGTCCTCGGCACACCACACCACGTGCACTGACCCAACACATGCAAGGCCTCCACTGGCTCCCCATCAAAAAGAGGATCACCTTCAAACTCCTCACCCAGGCCTACAAATCCCTCAACAACGTCGGACCCAAATACCTCAACGAGAGATTATCCTTCCACGTACCCAAGAGGAACCTCCAAGTCACCGACCTCACCCTGGCCAAATTCCCCCGCATCACAGAAACAGAACTGGTGGGAGAGCTTTCTCCTACATCGCAGCAAAAACCTGGAATGAGCTCCCTGTGAACCTCAGACGCTCCCCGACACTGCACATGTTCAGGAGAGACCTCAAGACCTGGCTCTTTGACTGACCTGGAGCCACTGCCCCCTCCTCCCCAGCGCCTTGAGAACCTGACGGGTGAGCAGCACGCTTTATAAACCCCTGATTGATTGATTGATTGATTGATGTCAGGTTAAATTGATAGTTCTTCCTGCAAATAGGCTAAATCAACAGCTCATTCAGTGCATGATAATACCCCGGGAATGCTCATAAGCTCAGAGTGGACAGGCGGCATGGTTGGTCCCTCTGGTGACAGAAATGTTTTCCGGCAGAAACAGCCCAGGAAAAAGCATAAGGTGAGCTCTGTTTACATAGCAGTGAAATACATTCTTAAAGCTAACCAGAACAATACATTTGTGGTGACAACACAAGAATGCAATGCCAAACATCTGGAGAACACATGTAGGATATCTGACACTGCCTACTACTTGGCAAAAAAGAATTGCCCATTAACAAAAGCCACGATTTAATACTACTTCAGACAAAGACTGGCAGTGTATTGGGCTGTGTCTTGCACAACAATGTGACTGCAACTGAAATGATCAACACATTGTTCCACTGCAAATTCAACAAAGGTTGGTCTGTTATACCAAACAACACAAATAAAACAACACAGTATTCATTGCTGATAGCACAACTATTAGCAATGCTTCTACGTTTGTGGTATTTTTGGAAATGAAAGCAAACAGTGACTATCTTTTTGGTCTTCTGGAGCTGGCAGGAACAAAAGCACATGCCGTAAAGTCACCTCTCCAGAGCTATTTCGAGAAAGTTGGAATCACAAAAAGTATGTTGCACAATGTCTTGGTTGCAGTATGATCCGATCAAGCAGCGGTATTATTTGGGAAAAGGAGAGGAGCAGCAGCATTTCTGAAATCAAAATTACCAAACCTTGTAATGCATGACACTGTCTGGTTTATAGACTCAATCTGGCTGTGGCAGATGCACATGATGAGGTTGTGGGGTTGCCGAATCACTTCAGGCTGTTAATAGCCCTATTGTATGCCACATGTAGCATGTCACCAAAACACCAGAGAGAGCCTAACCTGGCCACCATCGAGCTGCGCGTACGGCTTCAGAAGATTTGGAAAGTGTTTGCTACTAGATGAGTAGCATTCAATTACAGATCCGTGAAAGCTATTTTTATTTTATTCCCTGCCTTGTGTAAACATTGTAAAGATACTTTCTAAGATGAAGCCAGTCCCACCAGAGACCAGAATATATATGAAGGTCTCTTGAAGAAGCTTAGATGCTGTCCTTTTATTACAGATTAAAGGGTAATGTATGATGCACTCCAGGAACTCAAAGACGTATCACTCTTTTCACAGAAGAGGGACACTACAATTGCTAATGACCACAGATTTTCAGTCAGTCAAGTACTTATATTTACAGCAAAGAAGGACTCACCTGGCGAGTTTGCTTCTATGGCTCGGAGAGCAGTTGATGAGGGCAAATTCAGAAATATTACTCTTTTCCAGGGAAAAGTTAACCCTGGTGCACTTAACCAAAGATAGTTTTGCCAAAGTCTATCTGTAAACATCAATAAACGATGTGCCCCAGATTCTGAGAAAGAACTTAAAGCCAGCTTCAGCATGCTAGATGCAGGAAACCTGCCTGCTGGTGATGAATATAATCTTTATGTGAAACGGAAATCTAGAAACTGTGTTCATCGTTTCAGCTGCTAGCAAGAGAGACTATCCAAGCTTTTAGACTGTTCAAAACGTTTGGTGGAAAGAAAACCACTGAAGTGTTAAAAAATGTGTTGCTTGCATGGAGACCCTGCCAGCAAGAGATGTAGACTGTGACAAAGGTTTCAGTGCAATGAACTTAATTGGTTCTCGAACAAGGACCTCTTTTCTTGCCGATACTATTTGTTCATGCTTATGTGTAAAACTCAGTTTTCCTCCACATGAAATATTCGATGCAAACTGTATGTAAAGACCTGCTGATGAAAAATGTTATGAGAAACCCCAGCAAATCCTGCCATAGATTTCTAAGTAATGTAAATGCCTTGTATATGTTTTCTAAAGTGTTTGTTGATTATGATCCATAAATATACCTATTTGCTATTTTATTATTCTTTGCTGAATGTGACTCTATGATTTCCTTAAGAACACAATTCTGGTTGTCATGACTGAGGCCACGTCCCGAATTGTGTCGGCCATGGCCCTTTAACAGGTTTGCCATGCTCTTTTAGAGACCCCCCCAGGTATTCTCCCACTTGAAACCCTGACCCCCTCCCTCCCCCAGCCAGCAGACAACATGCATCATGTGACAAGTCTGTCCCCTGCCATCTGACAGGCAGGTCAGTCTGTGACATCTATACATGTACTAGCTATTGTTATTTTTAACTTGTTTTCACCCTTCTTAGAAATGTATATCCACTGACCTATACCTGTTTCTTATTTTAAAATGATGAATATATATTTATTTTGTTGTGCCTTTGTAAGATTTGTGTTTAACTTTACAATTATCCTCAGCCCCACTGTCACCAAACTGAATTTTCCCCCCATTATGTTCACCACCTAGTGGATCAGGGAGGCATGACTATCACTGTCTTCCATGACAGACGATCAGCAACGGTCCTCTAGGGATCCATCAACAAGTGATGCAACAGTGACAAGCGCAGGCAAGGCTTTATTATATATTATTTCATTTACCAATTCTTAACTAATAAGTAACACTGTGTGGTCTTTCATTGCATAATTTCTCTATGATAAAGTATTATATTCTGTTTTCAAGTAATTCACAAAATCTTTGTGTACGGCATATGTACAACCACTAATGTCAGAACTAGAGATGGTATTGCCATTTTCTTTTAACTCCTTGTGGTCAAGACTCAAACATTGGAGTCTTGCCATTCACAAGCAGAGGAGGTTGTGCAGTCTCTACTCTCTTCTAAGCTTCCATGTATGTGTTTGCCACAGCAGAAGAGGAGGAGGAAGCTGTTGGGCCTGCCCAGGAAAACCTCTCCAAACACACTCAAGGATTGCAAGCCTCCAGGCAACAGCTACAAAGCCACAAATGTTCACACCAGCAATTCAGGACTCTCTTGAAACCACTCCTCAGGTTACAGGTACCCCAGCGGACTCCGCTTTCTTCTCTCCAAAGCAGGTGCAACTTCAATCTTTGCTTAATATTTAAAAAGAGAAGACATCTCTGTTATCTTCCCTTTAACAATCTCCTTCCCTTGGCCTCCCAGAAGACAACCCTCTATGTAGTTGACAACCTGCTGGCATTTTTAGACTTCGCTGAGTAAACAGTTATTTTAAATAAAAAAATTACAGTACAAGGTAAGAAAGAAAGACAACAAAAATTTGAGGAAACGTATAAATGGCCTGTATTTGAACAGTAAAAATTATATAACCTCTATTTACATTGTGTGTGGGCGTAACTCAAACAATCGTGTGCAGATACGTGCTCATGCAGGAGGTGAACGGCGCAGGTGACCTGTAAAATAAGGTGATCTCAAACTCCAGTACTACTTGGAGCACGGCTCAGATCCAACCTGTGGTTTGTCCGGGTCCAGACTCACGCTGGACAAAGACGTCTCTTTTTTCACACTGGAATTTACACACCAGCAGTAGTCCTGTCAATTTCAGCTTCCGCTAACTGGAGGCTGCAAGTACCGACCTAGGAATCCCCCATCGGAACTACAAGAGGACTTTACCCTGATCTGCACACTCCTCTCGCAAAGCGTTCCTTCGGATTACAAACGATCCATTACCCTCCTAACGAGACGTTTGTACACACCTTCAATCCTTTGATATACTCTGGCCCAAAAAGTTAACTGTAACTAGTGCCGGTTTTTCTACTACAGCACTGACTGAACTTTCTGTAATACGGTCCTGATGATAAACTAAATTTCTTACAGGTTGAAACGACGTCGACCATTCAGTGCATCCTTGGGTGTTATTTTGGTTTCTTAAATGAGTTGACTGTTTCATGGACCAGCAATATAGTTTTTTGCAACCATTCTCTAAATCATTCTCTACGCAGTTTTCTCACCTTATTTCACGTGTCACTTGCGCCGTTCACCACCTACGTGTGCACGTCTGTGCACACTATTGTTTGGGTTACACCTACATACAATGTAAATAGTGCTGATATAATTTTTACTGTCCAAATACAGACCATATATATGTTTTCTCCAATTTTTGTTGTCTCCCTTTCTTACCTTGTACTGTAATTTTTTTTATTTTTTTTAAATAATTGTCTACTAAATGATTACCTGTTGAGACACTGTTGTTTTGTTATACTTGATCTACCTGGGACTCAACTGGGTTCATGGGTTACCTCCTGTAGTTTTTTCTGTGGCATTGTTAGGCTGTCATGTATATGAGGAATAGCGTGCTTAAATTTAGGATGATCAATGATTGGGGATAGTCGTCAAATGGGGAGATCTTCCAAAACATCAAAAAAAAACAGTACGATGTCCCAAGGTTAACTGAAAAACAGACCTGTGTCTTCCTCTTCAGAGACAAGCATCTCCTAAAGTTCAGGACTGGACATGGCCTGCAAATCAGCACACTCTAAAGTACTTTTATGGATAGAGGGGTAGCACAACACCCGTAGGATGGGAGATTATAACATAATGAAATTGCATTCAGTGCAGGAGGACATAGGACAGCAGAGCTCTCTGTGCTGGTTAGCATGTATTCCTTGGTGTGCCTTCACCATGGCTGCTACCTCTTAAAGGTCTTAAGAGAGTACCTGCTGACCACCAATCAGCTACTTCCTGGCATATAAAGCTGCCATGAATGCATACTCAGGGGGCAGGGGTGGAACAACACGTCAAGGCTCAGGTGTGCCAGGGGCGAATCTCATTCCTGGCTGATGCTCTTCCTAAAGGACAGTTGAGGTAGTAGGAAAAGTATCAAGTGATGCTGGTTGATGCCTTTTTTTGTTGGGGTCTCTTGACCAGTGTCGGGGCAACTTTGTGCCCTAGGATGGAGCGACCGGATCCTGAAACACCACAGATGTTAGAACTTGTTGGCTGGGTGGAGCCTCATCTTCTTTCTTTCTTTTTTTTTTTACAGAGTTTTTATATGGTGCGAACTTGAACCGTATTGGGTATCAGAGCGCTTTACATAGCACCAGTTGCATTACATGAGGACACATTCATTTTTGTTAGGCACAGGGAGATTAAGTGATTTGACCAGAATCACAGGATGTTCAGCGTCATTGCTGAGGCTCGAACCCAGTTCCCCTGATCAGCCAGCCCCTATGTGGTCCCACTAACCCCCATCCAGAGTCATTTGGTTTGAAAACAAGTGATTTCTGGGCGGGTGTAGTCTCCCCGTGTACGCTCCCTCCTAATCTGGGCTGATGCTGGTCACTGTCTCATATGTCTGCCCAATGGCTGAAATTGCCCTCTTTCTTCCTCTCTAGTCCTGCCATGCCCGCTTTGTCTTTGCCTACTCTCTATAAGGAAATACAAAAAAACATTAATGAGCGCATATCTATAACCCTTCTTGTAAATCTGAAAACAAATTCAAATTTTAGACTCTTACATTTGACAAAGAAATTAATGCCTCATAACTGAATCACCTTTTATATGCATGCTTCGAAATTCAATATGCAACTTTTTACTGGCTGACTATGATTTCCAAAGTTATAAATCAAACACTTATTCTTTCACATTTATAAAAAACTATTTTAGGTTTGATTTAGAAACAGATATGTCAACTAAGCATATTGGATGTCTAGACATACTACAACCTGGTCACCATAACATTTATTTAATTTATGTATTCGTTTAGCACGTGATTACTGGAGGGTATCCAGGATCTAGTAAAGATCTAAGCAAGCTGCTGTCAAGCAAATACATGTTTAAAGAGACAGGCACATTTTAACTGCTTCCAGGAGGTGAGCAGAGTAGATTAACCTCTAACTTAAAGTGGAATAGAATTTCATGTAATTGTCACCTGGTAAGCGCAAGACCTCGTGCCTGAAGAATATTGAGAATGCTGGAGGAGGATGATCGTAAGGATGAAGTAGAAATGTACCGGGTGAATAAACATTAGATTTGGATGGGAAAAAGGAACAAAAGCATAATTTAAATGTTAAAACTGATTGTTACAGCATACACCTGTATTTTGTCGGCACGTGGTGGTTCATAAATATAATAGTACATTTTGGGGTCGATTCCGATTCGGGACACAAATACGTACGACGACTAGAATTCGTAGCCGTTTCCGTAGCAATCGTACACATCCGTCCGAATCGCGTAGTACGATCCGTAGTAAAAAAATACGTCCGAATCGTTGCGAACCGTACGAAAAGCAAGGGAAAATCCATACGATACGAATCCTGAAAGTGAACTGTACGAATCGTAAACATGCCGTACGACCCGACAAGTACAATCCGGACTGGAGAATGAGTACCCGATTTGTACGGTAAACGTCGCGTGGAGAATGAGTACCCGATTTGTACGGTAAACGTCGCGTATGAGCAATTCGTACAGAGAGCCACACAATCACATAGGGTACAGTTCGTCCACTCCATGATTGTAGGGGTACGGTTCGTACATCTACGATCATAGGGTATGGTTCGTACACCCCATGATCGTAGGAGTATGGTTCATACACCCCATGATCATAGGGGTACGGTTCGTACACCTATGATCATGGGGTGTACGAACCGTACCCCTACGATCATGGGGTGTACGAACCGTACCCATACGATCATGGGGTGTACGAACCGTACCCCTAAGATCATGGGGTGTACGAACCGTACCGGGGTTTTTTTGCACGCATTTCGAGTTAAATTCTGCTTTTACGGACGTTTTGAGCTCTCGTAAAAAAAGAGTCGTACGGAGTGTTGACTGGACGAATCGTACTTGCTGGGTCGGAAAATGATGCTTCGATCCGTACGGACATCGCGTACTGCGTGTTCCGAATGCGATTCGTACGGATTATTGAGTCGTACGGGCTTTGGTACGATTCGGACGGAGAACTGCTTTGGGTCCGCATCGTACTACATCGTACGTACGGGGACGTTCGAGGATACGATTCATACGGGAAAAAAGCTCTGTACGGCTATTCGTACGGGATTTTACCGAATCGGAATCGGCCCCTTTATGTAGATTGCATACCAATAAGCATTACACATGTGCAACAAAAAAAATCCAAAAACGGATCTAAGATGTGCGTTGGATTTGAAAAACTTCACCTAGATAATATGTATTATGTAAATTTAACACCAGTCACTTAAAAAAAAAGGACATATGTCAATGGTGAGGTGAAGGTTTTATAAAAATAAAATGTTAATTTTACAACATGATTGTTTGTGTCAACATAATGATGGAGCAGATTTCATCTGCAGTCAGGCATTGTTTTATTTTTGTGCTACAGACAGGCTGCATTTAAATTGCCACGCACATTTTGGTGCAGGTTAAAAACATGGCACATGAAAAACATGAAAGTGAGGCCTGAAAATGCTTTTGCTGCATTAACATGTGTTTTTACAGTGTAGAGAAAAGTGGCCTTTTTAGCTTTTAAGATTAATAGAATGTGTTTCTCTCTTCCCAGCTCATCCATGTAATCTAGATTTATTATTCCTGTCTTAATAGACTTTGACTTGTTGCATATTTTGATAAACATTTTCAGTTAATAACATCTCTTTTTATAATGTGTGTGAATTAATAATGCACGTGGGAAACATAATGGACTGATTTACATGAAATTAATATTATCTTTGTGTTTGTTTTATTTTTGGGGCCTACACAAAACATGGCTGCCTGTGAATCCATCAAGGCTATGACTTGCAATTTAATGAGAATGGAGCATGCGCAGACTGTGGCAGCTTTCCTCATGACAAAAAGTCAAGGACAACCTTAACTGTACATTTTTGTGACTGTGCCAATGTACCAGTTAGTTAAAAGTATCCGTTCTGACTACGCTGTGGAAGGAAGAAAGAGAATCAGAATGAAACATTTTTCCTAGTAAATGTTGCAAACATATAAAATGTATTAAGTCATTTGCGCTTCTTTTGTTAAAACTGGTGAAGTCAGGTTTTTAGAATGAGTCAGGGGGAGTGAGAACTCATGCCCTCATGACTGACCAATCACGTAAGGTTCTCCTGAAAGATGCTACATCTTTGTGTAGTCTGCCAATAATTAGGGTATAAATACTGTCCTCTCTGGATAGGGGCTGGCTATCTCAGCTCAGCTGGCTTCTAGGCTCATTAGGGGTGTGTGAGCCCTTGAGTGAAGGAACAGATTAGGCCAGACATTCTATGGGTTAGGTACGAGAAACGCCCCGGGAGATTGCTGAAGGGGAGTTGCGTCCGAGGAGAGTCAGGGGGAGGTTTCATGCTTCCACGTCATATCTTGGCACTTCAGGCCACATTCCTTTGAGGCCTGTGAAGGAGGGGCTGCTTTCCTCTTTTAGACACAGACAGACAGAGAGTGCAGTGGATCAGGATAGAATTAGATGCTAAACTTTAAGTTTATGCTTTGACTAATTAATTAGGTCTAAAAAGATTTATTTGACTTATGCATTTATTTCTCTTTATGGGAGGTTTTTTGCCAACTATTTAATTATTGATTAGCTTTGCAAGACTATTTTTCTTACAAACTCTTTAAGAATTGTGCGCCACATTTTCATAACCACATGTAATGCTTATATGCAGACTGTAATATGTTCTGTATTATTGATATTTTTCCTGTTTTCAAAATTCTGTAACCTGATTGATATTTTACTAATGAATAAAGGGTCAGAGAAAAACTTAACTTTTGACTAGAAAATAAAACCCTTTAAAATAATCAACAACTCTCTTTATTGGCTTACAATAATAATTGTATTTTTGACTGTTCATGTTTATTTAAAGTCTCCTGAAGGTAATACATGGTGTGAAGGGCCCAACACCTTTTGAGCGGTAAATTAGAGGTAGCATGAGGGTTTTGCATTGAGAAACTACCAGAAGATATTACCGCTCCATCAGTTTTTGGTAAGCAGAGGATGGTCATTATTGATTAGTTTGGTGATTAATGATTATTGATTTCACCATCAACTATTCAACTAATGGATCATTGACCTTAAGAAGGGAAATAAAATAATTGCCCAAGTTAGATAAATGTCCAAGTCCTGATTCCTGACTCCAATGCTCAGAACCTGAGAACTGGCAAAGCAGTACTGGCAGGTGATGCAAGAAGTGGTGTGAGTATCAATAGGGTTGTGAAATGTTGTTAATATGCTTGCATGTTTTTGGAAGTGTTGAAAATAGTAAGGATTTTTACTGTTGGTGACATTTTGCCCATTTTGAATTGATGGTGTTATTGATTATATTGGTAATTTCATAGGACATACTTTTTTGGTTATTGATTACATGTTTTAACTCTTCATGTTAAGTTAGTATATTGTTCTATGTTGTTTGGAACACGCAGGTATGCACACCTGTGGAATCCCGGGAAGGAATAGCGGGTGGTAAATGGAAGCCACACTGCACTGAGGTTACTCGTCTGTTGGAATAACACTGAGAAGCTAGGTAGGGCTGGCAGTGTTAAACTAGGGACTATTTTCTGTGTGAATGATTGATAGCAAAGAGTTCGCTGGTGAAACTTTGGTCTGATATCACCTAGAAAGGGTCACACCAAAGGAGTAGCAGGTTCTTCTGAGCTTGATTGACAGCAAAAGGGTTCGCTGGTGAAACTTTGGACTAAGATATATCCTGAAGGATAAGTCCAAAGGAGTAGCAGGTTCTTCTGAGCTTGAGTGAAAGGTAAGCGGAAGGGATTTACCTGTAGTGTTTGAAGAGTAAACGGAAGGTCTTACTTTGTGAAGGGTAAGCGGAATGTGTTACTCGCAGTGAATATAAATCTATCCTTTATTTAGCACAACAGACAGAGTAGCGAATGTATTTATGTTGTTACTAACAGAGTTATTGATTAACAGAAATATTGCAGTAAGATTTTGTGGAGGGTCAGTGGTAGGAGTAAAACTGACTGAAATTGAGCCTGAAAGCTTTGGAAAAAACGAAATTGCATTGAACTATTGCAAAAATGAAAATGTTTGAAGGTTTAAAGAAGCTGTTAGGAGGTAAAGTGAAAACTTCGTTTTTTATTGGTGATGCTCCTGAAGGAACACCTGTGCATTTTATGTCTACCAATTTGGGACAAAATACATGTATGTGGGTTCACCAATGGTGCAAGATTACTGAAAAAGAGGGTGCTTTGAGGTTTCCGAAAGATGGTACTTTTGAATTGCAAATTATTGACAAATTAAGGGAAGTGTTATGTGAAATAAAGACACCATCTAAAGCTGCACAATTTGAGGCCTTAAGCCTGTGGGAGAAGACAGCAAGAGAGAAAGCAAGTGAGGATAAAAAGTTAAAGCACCAGATACAGGAGAAGGGAATTAATGCTGACAAAGAGCTTCAAATAAATAATGATTCAGGGAATGAAATAATGGATGCATTGTTAACTGAGTGTCCACCACTTTATGTGGTTCTCATGAAAAATACTGAAAATAGTGCACCAGTAAATACCACAGGGGCTACTGCTTCTGTTGAACAGAGAGAAATACAGACTGAGAGAACTGTGCAGACATTTTATATTGACCCATTACCTGTTGATTCAGCACTGACAGTGATACCTCCAGGTGTTACTGCTTCAAATGTGCCTGATTTAGTTCAAGAATTGCAAACTGCAGATGCACAGATAATGCCTAGAAAAATTATGACTGTCCCAATCAATATGGTCCCTACTGAAAAAGTTCAAAGAGCTGCAGAATCAGTGATTTTGCCAGAGTTTATTTCAGAAACTCAGAATACACAGATTATTGAACAGAAATTACCCCAAGCACTGAAAGGTGAGGGAAAAATGGTATTTACAACATCTGCAGCCCAGGATAAAATGAATGTAATTGAAAATGGGATTTTTCAAACCTGCTTTGAGGAAGCAGCAGTGATTAAAAAGATAGAAAACATGGGAGAACATATTAACACAGGCCCTGGAAAAGAGAGACAGCCTAGTGTTTTAAATGGAACATGTGAACATGAAGAAATTAACAGTCCTTGCTGTTTAAATAATGAAAATGTGAACCAGTGTCAGGAAAAAGATTTAATTTCCCTGAGTAAGGAAACAGCTGCATGTGCATTAACTACACATAATGGACTGACAGATTTGGCTCAAAAATATGAAAATGATGTTTCAGGAAGTTTTCCATTTCAGAAAGGTTTCAGGGTACACATGGATGATGAAGCAAATGAGAAAATGTGTTCTTCAGGAATGCAATTGCACATTGCAGAAATAAAATATATTTTTAAATGCAATGGGCTTGAGCAATTAGGAGACAATTGGGCAAGAAAACATGAGAAGAAAAAGAAACCACCAGACCTAGCAAGGAAACTGGCTAAGGAAAGGAAGCCACCAGATATAATTGAGAAAAATAATAATAAGCAGAATGAGGGAGAAGCTTTTGCTTACTCATTGAGAGAAATGGTGGGAGAAGTGCATGTTCCTATGCCACAGAATAAAAGTGAACTTGCAGCATTTCTGAACACATTTCCACAATTGAGAGACAAGATTGTGCTGTGGTATCCACAAGTTGATGGATTTGATGAAATATTGAAAGTGTTGTGCATTAATTTGTAAATGTTCTTTTACATTGACATGCTGACTAAATTGTGGTTTGAATCTAATGTTGTTCAAGGGTCAGGTGAAGAGACAGTGAAAAGGGTTTGCAGGAATGCGCCATCATTTTTTGTTGTTATGGAGGACAATATAGCAGTGATTTATTTCCTGAAGGGCAGAGTGCCAGCAAAGGATGTTGATTGGGTACAGATTAAAAGAACACAGGATGGAAGTAAAGGTGTTTTGGTTAGTGCAAATTCAGGTATGGATGTTGTACTGCTGGAAAATGTGTCATTTTGCCATCTTTTTAACAGATTTGAGCATTGGATGAAGGAAAATAAATTTAAACATGATGCACAAAAACATGGAGAATTGCAGATGCAAAATATGCCAGTTAAGCAAATGCAAATGTCAGTTCAGAAACAGGTACCTATGGCAGGACTTTTTCAAGCACAGATGGTCCCACAAAATATGGAAAATGCTAAAATTAATTTAAATAATGTGTCCAGAGCAAATGTGAATTATTTCCAGAGACAAAAACAGAACCCAGTCCAACAGGTTACTATGTTTGAAAATGAGAGTTTTAACACTCACAATTCTGAATCTACCAATTCCATTGTGAAGGCAGTGGAAAGTCCACATTTAGTTGCAGGAGTTTTAAACAGAGAAATTACAAACACAGTGTTAGAAGAATTTGCACCAAAAATAGGCCCATTTGAGGAAAATTGCAAAACAGTTGTCTGTGACTCAGGCCTAGCAGGAAAACAATTATTTTGCAAATTAAGCAGCACAGATTACTGTACACCAGATATTGTTATTTTTCAGATTCCTGATGAGGATGTACATTTTAAAATGGCCCAACAAGAGACAGCTGTAGCATTATTTTCAGAAAAGACAGTTGAAAAATTACCTTCTGCTTTGGAAAAAATAATAAACACAGAAATAAGAGAGTTCACAGAGAAGGATGCCAGATTAATAAAATGTGCAGAGCATGTCTTATTAAAATTAGAACCAGATGACATGTATTCAGGAATACCATCAGTTGCAGGAATTTTACCAATAAAAGGATTTTTTATGGAATTGATTAGAAGTTTGTGTAACTTTCTGATCATAGGTTCACAGAAAATAAATGAAAAGAACAGAATAGTGCAGGAGATTAAAAGCATATTTTTTCCATGTTGTCCTGTGGTACCGAATCCAGCCAATATATTTTTTCACATTCCATGTGCTGAAGAGTGGTTTATTTTTATTGATTTTTGCCAAGTTCATGTCATAGTGCCATTGCATGAGAATAGTCAGGAGTACTGTCAAAAAGAAGATGAATGTCTGGGACACAACATTGGAAAGGGAGGTAGAAAGGTGTCACCAGAGAGGGTGGAAATGATTTCCAAGAAAAATCCACCTCAAATTCAGAAAGAAGTCAGGACATTTTTGGGAATGGTTAGCTGCTGTAGCGAGTGGTTACTACACCTTTCCCTAGTGGCTAAGCCTTTACTGAGGCTGACACACTCAGGTGTGTCTGATCCGCTTCCATTGGACAACAACTGCACAAAAGCATTCCTAGAGTTGAAAGAATGTCGCGCCCCAGCACTAGGAATGAAAGTTTATTTGAAAGAAAATACACTAATTTGCAGTGAGAGGGAGGGCTGCGCTCTCTCATTGCCTATTGAAAAAGATGACTGTGTTCAAAGGTCTGTGGAATTGGAAATTGGAATTGGAATTGGAAACGGATTTGTTAAGCGCGTAGCTACCCTAGGGCGTCCCAGCGCTGTTGATCGACCTATGTTTCCGGAGGGGGGGAAGGCTATGGGAAGAGCCATGTTTTTAGTTGTCTACGGAAGGCCAGTAGGTTGTGTTCTCTACGGATAGAGATTGGCAGAGAATTCCATAGCTTAGGGGCGTTATATGAGAACAGTCTCCCTCCAGAACGGGTCTTGTGGATTCTGGGTATGCTGGCCAGGGAGAGGGCGTCTGATCTCAGTTGCCTGTTGGACTGATGGGGTTTTACCAGAGAGCTCAGGATCGGTGGACCTCTGCCGTGCATTATCTTGTGTGTGATGCAGAGAGTCTTAAAGGTTATCCTTTGTTGAACAGGGAGCCAGTGTAAGCTTTTGAGGGCTGGTTTCGCAGAACATTTAGACTTGGTCCCTGTTAAGATTCTGGCCGCGACATTTTGGGCACATTGCAGTCTGTGAATGACCGAAGCGGGGGCTCCCAGATAAAGGACGTTCCCATAGTCCAGTCTGGAGTTTACTAGGCCCTGTATGAGCAGCTTCCTCAACTGGAAGGGGATTAGATGGAGGACCTTCCTAGCTGCTTTAATGAGGCCAATGCAGGTGCCTGCAGTTTTTCTTGCCTGGGATTTAAAGTTAAGGTCTTGGTCCAGCCAGATGCCCAGACTCTTGACTTCTGTTTTAGGGGATGGGGGGGGACCCATACAGTCTGGCCATATGAGGGATGGGGGGAATTTGCGCGGGTTTCCCAGGAATAGGATCTCGGACTTCTCGCCGTTCAGTTTTAGGCGTGATTCGCAAATCCACAGGAAAATGTTTTCCAGGCAGGCTGCCAAATTGTCTAGGCTTTTATTAGCTTGGTTGATAGACACCACCAATTGAGTGTCATCGGCATACATAACTGTTTTTATGCCAAATGGTGATGTGATGTCTTCTAGCGGGGACATGTACACATTAAAAAGTGTGGGGCTCAGGGAAGAACCCTGGGGGACCCCACACTGAAGCGGAAGTGGTTTCGATTGGGCAGTGCCGTCGGACACTTGGAATGTTCTCTCTTCCAGGAAGGATTTGATCCAAGACAGGGCAGTGCCAGATACTCCTACCATGCTGAGCCGATGAATGAGGATCGCATGGTCTACTGTGTCGAAGGCGGCACTCAGATCAAGGAGGATCACTGCCACTGATCCTCCCTGGTCTATGATGGTTCTTGCCTCCTCGACCACGGCAAGTAGGGCGGTATCTGTACCCTGTCCTGGTCTAAACCCCGTCTGGGAGTGGCGTAGAAGTTTGTTGGTTTCCAGGAAGAGAGACAATTGGTGGTTAACAAAGCGCTCAGCCACTTTACTGATGGCGGGGAGGAGGGAGATGGGTCTGAAGTTTGATGGTTCCCCAGGGTCGAGGTAGGGTTTCTTTAGGAGTGCCCTGACTGTGGCTTTTTTCCAGTTGTCTGGGACTATGCCCAGTGCCAGGGAGGCATTAATTAAACTGGTGAAGGGGAGGGCAACCGTGGGGGCGACCAGTTTCAGTTTGCTCATGGGAACTGGGTCCGATGGCGCTCCACTCTTGACTGATTGTAGAGAGGATAGAAAAAGTTCTGTGGTGATCTGAGCAAAGGTTTGGAGGCAGGGAGCCTCTGTGCCGGGGAGGGGAGTAGTGGGGGACGGAGGGGTGGTGGGAAGAGGGAGGGATTTGAGGATGTTGGAAATTTTTGTAGAGAAGAACTCCGCTAGCTGGTTGCATCTAGAGCCTGACGGGTCTGGCATAGATGGGGGGACCGGGGTTTTGGTCAGGAGGCGTACTATGCGGTACGTTTCTCTGGCAGAATTGGCAGCAGCTTGGATTTTTTGTTCGAAGAAGGATGCCTGGGTGTCTTGTAAGCAAGTTTTATATTGTCTGAGGGCAGTCCTATACTCGTTCTTACTTGCAGTAGCCCAGTCTCTTCTCCAAAGGCGTTCGAGCCTTTTGCATCTTTTCCTTAGTCCTTGCAGTTCCTGCGTGTACCAGGGAGACTTAAGAGTTTTCTTTTTACTGGGGAGGGATTTAGCTGGAAGGATGTTATCGAGAGATTGGCTAATCCAATCGCGAAGCTGGGTGTCAGCTATGGAGGGGTCTGGGTCAAGACTCGGGATAGTGGAAATGAGTACTTGAGTCCAGGAGGTAGTATCTAATTTTTGCCACGGACGGCTTGGTTCCTGGAAGGGGTCTTTGGCCGGAGTTTCCGACGAGAGTAGGATCTTGAAAGGGATTATGAAGTGGTCTGACCAAGGGACAGGGAGCGGGGTACTCACTGCTAGACTCGACAAGTTGGTAAAAATTGGGTCTAGCAGGTGGCCCTTGGAGTGGGTGGGTAGATTACTTTTCAAGTGGAGATTAAGGGAGGCTAGGTCTTTTTTTAAGTCTTCGGCGATGTTATCTAAGGGGTCGTCGAGATGGAGGTTTAAATCTCCTAGGACCGTAAAATTGGGGTATGAGCAAGAGAGAAAGGAGGTGGACTCCAGAAGGGAGCTGCAGAAAAGTTTCTGCTGCCCTGGAGGGCGGTAAACTAGAATCCCTGAAAGGGTGGTGGATGGGGGTAGGTGAATTGAAAACAGAATGTTTTCACAATCCTGGATTGGGCTGTCCTTAAGGTGGCAGGATAGGTAGTCACGATAGATAATCGCTATTCCTCCTCCAATCCCCGAGGATCTGTCGTGATGTTTGATTAGATAACCTGGGGGAAGCGCTTGAACCATGTCTGGGTCTGAGTTGGGGTTGATCCAAGTTTCGGTCAGAAAGAGGACCTCATACTCCGAATTATGCAGCATCATATTAATTTCCCTTTGATGTTTGGGAAGAGATCTGCAGTTAAGTAGGGCCATCTTTATCCAACTCGGTTTCGGGGGAAGTTGAGGTATTAGCCTAAAGGGGCAGCTCGAACAGCAGGATTGACCCTCCTTTAAAGGGGTCGTGCTGTAACAGGGAGAGCGGATGGAGTCCCTGATATTGAGGAGGGCTTCCTGGGTGTACCTCAAGGATACTGGGATGGCGGAAACAGGGGTCCTGGGCCTCGGGCTCGGTCTGGCGCGGATGGGCGCAGACGGGCTTGCCCCAGGCATGCCTTCGGCGCGCAAACGGCGCTACCGCTGCGCTCGTCCGCTGCGCTCGTCCGCTGCGCTTCCGGCCGAGGCACATGGTTTATCGAAGTGGAGGGGGGGAGCAGAGGGCGTGGCCTAAAAAGGGGGCGTGGCCTCTGTCCTCGCCGGCAGGCGTCAGGAGGTGTGTTTTTGGCGGCTTGTCGTCAGCGCTAGGATCCGCTGCGCGAGCCAAGGGGACGAGCAAGTGCTTTCTTCCAAGTGAGTTTAAAAACACAACAATTAGTGACAATGTTGGACAGGCCACATGAAGGGCTCGCTCCCTCCCCGCAGGACAGGGCCCGGGCCACCGTCAGCACCATTGCCCGGCCCAGCCGCCATCTTGGACACGGCACCACGCGGCCGCGCGGCCTCAGCCCGACCCCAACCCTGGGCCTGGCCAGGCCCCGACATCCCGGCACCACCCTCCACCCAGGAGGTGAACGGCCCACTTGGCAGGTCAATGGGAGTACGAAGTGTCGATGGCTCTCCCCCGCCAGGTGCCGAGCACCCCCAGCCTCCTCGGGCGCTGGCTCCACCCCCCTGCTGGGTGTCTGGACTCCCTCATCCCAGACCTCCCGACCTCCAAGAGCGAGAGTCCGGACATCAAAGGGCGCCAGACCTATAACTGAGGCAGCCCCAGGACAGGAAGGGAGTTGTATCCTGGAGTCGAGAGACACCGCGACAAACTCATCCTTGACGGACTGTTGGCGCTGCCACAGCCCTGCCTTGTGAACTATTGTCCTGCCTGCTGGCGCTGCCGCGGCCCTCTGCAACCTTCATCCTCGTGGGACCTGCTGGCGCTGCCGCGGCCCTCTGCAACCGGCATTCTCGTGGGACCTGCTGGCGCTGCCGCGGCCCGTTGTAACCTTCATCCTCGTGGGACCTGCTGGCGCTGCCGCGGCCCGTTGCAACCTGCATTCTCGTGGGACCTGCTGGCGCTGCCGCGGCCCGTTGTAACCTTCATCCTCGTTGGGACCTGCTGGCGCTGCCGCGGCCCGTGCCACTTACGACCTCTTCGGGACCTGATGGCGCTGCCGCGGTCTGACCCCTCCGAACACCGAGCTCGAGGATTGTGAGCTATCACCGTTACACACCCGTACCCGTGGGTACCAAGACTGTCCCGCTACCCCCTTCCCTTACTAGAGACTAGAATTGAGAGGATCATCGTGCCCTGATCGCCCTGTATCGTACCACTCTACTACCCGAAGTGCCTATAAAAGGTGTTACCATAAGCTTTGTGTGGTGTCCATTTGTGGGGGGGAAGTTACCTGTCTGTGCGATCCCTGTGCTCGGCCGACCCTCCAGGTCTCCGTCTAACATTGGTGGCTAGCGGCGCGATCCGAACCAACGCGTACCGTACAGACAGTAACTCACCCTACGACTAAAACCACAATGACGACCAAAGAGAGCGGATCGGCGGAGAAGTTCCAGATGGAAAAGCTGGAAGAATACAACCACCGAGAGCTCAAACAATTTTGCATGGACTTAGGCATTGCTACCACCGGGCTAAGTACAAAAGAAGACTTCAAAAACGCCCTAGAGGCCTGGACAGAGACAAATACCGCAACCCCCCGGGACCCCGCAGCCCCGGAAGTCAACACCACCCGGACGGAGGAACGGAGACCAGGCCCCTCCCATGAAGAGATCCAGGAGCGGGAAAAAAATAGATTACACGAGTTAGACTTGGCACGACTCAGATTAGACGGAGAATTGAAACTGGCGGAACAAAAAATAAACTTAGAACACTTACGGCTCAGAGAAGAGCGAGAGGAAAAACAGAGACAGAGAGACCTCGAAGAAAAAAGACTGGCATACGAGCACGAGTGCAAACTAGCGGAGATAGAAATACGCAAACTGAACAAAAACCTAGGGGTGCCCGAGCAACCGCACTCCCCGGGTCCTACCGAGCAGAAGGTCCACATCCCCAAGGATGTGGTCCGGGAATATCACCGGAACGACGACATACAGCAGTGGTTCAAAGCCTATGAGATTGCCATGACCGCCCACCGGGTCGCTCGAAGTGACTGGGGAGCCGGTCTATGGGGGAGATTCGTCAACGAGGGTCGTGATGCCCTGCTGCAGCTTCCGGACCATCAAATGACGTCCTACGACCATATGAAGGCCGCCCTCCTCAGTCGATATGGACTTACACCCGAAATGTACCGCCAGAGGTTCCGCGACTGCACCCGGATCCCAGGTACGACATGGTTGGAATACGTGAACTATTTCAGCCGAGCCTTCGAGGGGTGGATCAAGGGTAACAACGTAACCACTTACGAACAACTCTTCAATCTCATTGTATGGGAGCACCTCTCCAACAACTGCTTTGTCGAGCTCAGGTAGCACCTCCTCGACAGTAAATTGACTGAACCCCGGCAGCTCGCCACCGAGGCTGACCGGTGGGAGAACACCCGAGTGGCCCGGAGTGGGCCGAATGAGCAGAACAGAACCAACCAAGGTCACCATCGTCCCCGAGGAGGAGGAGGAGGCCCGGGCCGGGGCAGAGACGCCGCCCCGGCCGCACCCACTAACGCCACCCCGGCCCCATCAGGCCGGGGAAACCCCCCGATGCGCCCGGGGTTCCGAGCTAACGTGACGTGTCATCGATGCCAGCGAGTCGGCCACTATGCCAGTGACCCGACCTGCCCAAAGAACCAGGTCCCCGGGCCCCGCCAGATGGCGGCCGCCGCCCTGGGAGAAGAACAAATCTCCGAAGACACGGAGACCTATGAGTCGGAGCAGTTCGAGTGGGAACCCGCCGCCATGACCCTGGCATGCCTGGGAGGAAGAGACATGGTCCCGCGGACTCCCCTGCCCGCCAACACTCGGAAGTACAGCCAATGGGTGAGCATCAATGGGCGCAAGGCCGAGGCCCTGCGTGACACCGGGGCCAGTGTGACGGCCGTCCGCTGTCACCTGGTGACCCCAGAACAAATCCTACCAAACGTACTTTGCCCCGTCCGATCGGCAGACAACTCGGAGAGCCTGTGTCGGATGGCCTGCGTCCCCTTCGAATGGGGAGGAGTGTCCGGCATGCTGAAAGTAACTGTCCGTGACGATGCCCCCGTAGACTGCCTCCTGGGGAACGATCTCGAGAGCTCCCCGTGGGCCGCTGTGGAAAGAAGAGAGCATCTGGGGATGTTGGGTCTCCCGGACTGGGCATGCGTAACCACCCGGTCCATGGCCACCCGCACCATCCCTAGACCAGAAGAACCAGAATGGGCAGCACCTCCGCCCTCGATCACTCCAGAAGAAGACTTCCTCCAGACCGACCACCCGGACCCCACCCCAGAGGGGTCCACACAGCCCCCCGAGCTTCCCGACCTGGCTCAGTGGCGTCAAGAAGGGGGGCCCACCCAGGAACAATTCCGGCAGGAGCAAAAGACCTGCCCCTCCCTCGAGGGATTGCGACAGCAAGCGCTCGCCCAGAGCCAAGGAGACACCACCGGGGCCCACTGGGTTTATTGGGACAATGATCTCTTGTACAGCGAACAGAAAATCGCAGAACTGGGGGCCGGGCGAGTGCTGGTGGTGCCCCTCCACTTCAGAGACTTCCTGTTGAACCTAGCCCACGATGTCCCCCTGGCCGGGCACCTGGGCCAAGACAAGACCTACCACCGCCTGGTGACTCACTTTTTTTGGCCCAAAATGAGGAACGACGTATCCAACCATTGCCGGTCCTGCCCGACCTGCCAGGCCAGTGGGAAGAGCGGCCGCAAACTCAAGGCACCCCTACAACCATTCCCCGTGGTGACCACCCCGTTCGAAAGGGTGGGAATAGACATTGTGGGGCCCCTGGACCCCCGAACAGCACAGGGACATCGCTTCATCCTGGTCCTGGTGGATCACGCTACCCGCTATCCTGAGGCGGTCCCCCTTCGTACGATAACAGCCCCAGTAGTGGGTCGAGCCTTGATGGGGATCTTCTCTCGAGTGGGCTTCCCCCGAGAAGTCGTCAGCGACAGGGGTACGAACTTTATCTCAAAATACATGAAGTCCCTCTGGCAACAGTGTGGGGTCACCTACCGATTCACGACCCCCTATCACCCTCAAGGGAACGGACTGGTTGAGCGGTTCAACCGCACGCTCAAAGGGATGATTGGGGGGTTGGAAGAGCCCCTCCGTCGCCAGTGGGATGTGCTGCTACCGTGCCTTCTCTTTGCCTAAAGAGAAGTCCCCCAGAAGTCCCTCGGCTTCAGCCCTTTCGAACTCTTGTATGGACACCCGGTGCGAGGCCCGCTCAGCCTAGTCAAAGAAGGCTGGGAAATGCCCCCTCTAAAGAACCCTCCAGATGTTTTCAAGTACCTCCTAACCCTCCGCAACCAGACCAGAAGGTTCAGAGAGATGGCAAAAGCAAACATGGAGGCCAGTCAGGAGGACATGAAAAGGTGGTACGATAGAAATGCATCCTCCATCGAATTTGAACCCGGTCAACAAGTGTGGGTAATGTCTCCCACCGAACCATGCGCCCTGCAAGACAAATGGACGGGGCCCTTCAAAGTAATCGAGCGCAAGAGCCCTGTCACCTATCTCATCGATATGGAATCTTCCCGAAACCCTCTCCGGGTCCTCCACGCTAATAGACTGAAACCCCACTTTGTACGCTCCGAACTCAGCCTCCTGATGGCAACCGACAATGGAACCGAGGAGGACTCCGAACCCCTCCCTGACCTCCTACGGTCACGGGAGAAGGACGGCTCCGTGGACGGGGTCCGACTCTCGGAGGCCCTCACCCTGGAACAGCGCCAAGGCTGCCGAGTCCTCCTGCTACAGTTCTCCACCCTGTTCTCCCTCACCCCAGGGGTCACCCCCTGGTGCTTACACGACGTGGACACGGGAGACAGTTCCCCTATCCGCCATCGGGCCTACCGCGTACCAGATCGGGTACGGGCCTGCATCCAAGAGGAGGTGGCCAAGATGCTCACACTCGGGATCATCGAGCCCTCAGACAGCCCCTGGGCCAGCCCAGTGGTACTGGTCCCCAAAGCGGCCGCCCCCGGCGCCACGCCGGAGCTCCGGTTCTGCGTCGACTACCGGGGCTTGAATGCGGTCACCAGAACAGACGCACACCCCATCCCCCGAGCCGATGAACTAATCGACCGCATGGGAGCTGCCCGCTACCTCAGCATCTTCGACCTGACAGCGGGCTACTGGCAGATCGGTCTCACACCCCGGGCCCAAGAACGATCTGCATTCTCTACCCCGGATGGCCACTATCACTTCAAGGTCATGCCATTCGGCATGAAGAATGCCCCAGCAACCTTTCAGCGGCTAGTAAACCAGGTCCTGGCAGGACTCGAAGGATTCAGCGCCGCCTACCTGGACGATATCGCTGTGTACAGCCACCACTGGTCCGACCACCTCCACCACCTCCGAGAGGTGCTACAGGCCCTCCAACGAGCTGGCCTCACGATCAAGGCCAGCAAATGCCAAATTGGCCAGGGGTCCGTGACCTATCTCGGGCACCAGGTGGGAAGCGGTCTGGTGGCCCCTCTGCAACTCAAGATCGCGGCCATCCAGTCGTGGCAGTCCCCCATCACCCAGACCGAGGTCCGCGCCTTCTTGGGACTCACGGGCTACTACCGACGGTTCGTGAGGGACTATGGCAGCATCGTAGGGCCCCTCACGGAACTCACCTCCAAAAACCAACCAAAGACGGTCAACTGGACCCCAGACTGTCAAGCGGCCTTCGAGAAGTTGAAGGCCGCCCTGTGCTCCGCCCCGGTGCTCCAGGCCCCCGACTACAGTCGGGAATTTATCGTCCAAACAGATGCCTCCGACCATGGCGTTGGGGCAGTCCTTTCCCAGCTGAACCCCGAAGGACTTGACCAGCCAGTGGCTTTCATCAGCAGACGGCTCCTGGCCCGAGAACGACGCTGGAGCACCATCGAGAGGGAGGCCTTCGCCGTGGTGTGGGCCCTCAAAAAGCTCCGGCCTTATCTCTTCGGCGCCCACTTCCGGGTCCAGACCGATCATCGACCCCTGCAATGGCTCATGCAGATGCGGGGGGAAAACCCGAAACTACTACGTTGGTCCATCTCCCTGCAGGGGATGGACTTCACTGTGGAACATCGACCCGGCCAAGACCACGCCAACGCGGATGGCCTGTCCCGCTTTTTCCGCCTCGACGAGGAAAGTCCCCAAGAAGATGGGTGACTCTCCCCGCCTTCAGCTGGGGGGGACGCATGTTGGACAGGCCACATGAAGGGCTCGCTCCCTCCCCGCAGGACAGGGCCCGGGCCACCGTCAGCACCATTGCCCGGCCCAGCCGCCATCTTGGACACGGCACCACGCGGCCGCGCGGCCTCAGCCCGACCCCAACCCTGGGCCTGGCCAGGCCCCGACATCCCGGCACCACCCTCCACCCAGGAGGTGAACGGCCCACTTGGCAGGTCAATGGGAGTACGAAGTGTCGATGGCTCTCCCCCGCCAGGTGCCGAGCACCCCCAGCCTCCTCGGGCGCTGGCTCCACCCCCCTGCTGGGTGTCTGGACTCCCTCATCCCAGACCTCTCGACCTCCAAGAGCGAGAGTCCGGACATCAAAGGGCGCCAGACCTATAACTGAGGCAGCCCCAGGACAGGAAGGGAGTTGTATCCTGGAGTCGAGAGACACCGCGACGAACTCATCCTTGACGGACTGTTGGCGCTGCCACAGCCCTGCCTTGTGAACTATTGTCCTGCCTGCTGGCGCTGCCTCGGCCCTCTGCAACCTTCATCCTCGTGGGACCTGCTGGCGCTGCCGCGGCCCTCTGCAACCGGCATTCTCGTGGGACCTGCTGGCGCTGCCGCGGCCCGTTGTAACCTTCATCCTCGTGGGACCTGCTGGCGCTGCCGCGGCCCGTTGCAACCTGCATTCTCGTGGGACCTGCTGGCGCTGCCGCGGCCCGTTGTAACCTTCATCCTCGTTGGGACCTGCTGGCGCTGCCGCGGCCCGTGCCACTTACGACCTCTTCGGGACCTGCCGGCGCTGCCGCGGTCTGACCCCTCCGAACACCGAGCTCGAGGATTGTGAGCTATCACCGTTACACACCCGTACCCGTGGGTACCAAGACTGTCCCGCTACCCCCTTCCCTTACTAGAGACTAGAATTGAGAGGATCATCGTGCCCTGATCGCCCTGTATCGTACCACTCTACTACCCGAAGTGCCTATAAAAGGTGTTACCATAAGCTTTGTGTGGTGTCCATTTGTGGGGGGGAAGTTACCTGTCTGTGCGATCCCTGTGCTCGGCCGACCCTCCAGGTCTCCGTCTAACAGACAATCAATGTTTTTTTAAAAGAAATGACAGGTGATAGCTGGCGCTCCCGGCTTTCCGCCTCAGGAGATAGGTCTGACTAACCTGGCGCTTGTAGAGCAGCGCTTAATATACACGGCGTGGGTGGGCGTGGCCTAAAAAGGGGGCGTGGCCTCTGTCCTCGTCGGCAGGCGTCAGGAGGTGTGTTTTTGGCGGCTTGTCGTCAGCGCTAGGATCCGCTGCGCGAGCCAAGGGGACGAGCGAGTGCTTTCTTCCAAGTGAGTTTAAAAACACAACAATTAGTGACAATCAATGTTTTTTTTAAAGAAATGACAGGTGATGTATTGCCCAATGACCTTTGACCCTAACTTCACAGAAATGTCAGCAAATGAATTGGATTATGATGAAACTGAATATGAGTGTCTAAATATCATGAAAATATGCATAAAGCCAAATTCAGACTTTAAAGATGAACGTCTGAGTCAGCCCAACAATGTCCATTTTGTAGATGGCCCATGTTTAAAAGGTGACACATTAAAAGCAGCACATGCTGTGCTCCTTACACATGCTGTTGTCAAAGCTTCATGGCTTTTAGTAATTACCCCAGCCCAAAATTCGAAATTGATTGCCCTTATCATAACCTGCAGTATATCTGCTCAAATGAGAGTCACTGTTGTCATGGGAGAGAGAAATGCTAATTCAGTTGCACAAATTTCTGTTCTGTTAGCATGTACATTCTATGGAATCTTCACAGATGAATTAAAAGAGGCTCAAGAATTTTTTTTTGAAGCAGCACAACAGGGTTGTATCAGAACTGTTTTTGAGAGAAATGACAACTGCATAGTGGCAAATGTGTTATTGCAAAGACTGATGCCCAGGTATAGATTGCCAGTTTCTCTGAAATCAGATCATAATGGGGTCTCAAAGATAATGAGTGCAGAACAAAAGATTGGACAAGGAATGGATTGCAGCTATCTGCCTGAAGTGTCAAGCATAATAAAGCAACACAATGGCAGCACTGAGTTACCTTTTGTAAAAGACTGTTTTTCAGCATCACCAAAGTGGCTTGAAAATACATATGCAAATGCACTTGTGGAAAACACTGAGGAGAACACTAGCCATTGCTGTGTAGGTCTGGTTGATGTACAGTGTGCAGTTTCTCACCAGATTGCAGCTGCTACACAAGATCTGCATAATGGATGGTGCAACGGCTTTTGATCTGAGAGATCCTGTGGTGAAAATAAGAGTGAAAGGCCTTGGTTGAAAAAAGTGCAAAGGATTGATGGTGCTCTGTCAGAATTTCTCAGCACCTAAGTAGTCCAATTTGCATGGAAAGTATGAGCCATACTAATGACAAGCTGATGACAAATGAGCAAAGAAATGCTGAAACTGTCCTGGTGAATTATCCCTTTTTATTATTTTAGTTACTTATTTTAAAGAAGACTGTTCCAAGAAGCTACTTACAGAACTCTGCACTAAAACAATTGAGCGTGGCTATATATGATCTGATTACAGACCAGACTTGTGTTTGCCTTAGAAATAGAAGTAACATTCTTATATGCTCAGCTTTTGCAAATAAAAAAAAAAAAAATACTGTCACTAGTGAAATTAAATATGTGTGATGAATTATAAATCATTTTATTATGATTTGAATTATCAGAAGGGTGGATTGATGGAGCAGATTTCATCTGCAGTCAGGCATTGTTTTATTTTTGTGCTACAGACAGGCTGCATTTAAATTGCCACGCACATTTTGGTGCAGGTTAAAAACATGGCACATGAAAAACATGAAAGTGAGGCCTGAAAATGCTTTTGCTGCATTAACATGTGTTTTTACAGTGTAGAGAAAAGTGGCCTTTTTAGCTTTTAAGATTAATAGAATGTGTTTCTCTCTTCCCAGCTCATCCATGTAATCTAGATTTATTATTCCTGTCTTAATAGACTTTGACTTGTTGCATATTTTGATAAACATTTTCAGTTAATAACATCTCTTTTTATAATGTGTGTGAATTAATAATGCACGTGGGAAACATAATGGACTGATTTACATGAAATTAATATTATCTTTGTGTTTGTTTTATTTTTGGGGCCTACACAAAACATGGCTGCCTGTGAATCCATCAAGGCTATGACTTGCAATTTAATGAGAATGGAGCATGCGCAGACTGTGGCAGCTTTCCTCATGACAAAAAGTCAAGGACAAGCTTAACTGTACATTTTTGTGACTGTGCCAATGTACCAGTTAGTTAAAAGTATCCGTTCTGACTACGCTGTGGAAGGAAGAAAGAGAATCAGAATGAAACATTTTTCCTAGTAAATGTTGCAAACATATAAAATGTATTAAGTCATTTGCGCTTCTTTTGTTAAAACTGGTGAAGTCAGGTTTTTAGAATGAGTCAGGGGGAGTGAGAACTCATGACTGACCAATCACGTAAGGTTCTCCTGAAAGATGCTACATCTTTGTGTAGTCTGCCAATAATTAGGGTATAAATACTGTCCTCTCTGGATGGGGGCTGGCTATCTCAGCTCAGCTGGCTTCTAGGCTCATTAGGGGGGTGTGAGCCCTTGAGTGAAGGAACAGATTAGGCCAGACATTCTATGGGTTAGGTACGAGAAACGTCCCGGGAGATTGCTGAAGGGGAGTTGCGTCCGAGGAGAGTCAGGGGGAGGTTTCATGCTTCCACGTCATATCTTGGCACTTCAGGCCACATTCCTTTGAGGCCTGTGAAGGAGGGGCTGCTTTCCTCTTTTAGACACAGACAGACAGAGAGTGCAGTGGATCAGGATAGAATTAGATGCTAAACTTTAAGTTTATGCTTTGACTAATTAATTAGGTCTAAAAAGATTTATTTGACTTATGCATTTATTTCTCTTTATGGGAGGTTTTTTGCCAACTATTTAATTATTGATTAGCTTTGCAAGACTATTTTTCTTACAAACTCTTTAAGAATTGTGCGCCACATTTTCATAACCACATGTAATGCTTATATGCAGACTGTAATATGTTCTGTATTATTGATATTTTTCCTGTTTTCCAAATTCTGTAACCTGATTGATATTTTACTAATGAATAAAGGGTCAGAGAAAAACTTAACTTTTGACTAGAAAATAAAACCCTTTAAAATAATCAACAACTCTCTTTATTGGCTTACAATAATAATTGTATTTTTGACTGTTCATGTTTATTTAAAGTCTCCTGAAGGTAATACATGGTGTGAGGGCCCAACACCTTTTGAGCGGTAAATTAGAGGTAGCATGAGGGTTTTGCATTGAGAAACTACCAGAAGAAATTACCGCTCCATCAATAATATGCTACAATTCTAAAAATGAAAATAATATGTAAGACAGAATGTAAATTTTTTAAAACAAATATTTACACAATAATCATTCAAATGCATTTTTGTCAATAAGATAAAATATAACACAGCCATAAACAAACAAAGTAAACATGACATAATACTCGAAAATCTTAAAACGACAGGAAATACTTTTTACTGGCCCTGTGCTTCTAGTTGTTCTCCAGCTGATGATAGAGGGTCAGTCAAGCAGATCCCAGTACCCTCTGGTGCAGCAGAGGGAGCCTGGGGTACCAGGTGAGGGACTGGCAGGAGACCCGCAACGCATCGTTGGCCATCAACCTTGCTTAACGCTGGCGGTCCTCTCAGCACTTGTGCCGCTCCCTGGCTCTTCGTGTCAGAACACCAACTGTTCTGCAGCACATGAAGATGGCCTGCCAGATCTCATTCTCACCGATGGTCTCCAATCTTGAGAGAAACTTTCATGATCCTCATCCATTTAGGGATTTCCTGGGTCATCGGAGCAGCAGAATGATGAAGTTCATGCCATACATTATTGAGACTAATGCTCAGAGTATGTATGTATATTGATTGATATGATACAGCCTTGCCTGTCCCCACATGCCACAGAGTTGGTACCTGCAACGTGTTTTAGGAGCCATTGTCACACACCGAAAATGACAGGTAAAAGCTGCAGAAACACAAAGAAAAACACTGTCCTATAATCCTACAGGCCAGAGCCAACCAAAGAAATCTTTTTCACGTCCCTTGCCTACACCTGACTTTTGAATTAAATTTGCTGTCGGACAGCTGAACTTCAAGAAACTCAATACAAGACCTTTATGTTAATAAACGGATTCCTGTAAGCATTATACTTCAAAACGCAAAACATATGACCATAAAAAGGTAAACACTGTTTAGGATGACACAGAATCATGGGCTATTGAATGTGAAACATGGAAAATTTGTTTTTATGCTCATGATCAGAAAGAAGATACATGCATTACAACACATTACAATGAGTTGAAGCAATATGCTTCCATTCTTAATGACACAGAAGTATACTTTACCGACTACTCTGCTTGATCCTATACGTTTATAGTGGGCTACTGTGGATTTCTTTGAAAAAGACAATTAAATCACTATGTGAACATTAGACAATATCTATAAAAGGATATGTACAGGAAGGCCTTATAGGATTCGTGTAACTGTTCCTGAAATAGGTTTTCCATATCCATATAATGACAAATGCAGCTTAGTGGGACATGATAGCAAACATTAGAATTTCTCTAAGTGGACAGAAGGAGAGTTCCATTCTTGCATGTTCGTTAAACCTCCGTGTATTGCCTTCAAATAGCCTACGTGTCTGACACAGATTCTCCACCCGCAAATCTCAATTGAGAAAAAAGAAGTGCCAACAAGGACAATATTTTACTTTGATTTTCCAGAAGCTACTGAGACGATAAATCAACAAAGGTTTTGTGCCCCGTACAACAAATAGAAATCGGGAAGCTCTCACATAACAGAAGATGAGATGCACATGCAAAATATGACCTGTCTGTTTATGATATCAAAGAGGAATGTCCTGAAAACTAGAAGTTAAATAAATTGGGAACAGAATTAATTGAAGATATTACATCTAAAATGCAAAAAAGGTAAGACTACTTCATGGTGAACTACGATTTACTTTGAACCTGGCTGCATCATGGCAACTTCATCACCAGTGCCATGGTGGACATAAGGAGGACTTCCACTGCAACTCTAGACACATCTGTTGTGATTGTACGACTGTAGAATGTCTGAGTTCCAGTGATACCTGACCCACATTTAGGGGGGTAGCATCTCTCAGTGCCTGAGGACCCGTGGTACTAACCATCACCAGGTCCAAGGAATAATTAAGGTAAGTGACTGGCCTTTCTGTGCCACTCCACCAACAATCCTTTGAAAAGCTATGTTGACTGGGCTTGTGTACATTATCAAACCCTGTTGGAGAATTAACATCTCAGCGTTCAAATCCCTATTCCATTATAAGAAAGATGTTGTGTTTTCGAAAAGGACTCTCATCCGCAGAAAGCCTGTGGCATGCTTCATCATGTAGTCCTCATCCGGTATGTAAAAACATCCAGACAGGCTCAACCCCATTCTTGGAGAGAGCTCTTTAATATTGTTAAGAAATCCTCACAATTCAGTTCAAATTGTCTAAAGGCAACTCCCTTGTGTATTATATGTATTTAAGGGGTCTTTAGGCAAACCTAAAATCATAGTGGGATGTTTCTGGAGATTATTGGTACTTCCCCAACTCAACTCAAGGTCTACATAGTTCAGCCAGCCTTGAATAGACTGCACAATTTTCGGTCCACTGGAACATTGTATTTGACTACATTTTGGAAAAACAGTGTGATGGTGAGGGTTGTCACGTCCGTGTATAACCCCTTCGCTGTGGGGGTTATTCCCCCACTGTGCTGGGGGGGAGGGGGGCGCGTACAGCGCCCCCATGCTCATGACGAGCTGAGCTCGTCATGAGCTACGGCGCTCCGGTGCTCATGACGAGCTCAGCTCGTTACAGGTGTATTACCTCCCGTGGAACGCTCAGCACAGGAGGGGAATTCTCCCCGCACCTGAGCGTTCCACAGCTCATGACGAGCTGAGCTTGTCATGAGCACCGGAGCACCGCGGCTCATGACGAGCTCAGCTCGTCATGAGCCTCGAAGAGGTTAAACCATAGTTTCTTTATCATCACTTTGTCTGCCACCCTGCTGCTGTTGTTGCACTCCACTAAGGATTTTTGCGGTCTGGGTTGACAACACACCTGTCAAATAGACCTTCCGTGTGCAGTATACGTAGAGTAGGTTTTGGTTCGCCCCCATTTCAATCATTGGGTTGCTTGTACCAGCCTCTTTCAGCCATTGGCTCGAAACTTTGCCATTTATATCTTTAGCTTTCTCACCTAATGCTGTTAGGATGCCTCTTTCACCCCCCAGTACAGTGCTTGGATTGAACGGCATAAGGGACTACTTTAAAAATATAGGGCCATATTATCAAGCAAGGGCGATGCATTATCGCCGCTTTTATCAGCAGGGAACTGGAGCTAAAGCGGCGATAACGGGCTTGATAATATGCCCTTGTAAATTCCAATATCAGCCCAGGTTAACAACTGAACCTGGGCTTCTATGGGAATTCACAAGGGCCTATTATTAAACCCATTATCGCCGCTTTAGCGGCAGTTTCCTGTCGATAAAAGCGGCGATAATGTATCGCCCTTGCTTGATAATATGGCCCATAGGTCTGTGTAATCTCAAAATGGCTCCCTACCCCTCCATCTTTACTGTATAGCTCACTCTTCCTTTCTATGTCCATCACCCTCTCTTGTTATTCCCTGCTATCCCTTCCTCTTTCTTCTGTATTCTCCTTGTTGCCCTCACTAAGTCATCATCCCCTCTAGTTTCTGCCCGATGATCACTCTTGTTCCCTTCCAGCTCATCTCATTAGTGCTTCCTGGCCAGGTATTTTTGCTGTTTCTTTTTTGTCTCCGAGAAATTAAAATCTGCAGTAGTGAAGGATCTTTTGCCTTGAATATAGTCCTTTGTTTTTGTTTAATGTCACATGAAGGTCTGGAAGGAAGCGAGCCATCATTTTAGTCCTTTTTTATCTACATTACAGGGACTAAAGAAGAAGTATAATGAAGGTCCCTTTGTCGCCCGGCCTTTAGTTGACATACACAAAAACAAACAGGCATGTACTGAAGGTGAAGGACCCTTCACTATAGACAGCCTTCTGTTTCTCAAATGTGTTTGTCATTAAAGAATACATATGTTAGCATGGGCAACTCAGGCCGATTTGGTTTGCCAAAGTTTGTTCAGTCTTGTCAGTGTAACTCCTGTGTAGTAATTTATAGCTGAAGAAATTTCTATTGAACTCGCACACACATATATATTAAGGTGTGCTATGTTCTTTACTCGTTTAAAAGACATATATCTTGTTCGAGAACACAATTTTAAAAACATGGGGCCTCATTTATGAGGCCGTACGTCACTTTTACGCTGCCGGTGCGTCACTTTTTCTGACGCACCAGCAGCGTAAAAAATGTGCCTTGTTGCACCATATTTACAAAGTGACGCATCTAGGTAGATGCGTCACTTTATAAACCCCTGCGCTACATTATACCTACGCCAGGTATAATGTATGCAGGGGGGGCGTTCTGACGCAAGACAGGGTCATAGAAGTGACGCAGTGAAATCTATAATATTTCACTGCGCCACTTCTAGGACACAAATGCGTCAATTTCTTACGCCTGCCTCACAGCAGGCGTAAGACTGACGCAGGCAAGGACACATTGCTGGAGTTGCGTCACTTTTGTGACACACTCCAGCAATGCGTCACTTTTGCGCCATACAGATACGTCAGAAATACTGACGTATCTGTAACTCCTTGCGCCATGATGCATCATACTGTAAATATGACGCATCATTGGTCTGGCAAGGAAGGCGCAGTTAAAAGTGACGCATCGCTGTTTTCAGGCAGCGATGCGTCACTTTTCATAAATGAGGCCCATGATGGAGTAAGTCTGATGAATGTTGTGCGATCAGACATGGTTGCACTGAAGCACCCAAAAACTTTAACGCATTAACAGATATATCAACTTTCTGACTCAAATGCACTTCCTTGTGTTGTTTCTGCTTTGATATATTTCTTGTATGACCTTAAATCCCAGACATAGTACACCTCTTGCTCTGTTAGTCCACCCTGCCTGCTAATGCCTTGTATCAATGTATTTTATTTTTAGCTTGAGGGTTACTTATGAGACAGGGTTTAGTAGGAATTGTTTAGGACAGTATGAAGTGATGGCAACCACTCCAAAATCAGCCCCCACCAACTATGGAAGCCCACATGAACACTTCATACTGGATGGAGAGCTAGGCAGGACATCCTGGAATCTAAACTGAACCAACACAGGAAGTAGCCTCAAATTATTCAGCACCAATTTCTAGGGACCGTAGCTACATTTCTATTTCTGGCTGATAGAAGAAACTTAAACATGGGGCTGAAAGCAGAGCTTTAACACCGTGGACACTCTGCAGGAGTGAAGGTACTATAAAAAATGCATGGTGCATAAAGTGGTTTTGAAAACCTTTAAAGGTAACCTGAGCACAAAGCTTTTAACTCCCGCACTGCTTCAAGGGAAGGATGCTAGATTCATAACGACATGTCCTTCCGTCAACTGCTAACCACTGAGCCAGCCCAAACCTGTACCTTCTTCCATAGATGTCATTTAGGGGTTGCCAGGGGTCGCGGCTGTGACCTATGGCTTGTCCCCTGCAACCCCTGGCATTGCCTTTGCGACCCTTGGCCTCAGAGGTGCCAAAGGCAATGCCAAGACTAAAAGGTAAACACTGTTTACTTTCTGCAGGGCTGGGGACTGTGGCATTCAGCTTTTATCGCTACAAAATAAATAAATGAATAAAATGTACAGTCTCGCGGATAAACAAAATTAAGCAAACAAATATGCATTTTGAAACAAGATGTTGGCAATTTGTGTTATGTATTTAAATACAAACCTTTCATTTGTGCTGCAGAGAATGATAATGCCTAACAAGTGACGCCAATCAAAGTGTATTACAAATTTATGTTAATAACGTCGTTCACATCGGTCTGCATGAAGAAATACTGGTAGAAATAACTGCTAATGTTCCTTTAAGTATTTCCCAACACATTTGATATTTGAGGTAGATATTAGAGAAACTATTAAATCGTGACTGGTTGAAGTATAAATATTTTGGCTTCACTGTGTTGTTTTGTGTTTTTTGTTGCACTATATTCTTCATTACAATAGAAAAGAGAAATTTGTAATGTTCCAATCAATGATGTGATGCTATTTAAAATGTAGGTGGTATAAAAAAATCGACATTTATTTGTGTTAGTAGCTTGTGTTATCATGTAATTGAGCCTTTTAAATTATATTAACTTCAACAATGTTAGTTATTGTGATTAAGGTCATGTCACCTCACTTGTCTGAAGGAATCAATCTCAAAGATCAAATTATGTCACTTCCTGTGATGTTAATGGGTCAAAGTGTAGTTATGTTATGTCACATCCGCTACCCCTGGCATTCTGGTGAATTGACGCCCATGACTTCTGCCTTTGTCCAATCCAAGATCTCTGCCAATATACTTTGACCGGCAACTGCTTCAATTACCTGTCGGTCATTTTCAGAGTCAAAATAGAAAAGAAACCATTGTCTGTAGAGCTATAATAAATATTTACTTCTGAAACAAAATATCATATATATGTTTTTATTTTATCAGTTTAGTTAATAATTGCTCTGTATTTATTTCTTCATCTACTTAGTTATGTATATTTCATCAAGTTAGGATTCTTACATATTTTCTTTTTATAGACGAAATGGCTAATGAATTTACTTTCTTTTTTTCATTGAATTATTTCTTTGTTTAATAAATTATATTTCTTAGTGGATTTTCGAAAACATTGTACACAGTGTATGGCAGTGCAAACATATAAACAATTCTACCATGCAGAAATTTAAGATAGGCAAAAGAAAACTAGGCAGTACGTCATAACACGATTATGTTATTTAAGTGGTCCTTAAAAATGCAAGAAAATGAGAAATACACCTGTGCTCGAAAGTTTCAAATCGCAGTTTTGGGATACTGATGACAAGTAATAAAAATGCAAAGAGAGAGAGACAGTGGTCAAGTAACAGTTATAAACAGAGAGAAGGGTTGAACAGACATAATATTGAGTTGAAAATGTCGACTTGCACTAGTATTGAGTGCAAAATATTGTGGTACAAAAAGTATCGACTGTCAGAATATCGTTATCAAGAATATCGAGTTGAAGGTAGGTAATATCGTTTTTTAAAATATCAAAGTAATTAATAACGTTTGCAAAAATATTGTTGTTTTATTTAACGTTATGTATTTGTTTTTTAATATATGTGATACATTTATAGAAGTTATTCATTTTTTTAAAGTAAATTTTGTGTTTTAGTTCCTTAGCGAGTTGTGGGTTTATATTGGAATAGGGTAGGAAGTAATTTAATTATACCTAATTAATTAATGTTTTTTATTAATTAATATTTATGTTTTTCCTATTTTATATTGTAAATTGTGGTAATTCATTTATTATTAATTAGTTAACAATTGGTTGTTAATTATTAATACTTATTTGGTAAATATCTTAATTGTGTTATTTTTTTAGGAGCGGACTGTGGGTTTATAGGGGAGTAGGGTGGGAAGTAATTTAATTATCATTAATTAATTCATATTTTGTATCATCTAATATTTAAGTATGTAAGATGTTATATTGTTAATTGTGGTAATTAATGTATTATTAATTAGTTATTAATTTTTTGTTGATTATTAATTGGTAAATATGTTAATTGTGTCATTTTTTAATGGAACGGGTTGTGGGTTTATAGGGCAGTAGGGTGGGAAGTAATTTAATAATAATTAATACATTTTTGTATTATTTAATATTTATGTATTTAACATTTTATATTGTTAATTGTGGTAAATAATTTATTGGTAATGATTTATCAATTGGTTATTAATAATTAATAATGATTAATTGTATCATTTGTGTAATTCTTTTAAGAGTGGTTTGTGAGTTGATAGGGGAGTAGGCTGGGAAGTAATTTATTGGTAATATATTTTGTAAAAATTGTATTATGCAATTTATTTGTAGTTGTTTTTTAGTGTTATTCATGTGAATTAATGTATTAGTGATTGTTTTTAAATTGGTTGTTAATTATTATTAATTAATTATTTTTTATTAATTAATTGTGTTATGTTTTACAACATTGGTGGTGTCATTTATAGGGGAATACGGTGGGAGGTAAATTATTTTTAATTAATTAATTGTTTGTTAATTAATGTTAATTATTTTACTGTTGCACTCCCTGGTGTGGGAATAGTAATTTTATCCCCTCAGCTATCCAACACTTTCCCTACTATTGCACTCACTGGAGTGGGAATAGTAATTTTATCGATACAAAAGGGGATGATGGACGGAGCGTTTGAGCAAATCAAACACTCAACTCCAGTCAACTGATCTGGGTTTAATCCATCACCATTCTTTAGCTCACTCCGCCACTCCAGTTCAGACATGGCTATATGCAAATCAGTCTGACCCTGTAATGGTAATTTTATCCCCTCTGCTATCCAACACTTTCCTTACTGTTGCACTCTCTGGAATGGGAATAGTAAATATTTGCCCTTCGCTATTCAAAACTTTCTCTACTATTGCACTCGCTGGAGTGGGGATAGTAATTGATACCCCTCCGCTATCCAATACTTTCCCTACTGTTGCAGTCCCTGGAGTGGGAATAGTAAATTATTCCCCTCCGCTATCCAACACTTTCCCTGCTGTTCTACCTGCTGGAGTGGGAATAGTAAATTATTCCCCTCCGCTGATCCAACACTTTCCCTACTGCTGCAGTTGCTGGAGTGGAAATAGTAATTTTATCCCCTCCGCTATCCCAACACTTTCCCTGCTGTTGCACTCTTTGTAGTGGTAATAATAAATTATTCCCCTCTGCTATCTAAAACTTTCCCTAAAGTTGCACTACCTGGAGTGGGAATAGTAAATTATTTCCCGTACGCTATCCAACACTTTCCCTACTGTTGTGCTTGCTGGAGTGGGAAAAGTAAATTATTCTCCTCCGCTATCCAACATTTTCCCTACTGTTGCACTCCCTGGAGTGGGAATAGTAAATTATTCCCCTCCGCTATCCAACACTTTTCCTACTGTTCCACTCCCTGGAGTAGGAATAGTAAATGCATCCCCTCCGCTATCCAACATTTTCCCTACTGTTGCAGTAAAAGTTGTGTCAAATGTAATTGTAAAAAAAATTTTTTTTTAAAATATTTTAATTTATTATATATATATTTTATTTTTTGTTTTATTTTACCGGCGTATGTATGTATATATATATATATATACATATGGTAAACAAGGCAGGTGTGCTGAAACGCGTCAAACGAAGAAAAATACACCATAGCTGAATGGCATAAGCTTATTCCTGTGTCAGAGTCCGATTACTGAAAGAGCAGTCGGGAGTGGTTGGAATATATATATATATATATATATATATATATATATATATATATATTCACTGAAAAAACCATGGGTTATAGACCATATATAGTTAGGAATTAGCATTTACAAAACCTTGAAAATTCACTGAAAAAACCATAGGTTATAGACCATATATAGTTCAAGTTCAAGTTCGGGCATTTATATAGCGCACTACTCACCCAGAGGGTCTCAAGGCGCTGGGGGGATGGGTTCATTATGTGTCGAATAGATAGGTTTTCAGTTCTTTTCTGAAGGAGATGTGGTTTTGAGTGAGGCGGAGGTGGGTGGGGAGTGAGTTCCAGGTTTTGGCAGCCAGGAAGGAGAATGATCTGCCACCCATGGTGGTTTTTCGGACGCGCGGGACTGCGGCGAGGGCTTGGCTGGATGATCTTAGTTGGCGGGTGGGAATGTAGAAGGACAGTCGGGTGTTGAGGCATTCGGGTCCCAGATTGTAAAGGGCCTTGTGTGCATGGGTAAGAAGGCGGAAGGTAATTCTCTTGTTGACGGGGAGCCAGTGGAGATTTTTTAGGTGTCCGGTGATGTGTTCTTGGCGTGGGATGTCTAATATGAGTCTTGCTGACGCGTTTTGGATGCGCTGGAGCTTTTTCTGCAATGTTGTTGTAATTCCGGCGTAAAGTGTGTTGCCATAGTCCAGTCGACTCGTGACCAGTGCATGGGTGACAGTCTTTCTTGTTTCGATGGGGATCCAGCGGAAGATCTTTTTGAGAATGCGTAGGACGTTAAAGCAGGAGGATGATATGGCGTTGACTTGTCTGGACATTGATAGAGAGGAGTCTAGAATGAAGCCAAGGTTACGTGCATGGTCTGTGGGTGTGGGTGCTGATCCCAAAGCGGACGGCCACCATGAGTCGTCCCATGCAGAGGGGGAGGATCCTAGGATAAGCACCTCCGTTTTGTCTGAGTTGAGTTTTAGGCGGCTCTGTTTCATCCATTCGGCTACTTCTTTCATACCTTCGTGAAGATTGGTTTTGGCGGTGTTGGGGTCTTTGGTGAGTGAGAGGATTAGCTGGGTGTCGTCGGCGTAGGAGATGATGTTGAGGTTGTGTTGACGTGCGATGGAGGCGAGAGGACTCATGTAGACGTTGAAGAGGGTGGGACTGAGTGAGGAACCTTGAGGAACGCCGCAGATGACTTCGGTGGGCTCTGAGTAGAAAGGGGGGAGTCGGACTCTTTGTGTTCTTCCAGCTAGGAAAGAGATGATCCATTCCAAGGCTTTTCCTTGTATGCCGATGTTGTTGAGGCGTTGTATGAGGGTGCTGTGGCAGACCGTGTCGAAGGCGGCGGAGAGGTCAAGTAGAATGAGGGCCACTGTTTCTCCGTTGTCTAGGAGTGCTCGGATGTCGTCGGTCGCCGCGATGAGGGCTGTTTCGGTGCTGTGTTTGGCTCAAAAGCCGTTCTGTGAGGGATCCAGGGAGTTGTTGGATTCAAGGAAGGCGGCGAGTTGGCTGTTGACGGCTTTCTCGATGACTTTGGCCGGGAAAGGGAGGAGGGATATGGGTCGGTAGTTTTTCAGATCTGAGGGGTCTGCTGTGGGTTTTTTCAGAAGGGCGCTGAGCTCGGCGTGTTTCCATATTTCTGGAAAGGTGGCGGAGTTGAAGGAGCAGTTGATGACATCGCGGAGTTGGGGAGCGATGATGGAGTCAGCTTTGTTGAAGATGTAGTGGGGACAGGGGTCAGAAGGCGAGCCAGAGTGTATTGAGTTCATGAGGCGAGTGGTGTCTTCAGTGGTGATTGGGTTCCAGGAGCTGAGGTTGTTAGTTGGAGGGGTGGGATCCGAAGGGGGTGGTGGGGGTTGGTCACTAGGAGTATTCTTGAAGCTGTTGTGGATGTCGGCGATTTTATTGTAGAAGAAGGAGGATAGCGCGTCGCAGAGGTCTTGGGAGTTGGTGATATCGTTGGATGCTGCGGAAGGGTTGGTGAATTCTTTGACGATATTGAAGAGTTCCTTGCTGTTATGAGAATTGTTATCGAGACGGTCCTTGAATGCTGATTTCTTGGTGGATCGAATCAGTTGGTGGTGTTTGCGGGTGGCTGTCTTGAGGGAGGTCATGTTGTCTGGGGTTGGTTCTCTTCTCCAGTTCTTCTCCAGGGTGCGGCATGTCTTCTTGGATTTTTTAAGGTCGTCATTGAACCATGGAGCCTTTTTGCTGGATGCATTCAACTGGTGTTTTTTCAGGGGTGCTAGTTCGTCCGCACTGTGGGTAATCCATTGCTTGAGGTTGGTGGCTGCTTGGTCTGGGTCCATTGCTAGGGTGGGAGGGTTTTGGTTAAGTGACGCGAGGAGTTTGTCTGTGGTGATTTTATTCCATTTTCTCCTGGGAATGGGTTGTGGACGGTTGTGGGATAGGGTGGTTCTGTAGCTGAAGTGAACGCAGCTGTGATCCGTCCAGTGGAGAGCTGTAGTGCGATCGTAGGAGATGTGCTTGCTGGAGGTGAAGATAGGGTCGAGCGTGTGTCCGGCTGTGTGAGTGGGGGTGTCAACCAGTTGTTTGAGTCTGAGATTGGACAGGTTGTCCAGAAGGGTGGTGGTGTTTTTGTCGAGTATGTTTTCAAGGTGGTAGTTGAGGTCTCCCAGAAGAATGTAGTTCTCGGAGGCGAGGGCGTGCGGGCTGATGAAGTCTGTGATGTCGTCGCTGAATTGAGATCGGGTGCCTGGAGGCCTGTAGATGAGGGTGCCTCTAAGGGTGGTTCTGGGGTCGGTGTGGATCTGAAAGTGGAGATGTTCGGCGGTTGCAAGATTGTCGTCAGAGCTGGTTGTGATTTTGATGGTGTTTCTATGGACGATGGCGATGCCTCCTCCAGATTTTTTAATGGTGCGGTCTTTTCGAATGATCTTGTAATTGTCTGGTATGGCTATGGCGATGTCCGGGGCCGAGGATGCGTTCATCCATGTTTCAGTAAGGAAGGCGATGTCAGGTGATGCAGTGTCGATTAGGTCCCAGAGTTCGGTTGCATGTCTGTGGACCGAGCGGGTGTTCAGTAGAATGCATTTCAGGCTGTTGAGTTCGGGGCTGTGTGTGGAGGAAGTGGGTTTGGTGAGGGTCCTGAAGCAGTTGAACTTGCAGGAGAGGCAGGCGAATGGGCCGTGGGTACGGCCTGGGGAGGCTTTGTAGCATAGTGGGGGGCGCCCGGGGTTGAGGGCGAGGAGTGTTGCGGCATCATATGTGACTCTGGGGGGTTGGGAGCGGCGGGAGCCAGGGGGTCTGGCGCTGGGCGCGGTCCTGGCGCGGACGGGCGCAGACGGGCTTACCTTTGGCGCACCTTCGGCGCACAGGGGGCGCGAAACGCTGCGCGTGAACGCTGCGCGCAAAGCATCTGTCATATATGGATAGGGGAGGGGAGGGGCGAGGGAGGGTCAGCTGGGAGGCGGGAGCGGGGCGGAGACCTAGGCAGGGAGGCACACAACAACAACAACAACAGGAAACAAAATGGACGGCCGCCTAAAGCGATAATGTATACAGTGGCACAAAGCACAGGTACAAAGCAGGTAAATCAAATTGAATTTACAGCGCACTTGGATAATCTAGCGCTACGTTGTCCTAGGGTTTCAATCAAGTGAGTTAGAGCGTTCTAGCGCTTCTGCGGCAGCAGTCTAATCTTGCTGATTAAAAGAGTAAATTCGCAGTACAGGCAGCAAAGCGCTGCGATAATCAGGCAGTTTCAGGTTGATTGCAAGCAGCGACGCGCTACGATACCAAGTGGCGACCAGGTAGGCAGGGCGGGGAGCAGCGTGTTGGAGCGACCGCTTCTGCAGACACAGAGGACGGTCACAGCGAGGCGCGGGATGGCGTGGGGGATAGTATCTGTGGGAGGGAGGGTCAGCTGGGAGGCGGGAGCGGGGCGGAGACCTGGGCAGGGAGGCACACAACAACAACAACAACAGGAAACAAAATGGACGGCCGCCTAAAGCGATAATGTATACAGTGGCACAAAGCACAGGTACAAAGCAGGTAAATCAAATTGAATTTACAGCGCACTTGGATAATCTAGCGCTACGTTGTCCTAGGGTTTCAATCAAGTGAGTTAGAGCGTTCTAGCGCTTCTGCGGCAGCAGGCTAATCTTGCTGATTAAAAGAGTAAATTCGCAGTACAGGCAGCAAAGCGCTGCGATAATCAGGCAGTTTCAGGTTGATTGCAAGCAGCGACGCGCTACGATACCAAGTGGCGACCAGGTAGGCAGGGCGGGGAGCAGCGTGTTGGAGCGACCGCTTCTGCAGACACAGAGGACGGTCAGGAATTTGGTTAGGAATTAGCATTTAAAAAACCTTATTTTACTCACACAAAACCATTGAAATTCCATATATAGTTAGTTGCACTAACTATATATCGCGCACCCGCAATCCACTGCTGATCATGTCACATATTACATCATTCATGACATGGTCAGTGACATCACTGATGACATCACTGATGACATCTCAAATGACATCACTGATGACATCACTGATGACAACATCCAGTGACTGTATGTTTCTGTAAAGTTAAAATATGTCTTACATATTGAAGAATGAGTGGATGTATAAGTGTCTGGATGAAGGATTTAGTAGGTGCGTGACTGACTGTATGAGTGAGTGATTAAATGTGTCTCACTGAATGCATGGGTTAGTGACTAAACTGTCTTAATTTGTGCATCATAATGTCTGTTGTGATGTAAACTGCTGCATGTGTTGATCATTAGCTATACGAGAGGCTATATGTGTTATTGATTGGTTGCCCAAATATTTGTATGGGAGATTGAGTTTGTGTAGGGGTGGCTGGGAGGTGTGTGACTCTGTGCATAGATGTGTGAGCAGTTGATTCACTAGGTGTATGAGTTCAAGAGTGCATGTGGAAACAGCTACATGGGCAGTTGACTGTGTGCATGAGTGTATTGATGAGTGAATGGATATCTCAATGCTACATGTCATAGTAAGTACATATGTAAAACACAGTACATGTGAGAGTTGGCATATATAAATAACTGTGCATGAGAGCCACTGAATGTGTGAGTGGTTGTATGGATCATTGTGAACTTGTATCAGGGATTGTATAAGAGAGTAAATATGTGTTAGTATATGTTTGAATAAGTAAGGTGTGTATAACTGTATAGTTGAAGAAATGGAGGTGAGATTGTTTATTTGCATGACTGACTAGGTGTGTGAGTAACTCCATGGATGAGTGACAGTGTGTGAGTGTCTGTATACACTGAGTGTATCTAAGGTTATATTAGAGTCTGAAGAGGTTTATCGTATTAGCACAAGAATGATGTCAAATGAGATGTCATCATTGATGTCATCAGTGATGTCATCAGTGATGTCATCAGTGATGTCACTTACCATGTCATGAATGATGTAATATGTGACATGATCAGCAGTGGATTGCGGGTGCGCGATATATAGTTAGTGCAACTAACTATATATGGAATTTCAATGGTTTTGTGTGAGTAAAATAAGGTTTTTTAAATGCTAATTCCTAACTATATATGGTCTATAACCTATGGTTTTTTCAGTGAATTTTCAAGGTTTTGTAAATGCTAATTCCTAACTATATATGGTCTATAACCCATGGTTTTTTCAGTGAATTTTCAAGGTTTTGTAAATGCTAATTCCTAACTATATATGGTCTATAACCTATGGTTTTTTCAGTGAATTTTCAAGGTTTTGTAAATGCTAATTCCTAACTATATATGGTCTATAACCTATGGTTTTTTCAGTGAATTTCAATGGTTATTTAATAGCAAATATCATACACTGTCGAATGTCAAGTACGTGGTAAGTAAAAACATTTTCGTGTTTATGCACACTGATCTGCTTTGAATGCTGCCCCCCACCCCTCATTTCTATTAGGAGTACTCTCTCTTTGCAGATAGTGAAGGGTAGTTAACGCAGGCCTTTGCCCCCGTTGTAATCCGTCGTGCCTGCTTCTCTCTCCATTTGATTGATTGTTCTCTTTGGTTCATTCTCTATTTACAAACAAGCACAGAGTCGCAATACTCTGTTTAGTCTTTGCAGATAGCGAAAAATCGTGTAAAAAAACTAAAGGAATCGAGCAAAATCAGTAGGCCACTAATGGGATCTCTTTTTGACCTCGCTAAAATAGAAACATTAGGAACAACCTGTTGAAAATAGCAATGTGTATGTACATAAGCGGCGTTCATTTCTGTTCACAGTACCCCTTGTTGATTGTTTGAATCGAGCATTGAATTGTTCGAAGTTGGTTCTCTTAAGGATCTTCTCTGCCTGCAAACGAGGAAGAATAGGAATATTCTCTCTCCCTTTGCAGATAGTGAAGGGTAGGTAACGCAAGCCTTTAACACGTCGTACCTATTTCATTCCTCATTGATTGATTGATTGTCCGAACATTGACTGTTTGGGAATTAGTTCTTTTTGGAGGTATTCCCTGTTTGCAAATAAACGTAGGAAAATCTTTGCAAGTAGTGAAAGGGTACGTAATGCGGACCTTTCTCCCCCGTTGTAATCTGTCATGCCTATCTACTCCCCACTGATTGATGCACCTGTTTCACCCAGACCATTTACTAGAGATAGGTCATCTGGCCCGACCAGAGAGCACCCCTAGTGAAAAGGACATATGCAATAATAACGAAGTGATCACTGTATCCTGTTAACAGAAACTTTAGCATGAAACAACCTGGAAAGAAAGGAATAGGAAAACGAAAATCAGTAGGCCACTGATGAACTTTTTATTAAATAACAAACAAAGAAACGATAACAATACGTAATGATAAAACCTATTATTGTCCTAGAAACAAGAAACGTTAGAAGTAAGCCCGTAATAAGAAACCTGAAAACATCGCCCCTCACTGCCCCAAAACGTGTCTGTCCCACCGCCTGCCACGGCCAAATAACGGCAAACTGGGAAAGATACAAGTCAGCAGACATCCGCCCCATTCTAGAAACTTCCAAAGGGCAACAGGTTTTCGGCTACGCCCAGCCGGAAGCAACACATATAAGGCGGGTCCTGCTGCCACGCCTCGGCCAGGAGATCATCACGTAGGGTGTAGCCGGAGGAGAGGCCGAGGCCAGCGGGACCCGGCCAGGGGGATTGACAACACTGGAGAGTTTCAGGGGGGGGGAATGTCCCTCTCCTCGACCCTCCCCTCTCTCTCCCAGTCCGGCCGCGGTGGCCCTTGAGAGTTGCAGGTTGTCCCTCCACACTCTCTCCCGGTCCGGCCACCAACGGCCGGGGGCTGGGGCCGACGGGATCCGGCTGCAGCCGATGAGCCAAGGAACCCGTTCATGGGGCCAGAGCAAAGGGCGTCCGGCCGCCATCCACCGGAGGTGCGGCCCAAAGACGGACGGGACATTTCTTCTTTCTTCAATAATGGCTTTGACAACACTGGGGGGGATGTCTTGCACATGCCTCCGACTCCCCCCCCCTCGTCCTCATCACCTGGTCCGGCCATAACAAATGTCAAGCGAGACGCCGTGGGGTGCACTGGGAGGGAGAGACGATGCGAACAGGCCTCTCCCGCCTCCCCAGGTGAAGGCTTCCCAGCTGCACCCTCAGCGCTCCAGGCGCCCGGAAAAGGGTTCTTCCACTGTGGCGATGCTGCAACGTCTCGCCCGGCAGGGTGGAGCCCGTCCGCTCATTTGACCCCGCGATCGCCAGTAGCTACCGAACTCTCAAAATGGCGGTCGACCTGGCAAGAGCGGGCCCAGCATAAAGAAATGGCCCGGTCACTGGTTGACTCCACCACCGTAGTCCTCCACGACCTTGAAGATTCTAGAGGAGCCGCGGGAGTCTCCGACCCCCGCAGACACCCCCGATGGGGAATGACTGCCATGATCGCCCGTGGAGTGACGAAACTGTAGCCGCGGGACGTCGGCGCTCCCATGCTGCCACCAGCCTCAGTTTGAATGACTAGAATCCTGCAGACCTCAGTTCCGGTGAAAGCACAGTGTGACCCGGTAGGAAAAATTGTTGCACCCCCTCCCCTTTTTGACTGATAGTTCAAACCACCGATCCTTTCCTTTGCCCTTTTACCGGAACTATGGACTGCCTCCCCCTCTTTTACATTTTCTAGAGAAAACAAAACATTAACCACTACATTAGCATAGCAGTTGACACCAGAACTATTTTCAAATTGAAAACCAACAACATCTTCAACAGAATCCTTTTTGTTACTGCTGTGACCCTGCTACAGCACAGGCATTGTCCCCAGCAGTAATTTTGCAATGCCGATAAGTATAGCTGTGGTGCCTACTGGACTCACTCACCCCCGCGGCGCCCCACGCCGTTATTTGCTGGGCGGCAACTTGCTGGGCGGCAACTTACTAGACATCACCTTCGTGACATCCAGATTTCAGCGCTTTCTGCTGCCTTGGAACTATTCGCACAACAGACCGCTACTGACAATCCACCCCCCGGGACGCCCCACGCCGGATACCCAAATCAGTGCGGCACCCAGGCAACATCTTCTGAATTTTCATAATTTGAAAGAACTAGTAACCTGTCCTCATCAGGAATTTCCTCATGAAAAGTCTGCAATGATGATTCTTGTAACTCTATGGTCTCCAAACATTCGATAAATTCGCCATCAAGAGATTGATCAAAAAAATCATTCAAGTCATCTCCTCCTTGTGAGAATATTTCATTATTGGTGCTGTCAATTTCAATAAATGTATTGGATAATTCAAAAGAATTACGGTCTCTTCGTTGTTTAAATGTTTTTACTGTTTTTGTTTTGTTGTATATATTTATAAGTTATTAAAGTTTTATAATCCTACTACTTTGTTGGAGTGCTATATATTTTTAATATGACACATAATTGTAAAAACTTTGATGTACAAAGAGTCATCCCTGGAATCTTCCGCTTCAGGCTCGGTCCCCTCCCCAATCACAATACAGGATGGTTTTCAGATAGTAGGAACACGTGTGGTGTGACGGATCTCATCGGGTGTGGGCCTTGATCTACTATAACTCCTTTGAAGAGGGGTGATTCTTTACAGCTGGGGCCATAAACTACATCTGCAGGGCTAGCTGATAGCCTGGACAATCGGACACAGAGGAAGAGGAGTGTCAGAGGGTGCGGTAGTGAATAGGGCGAAAGGGAGGTGTCGGGCGGGCACAGAGTGTGATTCTCAAGGAAGAGCAGCGCAGATGGGGGGAGGTTTATTTCCCATGCATAACACAGAGAGCGAGGGTGACCAGTGCCTGGGGAAGATGCTTGCGAAGGTGGGGAGCCATGCTAAGGATCGACAGCGTGCAGAGAGTGGGTCTGGTCAAGGCATCTAAAATGGCTGCCGTGCACGACAAAAGTGTGGCATTTCAAAAAAGGCAAGATGGCGCAGACAATGTTTTTCAACACTTCCTCATTTCCTTCGAATCGAACGTTAACAGACGTTGGTGCATATTACCAAAGTTAAGCGATATTTATCGCTAACGATGCTTAGCAACAAATTTTTTACCGCTAAGCATCGTCAGAAATTATCGAAGATAAACCTTGCTATTATCAAGGTTTATCGCAAATGCGATAAAAAACGTCCGCAATGCATGAATATCGCTAAAAAGTCAGCGATATTCATGCATTACCGAGCTAATGCTCTTAGCCATGTTATCCACCTCCCATTGGATAACATGGCTAAGAACTGCTCAGGGCAGGTGTTAGTTTTTGGAGATATTCGCGCTTAGCGCGAATATCTCCAAAAGTTGGTAATAGGAGATAGATATCTTGCATGTTGTAATGCAAGTTATTGTGGTATATGGAACTCATACCATAATCTCTCAGGAAAGCAGAAACTGATCCTTTTGGGACCGCCTGAGAAGGCCTAGGAGGTGAGGGGTACTCTACTTTGCCCCCTTTTCACGTTCCGAACTATTTTTTTTTACTCTCTTCTGTAATTACACAAAATGGCAGCGATAAGATGCATCAGAGACAGACAGTGAGAGAAAGGAGGCCGGAGATGAAGAAGAGATGTCAAATACACATTGGAGATAATATAGTGGGAGAAGGAAAGTAAATATGAGTAAACTTACCATGTAACATAAAAATGTTGCACTCTATACTATAAGTCTCATTTTATACTACAATCACTTCGCTACAACCTCATAAATTAAAAATAAAAATGAATAATGTCTCAAACAATTTTTGATTTCTAAATATAAATTTATTCTTCTGAATTTTCAAAATTTGAAAGAACTAGTAACATGTCCTCATCAGGAATTTCCTCTTCAATCATCTCATCTGGAATCTCCTCATGAAAAGTCTGCAATGATGATTCTTCTAACTCTATGGTCTCCAAACATTCGATAAATTCGCCATCAACAGATTGATCCAAAAAATCATTCAAGTCATCTCCTCCTTGTGACAATATTTCATTATTGGTGCTCTCAATTTCAATACATGTAGTGGATAATTCAAAAGAAATTGCCACGGTCTCTTCATTGTGAGCCATTTTATTTTGAAATTGCTTACTGTAAATTGCAGAAAAAAATAATCACTTTCATTTATCGTTTTTAGTAATACATAATATAAAACTAACTTTATCAAGTATTTAGTATAACAGAAGGACTGTAAATAAATAACAGAAAACATTTTTCAAATTATCTTCAAGTGTACAACATAGTTCCCCTTACAAATTAACAACTCACCTTTTTAAAAGTAGGAGAAGTGTTAGTACTGTGTAAATCAAACACCAGCAATTGACCACCAAAAATTCCTCACAAATGTACCTCAGACAGTAGTATCACAAAATGGCTGTGGTTTCCTCTCATTTTAGATATATACATAACCAATTAACTTTCATCACACACAAATACAAAACCAAAGTAACATTTTAATTGGTTCTAAATTTCAACACTTTCAAATGTGTTTTCCCCATGCAATTTTCCATAGGACATTTAGATACGTCTACAGCCTGAATGGCTGAACGGAATTACACCAAACTTGGCAAAATGGTACATCAAACCTAAGAGGTCAGGGAGGATCTATTATGCCCCCTTATGGTCATTTGCCCCTTCGCTTTGGCCTCCACTTGTCTCTCGATCCTACCGAGAGACAAGATGGCGGCCGCTACGGACTGTTTGGAATGTTTACAGACGCCGGAGAACCAATCAGCTTCGCAAAGCTCCGTAACGCGAAAAGTACGCGAAGCGGAGCGCTGTTACAGATATATATCTTTTTTTGAACGTTAATTTCTCAAAATCCACTGGAGCACATATATTGAGACCTAGCAAAGGCACATCGGGCTACCAGTCCCTACAATTTTGCCAAGTTTCGTGCAAATCCATTCAGCCGTTCGATTATTATTATTATTATTTTTTTTGCCCCGCGGGGCCCTTTTAAAACCTCCACATCAAACCTAGAGGGTCAGGGAGGATCTACTATGCCCCCTTATGGTCATTTGCCCCTTCGCTTTGGCCTCCTCTTGTCTCTCGATCCTACCGAGAGACAAGATGGCGGCCGCTACGGACTGTTTGGAATGTTTACAGACGCCGGAGAACCAATCAGCTTCGCTTCACAAAGCTCCGTAACGCGTAAAGTCCGCGAACCGGAGCGCTGCCTGGTCCACTGTTACAGATATATATCTTTTTTTTAACGTTAATTTCTCAAAATCCACTGGAACACATATATTGAGACCTAGCAAAGGCCCATCGGGCTACCAGTCCCTACAATTTTGCCAAGTTTCGTGCAAATCCATTCAGCCGTTCGGGCTAAAAGTGAGGCCAACCGCCCTATGGAAAACTCAATGTTAAAAACACGTTTTGGGACCCCCCTTTTTTCTCGGCCCCCCCTTGACAAACCCCCCCCCAAATTTTCAGGGGCTGCTCAGAAACAAAATGTTCCATTTTCCTGAAAATTTCAGCCAATTCCGTCCACAAACGCCAAAGTTATTAGACATAGAATTTTCAAAAATCCCATAGAGAAAAAATCCTAACTATATATACCTACTGGCGACCGCCAGTAGGTAATATATGTATATATATATCTATATATTTTGCCACAATGTGATCCTGTAGCTGTCGAGAGCGCTCCTCAGTGTGTGCTCAGCCCAGGGGTCGGATCCTGACCCAGTGGAAATTTTGTAAAACAAAAGAGGCGGCACAACCGGATACTTTACTGAAGCCTTTTAATTAGCGCTTCACCCCACCAACGAGTTTCAGCTAAACAAGGCTTACAAAATATATATATATATATATATATATATATATATATATATATATATATATATATGAAGAAAGCAGTCCAGGTTCCGAATAGATGTCGGAACCAACGGTCGGGACCTCAAAATACCTCGTACCCAGCAATTAACACAGCCTCAAAGAAAGTTAATCCACCAGTGTAGAACAGGGAAGACGTAGTTTATTTACGATGACGCGTTTCACTCTATATATATATACATCCTTCGCCTTGCAATCACGCACGCGTGCACTCCTCTCCGATAATGACACCAACACTGATGCTTGCTCAAAAGAAATTTTTTAATGCATCGAACCAACAAACAACCCAACGCATTTCGGCGTAAACGCCTTGTTCACGGGTCAGTTCATTACTCTTACAATAAAATATTTAAATAAAGAATACATGTGCATGTGACATGAAGAAATTAACAGTGAAAGTGGACTAGTATTCAAAACAAGAGAAAACTGTTGGCCATCTTGTAATGGTATCAGTAAACAAAATACGATCATCTTGGAAACACTGTGCTTGTTGAAAATTGATTATTTCGCATCACAATAAACCATGTTGAAAATCATAATGATAAGGTACTGTATCCATTTTTAGGATTTAAATTCACAACATATCTTATCTCATCCAGTACTCTATTTTAAGCGTACTACAAACATGGATGCCGTATTTTGTTTCCAAATAGTGGGTCGATTATGATGGCGAACGGAAGGACGACCGCCGGCCTGGAGTATGTGGAAATTGCCTTTTACAGTCCGCCAGCCGCGGCTAGTCCGTCCACCATATTAGGATGGGAAGCACTGTCTAATTTACGTACGCTGCAGAAGAACATGCACCGCTGCGTAAATACACCCGACCCCGCGGCGGACGTAATCAATCCAGAGACACTGTCGTACGGAATGATGTCTCTGACCGTCCTCGAAATCACGATGGCGGAAATGACACAGCAAATCGCTGCAGAGAAACCACCAGCCTGAACACGGCATATTCACCACAGCGGAGAGACAAAACATTGCAGAGATACCCACCACAGGCAGACCGCCTTCATGGACCCAGCTCTACATGCATTTCCGCTACTCTTCGTGCTCCACCACCAGCAAGTCATGGACCATCGCCGCCGACGACGCAGGTACACAAACACAACAACCGCTGGCGGAGGGGGAGTACCTGCCGGGGCTGTGACGTGGGGAGTGGGAGGGGCATATTGGGGGTCAACAATGTATGGTAAATGGATGTATGCAGGTAAGTCAACATATAAATAAATCAAACGAATCGGACCCCTCACACCCAGAACACACACGCACCGCCAACAAACAGCCAGACCATGGACAACGCAACGGAGCAGAGCAGACGACGGAAACCATGCCCACAATCAACTAGGCAGGCAGGCAGGAATGGCTAGGCCACACAGCTCACCGGCCCACATACACACAACAACACACAAGGCATACCACACATAAGGAGACATGCTGGCCCACCCTCAGGCCAACGCCACACCTACCACACTAACAGACAGGGGGCCATACACCACAAAAAACAACACTGCTGCACATACAAACAACCAACACACACACGATGAGCCCTGACATGTACACTGACAAAGTCGACACTGAACAACCTACTGTGTACCCACAAATCATGAGTGTGACACATGCACCAAATGAAAAACATCCACATAACCTGCATTGCATGGGAAGCCACTGTTGTCCCAAAATAAGCCTCAGAGTGCCTCCTCCACCCTTACACAGTCCACAGCCACGTTGTAATGACTATCCCCCCAGCCAAACGAAAGGAAACAGTACTGGGCAATGGTAATGTGAAAGTGGCAGACACAGCATTTACGATAGCACCAATATATCAACAATGAAAGGAGACAACCAGGAATGACACAGAGAAACCACTACACAGGAGTAACTTGCTTTATTGCACATAATAGAGTTTGACTTCTAGAGTAGCCAGGAGCGTGGCCACTGGATAGAACAGAACAGGTACATCTGAGGCAGCACATGAGACGGGCAACGAGCATCAACAGGCCATGGCACAGAACAGGTACATCTGAGGCAGCACATGAGAGGGGCTAAGTGCATCAACAGTCCATGGTACACAACAGGTACATCTGAGGCAGCACATGAGTAGGACAACGAGCATCAACAGTCCATGGTACGGAACAGGTACATCTGAGGCAGCACATGAGAGGGGCTAAGTGCATCAACAGTCCATGGCACAGAACAGGTACATCTGAGGCAGCACATGAGTAGGGAAATGAGCATCAACAGTCCATGGCACAGAACAGGTACATCTGAGGCAGCACATGAGTAGGGCAACGAGCATCAACAGTCCATGGCACAGAACAGGTACATCTGAGGCAGCACATGAGAGGGGCTAAGTGCATCAACAGTCCATGGTACACAACAGGTACATCTGAGGCAGCACATGAGAGGGGCTCAGTGCATCAACAGTCCATGGCACAGAACAGGTACATCTGAGGCAGCACATGAGTAGGGCAACGAGCATCAACAGTCCATGGTACAGAACAGGTACATCTGAGGCAGCACATGAGAGGGGCTAAGTGCATCAACAGTCCATGGTACACAACAGGTACATCTGAGGCAGCACATGAGAGGGGCTAAGTGCATCAACTGTCCATGGTACACAACAGGTACATCTGAGGCAGCACATGAATAGGGCAATGAGCATCAACAGTCCATGGTACAGAACAGGTACAACTGAGGCAGCACATGAGAGGGGCTAAGTGCATCAACAGGCCATGGCACAGAAAAGGTACATCTGAGGCAGCACATGAGAGGGGCTAAGTGCATCAACAGTCCATGGTACACAACAGGTACATCTGAGGCAGCACATGAGTAGGGCAACGAGCATCAACAGTCCATAGTACAGAACAGGTACATCTGAGGCAGCACATGAAAGGGGCTAAGTGCATCAACAGTCCATGGCACAGAACAGGTACATCTGAGGCAGCACATGAGTAGGGAAATGAGCATCAACTGTCCATGGCACAGAACAGGTACATCTGAGGCAGCACATGAGAGGGGCTAGGTGCATCAACAGTCCATGGCACAGAGCAGGTACATCTGAGGCAGCACATGAGTAGGGCAACGAGCATCAACAGTCCATGGCACAGAACAGGTACATCTGAGGCAGCACATGAGAGGGGCTAAGTGCATCAACAGTCCATTGTACACAACAGGTACATCTGAGGCAGCACATGAGAGGGGCTAAGTGCATCAACAGTCCATGGCACAGAACAGGTACATCTGAGGCAGCACATAAGAGGGGCTAAGTGCATCAACAGTCCATGGCACAGAACAGGTACATCTGAGGCAGCATATGAGTTGGGCAACGAGCATCAAAAGTCCATGGTACTGAACAGGTACATCTGAGGCAGCACATGAGAGGGGCTAAGTGCATCAACAGTCCATGGCACAGAGCAGGTACATCTGAGGCAGCACATGAGTAGGGCAACGAGCATCAACAGTCCATCGCACAGAACAGGTACATCTGAGGCAGCACATGAGAGGGGCTAAGTGCATCAACAGTCCATTTTCACAACAGGTACATCTGAGGCAGCACATGAGAGGGGCTAAGTGCATCAACAGTCCATGGCACAGAACAGGTACATCTGAGGCAGCACATGAGAGGGGCTAAGTGCATCAACAGTCCATGGCACAGAACAGGTACATCTGAGACAGCACATGAGAGGGGCAACGAGCATCAACAGTCCATGCTACAGAACAGGTACATCTGAGGCAGCACAAGGACGTGTGTCATGCGCACCATCCCATGGACAATAATAATGCAAGGGTGGTTAAAATGGACATTTGTGACATCAATTACAATCACATTTCAGTGATGTGAACTGCACCTTACAGCACAGAATCAGGTGGACTGTGTGAGCTCGTAGCTTCGGACAGAGTCGCAGGATCTGATACAGGAATGGGAGATACAGGCCCAGTACTAGTGACTGACGCATGAGCCATAGACCCAGATACACTGGCAGCACCACATACAGGAGTGTGAGACACAGCCACTGCTGTAGTGACTGACACATGAGCCATAGATCCAGACACACTGGCAGCACCAGATACAGGAGTGTGAGACACAGCCACAGATCTAGTGACTGACACATGAGCCATAGATCCAGACACACTGGCAGCACCAGATACAGGAGTGGGAGACACAGCCACAGATCTAGTGACTGACACATGAGCCATAGACCCAGACACACTGGCAGCACCAGATACAGGAGTGTGAGACACAGCCACAGATCTAGTGACTGACACATGAGCCATAGACCCAGACACACTGGCAGCACCAGATACAGGAGTGTGAGACACACCACAGCTGTAGTGACTGACACATGAGCCATAGACCCAGACACACTGGCAGCACCAGATACAGGAGTGTGAGACACACCACAGATCTAGTGACTGACACATGAGCCATAGACCCAGACACACTGCCAGGACATGTCCCTGTACAGTGACCAACAAATACCATGCCAGCTTCTGAGACATGAGAGTGGCGGACACACAATGACCTCTCTTGCTCCGCGAGAAGCGGTCGCTCCCCAAGCTCCCTGCCTAAACTACTCTGCAAATACTGCTTGCCTGCTAGAAGCTTGAGGACTGGGTATCGTAGCGCTCTAGTGCATTGTTTGCTTGGTATCATAGCGCTCTAGTGCATTGTTTGCCTGGTGACATAGCGCTTAATCTCTGTGTTTTGCCTGATATCGCATTTTACTGCTCGCAGCTGGGTACGCTTACTTTCAAAGCGCTCGCATTGCATAACTTCGGCTTCTGTAATAATAGACCGATTGTGCCGGTACTATCTGCTCATATCGTCATCCATATCTGTGCCCCCAATCTCGCCCAGTTACTGTATTGTTATCGCTGCCATTTTGTTTGTTGTGCCTGCAGCCAGCCTCCCCACCCCGCTCCCGCCTCCCAGCTGACCCTCCCTCGCACGGACTGTAAAAGGCTGCCCCGCCGGAAATAGCGCTGTGACCTCTCTTGCTCCGCGAGAAGCGGTCGCTCCCCACGCTCCCTGCCTAAACTACTCTGCAAATACTGCTTGCCTGCTAGAAGCTTGAGGACTGGGTATCGTAGCGCTCTAGTGCATTGTTTGCTAGGTATCATAGCGCTCTAGTGCATTGTTTGCCTGGTGACGTAGCGCTTAATCTCTGTGTTTTTCCTGATATCGCATTTTACTGCTCGCAGCTGGGTATGCTTACTTTCAAAGCGCTCGCATTGCATAACTTCTGCTTCTGTAATAATAGACCGATTGTGCCGGTACTATCTGCCCATATCGTCATCCATATCTGTGCCCCCAATCTCGCCCACTTACTGTATTGTTATCGCTGCCATTTTGTTTGTTGTGCCTGCAGCCAGCCTCCCCACCCCGCTCCCGCCTCCCAGCTGACCCTCCCTCACTCCGCCCCCTCCAACTTTCCACATATGTCTGAACAGTTGACGCGCAGCGGTCGCGCCCTATGCGCGCCGAAGGTGCACCAAAGGTAAGCCCGTCTACGCCCGTCCGCGCCTGGTCGCGCCCAGCGCCAGACCCCCTGGCCCCCGCAAACCGCACTCCTCCCACATAACGTATGACGCCGCTACCCTCCTAGCCCTTAACCCCGGCCGCACACCACAATGCTACGAAGCTGCCCCAGGACGCACCCACGGTCCCTTCGCCTGCCACTCCTGCAAATTCGCCTGCTTCAAGACCCACACCAAATCCACTAACTCCAAACACAGCTCCGACTCTAACCTCCTGAAATCCATCCTGCTGAACACCCGCTCGGTCCACAGACACGCCACTGAACTCTGTGACCTACTCGACACTACCTCACCGGACATCGCTTTCCTTACAGAAACCTGGATGAACGCATCATCAACACCCGACATCGCCATAGCCATCCCGGACGCTTACAAGATCATACGAAAAGACCGCACCTACCAACCAGGAGTAGGCATCGCCATCGTCCATAAGAACACCATCAGAATCACGACCAGCCCTGACGATAACCTTGCAACCGCCGAACACCTCCACTTCCAGATCCACACCGACCCCAGGACCACACTTAGAGGCACCATCATCTACAGACCACCAGGAACCCGTAAACAATTCTGCGAAGACATCACTGACTTCATCAGCCCACATGCCCTCACCTCCGAGAACTACATTCTACTGGGAGACCTCAACTTCCACCTGGAAAAGAAAAACGACAACAACACCACTACAACCCTTCTGGACAACCTGGCCAACCTCGGACTCAAGCAACTTGTTAACACCACCACCCATGTTGCCGGACATACGCTCGACCCAATCTTCACCTCCAGCAAGCGCATCTCCTTCGATCACACCACAGCTCTCCATTGGACGGACCACAGCTGTGTTCACTTCAGCTACAAAACTACCTCGACCCACAACCGATTCCGCGAAGAAACTGGAACAAAATCACCACCGATCAACTCTTAACATCGCTCAAACAAAACCCCCCCGCCCTCTCATCGGACCCAAACCAAGCTGCCACCAAACTCAAGGAATGGATCACTCACAGCGCTGACGAACTAGCTCCCTTGAAAAACCACCAAACCAAACAGGGCAGCAAAAAGGCCTCCTGGTTCAACGATGACCTTAAGAAATCCAAGAAACTATGCCGTACTCTCGATGAAAACTTGGAGAAAAAACCCAACCACTGACAACCTGACCACCTTCAAGACAGCCATCCGCAAACACCACCAATTGATCCGATCCACCAAGAAATCAGCATTCAAGGATCAACTCGACAACAATGCCCAAAACAGCAAGGAACTATTCAACATCGTCAAAGAATTTACTAACCCCACCGCAGCCTCAAACGACATTACTCCCTCCCAAGACCTCTGCGACTCGTTATCCTCTTTCTTCTACAACAAAATCGCCGACATACATAACAGCTTTGAGAACATTTCCAAAGAACACTCCACTCCACCCACCTCCGAACCTAAACTGCCCTCTAACAACCTTAGCACCTGGAACCCAATCACCACTGAAGACACCATCCGCCTAATGAACTCCATCCATTCAGGTTCACCAACCGACCCCTGTCCCCACCACATCTTCAACAAAGCAGACTCCATCATCGCACCCCATCTCCGTGATGTAATCAACTGCTCCTTCAACTCCGCTACCTTCCCAGAAAGCTGGAAACACGCCGAACTCTGCGCCCTCCTGAAGAAACCCACAGCAGACCCCTCTGAACTTAAGAACTACCGCCCCATCTCCCTCCTCCCATTCCCTGCCAAAGTCATTGAGAAAGCCATCAATAGCCAGATTGCCGCCTTCCTTGAATACAACAACTCCCTTGACTCCTCACAGTCCGGCTTTCGAGCCAAACACAGCACCGAAACCGCCCTCATTGCAGCGACAGACGACATCCGAACACTACTGGACAACGGAGAAACAGTTGCCCTCATCCTACGGTGTGCCTTCATACGGAGCTACTGTTTGTTGCCTGTGAGTGAATTTGTTTCTGTGCCTGCTTCACGCCCCACGCCTCGCGGCCTCCGCTTCGCGGGTGCCGCTCGAGGCATACACTTTGCCGGATTGCCTGATTGGGAGGTGACCGTCGAGGGAGACCGACAGCTCCAGCTCCAGGGACTGCGAGGACCAGCGGGCGCAGCGTTTCCTAACTCGCCGCAGCTGGTCCTCTTCCCGCCCCTCCCGCCTGGACTTTAAGAGCAAAGGGCTGGGAGTACTTCGTGGTGTGCCTTCATACGGAGCTACTGTTTGTTGCCTGTGGGTGAATTTGTTTCTGTGCCTGCTTCACGCCCCATGCCTCGCGGCCTCCGCTTCGCGGGCGCCGCTCGAGGCATACACTTTGCCGGATTGCCTGATTGGGAGGTGACCGTCGAGGGAGACCGACAGCTCCAGGGACTGCGAGGACCAGCGGGCGCAGCGTTTCCTAACTCGCCACAGCTGGTCCTCTTCCCGCCCCTCCCGCCTGGACTTTAAGAGCAAAGGGCTGGGAGTACTTCGTGGTGTGCCTTCACACGGAGCTACTGTTTGTTGCCTGTGGGTGAATTTGTTTCTGTGCCTGCTTCACGCCCCACGCCTCGCGGCCCCCGCTTCGCGGGAGCCGCTCGAGGCATACACTTTGCCGGATTGCCTGATTGGGAGGTGACCGTCGAGGGAGACCGACAGCTCCAGGGACTGCGAGGACCAGTGGGCGCAGCGTTTCCTAACTCGCCGCAGCTGGTCCTCTTCCCGCCTCTCCCGCCTGGACTTTAAGAGCAAAGGGCTGGGAGTACTTCGTGGTGCGCCTTCATACGGAGCTACTGTTTGTTGCCTGTGGGTGAATTTGTTTCTGTGCCTGCTTCACGCCCCACGCCTCGCGGCCCCCGCTTCGCGGGAGCCGCTCGAGGCATACACTTTGCCGGATTGCCTGATTGGGAGGTGACCGTCGAGGGAGACCGACAGCTCCAGGGACTGCGAGGACCAGCGGGCGCAGCGTTTCCTAACTCGCCGCAGCTGGTCCTCTTCCCGCCCCCTCCCGCTACTTAGAATCAGCTACTGACGCGCTAGCGGGACGCGCGCGGAGCAAAGCGCGGAGCGAAGCCCGGGCAAAGGGCGGGCCCTCTACGGCCCTCCGCGGCCAGAGGAGGCCGAGCCGGGCCACATCTCTTTCCTCTGGAGCATCGAGAGATAAAGGTGAGGATCCTAAGACTTTCTAATTTACTCACATCTGGATACTACCCTATTGCCTTGCTACAAACATGAGGAAGGGTTCGAAAACCCGGCAGAGTGCCTGTTCTACGTTCCAAAACGATACAAAACGATTCTGTCACGCAACCGGTCCCTGCCCTTACAGCAATTGACATCATGCTACAACAAACCATTGGGGCAGTATCTTCTGCTATTGCCAGTACTGAAAGGAGGTTATCTTTGCCGCCAACAATATTTCTGGCCGACACCCAAGAGGCGGCAGATGACTTTGTAGGACCCTCACAAGATGCTACTGGCGACCTAGATATAAGCCTTGGAGTCACCGCTTCTTTTGTTGATCTTCCATGCGGTCAGCCTCTAATCGAACCTCAGGGAAACTTTCTAAATTTGTTATCTGACTCAGTTCCCCTAAGAGTAGATGGAACGTTAGTCAATGTATCACCAGAACTAGGAAATATAGGTTCTACTAAGCACGATCCGAAAACAAAGAAAAAGCCTATAAAAAACACTAGGAACCATAACTTAGTGTCACCCGCCCCAAATTCTGCATCAGGCATAATAAAATCGGATCTTGAAGCAACGTTAATGGCCCATATTAAGCCCTTAATGTCTAAAATTGACAGATTAACATCATTATTTAACACAAAATGGTCCAACATGGCAAATGGAAATGTGCCCATGCAGACGCACGGGAAAACGAAAGAAGATGTACCCCCGAGAAATACTACTAGTAGCAAATTTCTAAAAGATCCTACCACAAAGGCCAACACTTTACCTGATAATTCAGGAGTAGCAATGCAACATCTGTCTCAAAAGGAGGATAAAGCTGCTGGACCTCCCCCAACTCCTGGCCCTAACCCGGAGTTATCAACAACCTCTGGTCCTAAAAAAGTGCCTAACCAACCAGAAAAGGGCTCTAAAAGTTTGGACACTAATTTAACATCAGCTATCTCCTCAAACAAGACTCAAGATTCAAAAACAAGGTCGGCTCGCTTTAAGACAATTAATTTGCCACCGGAAGTTTCACCCTTTGTGGTTGTACTGACGGGCGTACCGCCACTGAAGGAGGGTAGAAGAGAAACCTTTGTTGAATTGAAAAATAAGTGTGCACAGTGGCTTCAGCAGCATAAACCATTACCGATTCATATGCGTGGTGATATACTTGCAGTCAGAAGAGGAGAGTGGGTGGGCAGAAATACCAAGACTATAGCAGGAGATGTTGTAACTGTCAATTTCAGGGATACAGGGGTAGTGAACTATATATGTAATGCACCTAGTAGTGGACCAGCTACCCAAATTCATCCACTTCCTCTGTCCTATTTTCTGCCCATGCCACCAAGGCAACACCCCCCTAGATTTAATTATCCAATTAATAGAGGGTATTCACACGCTCCACAACACACTGCTCATCAGTGGCAGCAACCATGGCAAGGACCACCTCCTCTATTTGACCCCTTTGTATCTCAGTTTACCCATTGGAATAGATTCTGTGCTCTCGATGAGGTAGACTGACTCACCTTTGATGAAACTTCCTTCTTAAATCTGGACCTCATTAGGGGTGAGGAGGAGGGCTTTCAAATTACATCATATTCGATATGCCCTGATCCTCCAACTATGATGGCCACTAGCCAGACTCAGTTATCATCTTCTGTCCTAGAGAGGGAACGTTTAGATCCTCCAACTGACATCGATAATATTGGCATTAGAGGAGAAACCACCAAGAAAAATAAAATCCTTAGCTGGAATCTCGCGGGCATCCATAGGAAATTGGGTCTGCCCGAGTGGAGTGATTTGGTTGAAGCACATAAGATCTGCATATTCCAGGAGACCTGGAGCACTGAACAACTCCACCGGGTTGGGTTCGTAACCTATTTTGTCCCAGCTGAGAAACCCAGACATGGGAAGGGGCGTCCCTCGGGGGGCCTCATTATCTGGGTAAGCATTTCTCTTAACTGCAGAATAACATCTAAGCAGATAAACAACCCAGATATCTTAGGTATTCTATTGTCCAACCCTTGTAGAGGTTTGTCTCTAGCTCTTTATAACGTCTATGCTAGAGGCACAAAAAATGGGTGCACCTCATCTGTAATATCTGATCTTGAGGTGCAGCTTAGGGACCAAAAGGAAGCTAATCATACACTAGTAGCAGGTGATTTTAATTGCACCTACGAGCCACTTCCTTTAGATGGTATCCCTGACCTGGGTGAAGAAGATAGTAGATGGGGTATCCCCACACTCTCCATCCCTCCGATTAAGCGTTGGACTCGTAGTGCAGTGCAGTTAAATGCACTGACTTTAGAGTTTGGGCTAAGAGCCACCAATGGCCGTATGTCTTCTGACCGGATGGGTGCTCCTACGTTCAACAGAGTTGGTCACACCTCGAGGATTGACTACATTCTGTTGGACTTAAAACTTTGGAGTTTGGTCGAAGATATGGTAGTTACACCAACTGTGGAAAGCGACCATAACTCGCTTTCCCTATCTATCACGAACCCCTGGCCCAATGGTGCATTGTTAGCACCATCCATACACAAGATTACTGTCTCCTCCTGTGGAAGACGCATAAAGTGGAATAAAGTTGCCAGTAATGCTTACAAACTTTCCAGCATAGACGAGGTTCTTATGGCCTCACAAACAGAGCTTGATAACATTAACGTAGCCTCGCTAGCAGATAAGGCAACACCCATCTTTGAAGCAGCTGTCAAGGATATAGGCGAAGCTTTCTGGGTAAAGGGCTCTGCAGGGAGGAATATGTCCCAACATAAAACCAAGGGCATGTATGACTGGTATACCACAGCATGTAGGAAAGCTAAGTCTCGCCTAATTGAGGCTGTTAAAGGCAAATCTCAAACCCTGATACAGACAGCCAGGAAGGAGCACAAGAGAACACTGGTACAGGCGAAAAAGGAGTGGGAAGAGGCCTATTGGTCTACCCTTAAAGAAGCTAGCTCCAAGAAAGATTCAAAATGTTTTTGGGACACCATAAGAGCTAGAAATAGGCCAGATAGTGACTTGATTACTTGTAATATCCCAAGTCAGGCGTGGGTTAACCATTTCTCAAAGCTCTATACCCGCCAAGATGTTCATTCTACTCCCATTGCCTCCAGTGATCCTGAAGGGGGAGTTATGGTTCCAGTATCGTTCCCTCCAATTTGGGATACCCATCCTAAAGATTTTGACTTCACAATTAAAGAAGTGGAATATGCAATAGGCACTATCATCCCCCAAAAAGCTGCAGGCCCGGACGGTATCCCTGGTGACCTCTTGAGATTTGACATCCCGAAGTGGGGAAAACTGATTCACTCCCTACTTGTCTCCATCTGTAGGGGTGCCCCTATCCCCTCTTCGTGGAAGGGGGCGGAGGTGGTCCCTATTTATAAAAAAGGCCCCAGAGATGATCCATCAAAATATAGGCCTATTAGCCTCCTAGATATTAGCCAAAAAGTAGTTGGAAAGGTCCTACTGGTCAGAATACTAGACTGGGTAGATGAAAATAAAATCCTCTCTGACTACCAGGCGGGTTTTAGAGTGGGCACCGGGACAATCGAACAAGCTTTTAGATTAATGATGGTGTATTGGAAAGTCGTGGTTATAGGCAAGGGCAGTCTTTATCTCGCGTTTATCGATTTAAAGACTGCCTTTGACCTTGTACCTAGGGACACCCTATGGAGTGTATTGGCTGACATGGGGTTGCCCCACTACTTGCTATCACTACTCATTAGGCTACATGAAAATAGCTTTGCCCAGATTAGGTGGGGCCCAGGGGGGGAAAAAACAAGTAGCATCCCGGTTGAGAGAGGTGTCCGCCAGGGATGCGTGTTAGCTCCCACCCTTTTTTCTCTTTACATCAATGGGGTGGTTGAGCATCTCCGGGAACATCCTTCAGATGAACCATCCCTGGCTGGCGAACGCATACCTACCCTCCTCTTCTCGGATGATACGCTTTTAATATCAAAAACCCCAATAGGCCTCCAAAGGCTCTTAAATAACTTTCAATCCTTCTGCTCCAAACGAGGCCTGGTAATCAACACAAGCAAGACAAAATACCTTGTGTTGAATCCTCCTAAAAAACCAGTCCGCTCCCCTACCCTGAACGCTGAACCCCTGGAGAGGGTAGAAGTCTTCGACTATCTTGGTATTCGCCTTTCACACAAAATGGAATGGTCCCCACATTTGGACAAAATGTTGTTAACCCACAAGAGGACAACAGGAGCTCTTTTAAAAGAACAACGCTCCTGCACAAGGTAGACGTATGAACAATAAGAGAGGATATGGTGGATTGGAGGAAGACAAGGGGAGGCTGATCTTTGCCAGTCGCAGTGACTCATTGAGATATTCAGTTTTTTATTTTCTATTGTGCATCCGGGAAAGGGACATGGGTTGCAATGGGCAGGAAACGGTGTTGAGGAGTAACAGATTACGTACTTGGTAGACTTGATGGGAACACTTGTTCATTGAGGCGTAATAAGGATCTGCGCATGACCGGATACTGTTTACTTTACAGCCGGAAATACTATGGTTAGCAGATGAATCAGCATACAGCTGAATGCGCGAAGCGGACCATATTGGAGACTCGCTCACCGAAATGCGCGGGGCGGACCTTATTGGAGACTCGCTCACCGAGATGCAACGGTGAGCTGCGCCAGACCGGAAACGGTTGTGCTGAGCAATATTAACGGAGAGCGCATGAGCGGAAATACTAAATAATAAGGCAAATCTAGAGTGAGAAGGATAAAGCTCAATGCGCATGAGCGGATATACTAAGTAATAAGACAAACGCAGACAGCGGACCTTATTGGAAACGTTCCGTTTCTCACAGATGCACACAGTTAGAATGCGCGCGGAATTTAAGCGATTTGATTGGCCCTCGGTCCTTTTTAAGCATAGGGAGTCCGGAGCACCACACCGTCGGAATTTATCGAGTCCGGATGGTGTGGAGCAGGAGGTCGCGTTGTTAAGGGTGAGTGCAGGCGGAGCTTTGGGGTAATAGACAATAGTTAATATAGAAGGACAAGAGATGGGAAGGCTACATATTCTGTTCATTCTTATTTTTTAGAATGGATTGGTTCAGAACGGATTGATAGGATCGTTGGAGAATATATGTCATTTGCTCCTTTGGTTACATTGTATTGGAATATGGTGAGTGAACATAGAAATGGAAATTTTTTAATATCAGAGAGGGTTGGCTGAGTAACTTAACCCATCAAGGTATTTTCTTGACTTTTTTAGGTATGAATGCCATTTGGCTGATTAGTTTTTAAAGGACTGTCGATTAAAGGAATAAAGGATTAATCGATCTGAGAAATACAGTGATCTAGGGTTTTCCAGGTACGCATTTCTTGCAGATGTAAAATGTTATTATGATAGACAGGGCGAGTTTAAGTTCAGAGAGAAATGGAATTTTGAGGGTCACAATTAGGTAGATATGTAGTTCATGTTTGGTAATTTATCGGTCTTCCTTTTCTTCTGCCCCACCCCAGTTTATGATTATTTCCGGTACTGTGATGAAGGATCTGACCTCTTGTAGCACAATTGCCTAGTTTGAAAGTCTAAGTCTTAATATCAGAGGAACCGCAAGATAAGAGTACGAGGTGAGCTGTTCATCAATTACATAAATAATAAGTCTTCTGAATAACTACGCAGCAGTTTGCATGCTTTTCTGATCCCAGGATGTAGATGCAAAATTTGAGTGTTTAAATGAGAAACAATAGATTGTATTTAGAGTGAGAATCACAGGCAATAAGTGCCCGCTTATTTTTCTAACAGTGTGAAGTTATTGAATTCTTTGTAAGTACCACACGGCACAGTGAGCTGTATCATATTGATTAGTTTTCAATGAGATTTGAGTTATGTTTTCAGGTTATTACTGACTGAGATTGTACGCATATGATTGAGATTGTACACATGTACTGATGCATCTGTATTATGTGTTTGCACTTGCAGCCCTGATGACGTCCTGCCTTTAGGACGAAACGCGTCGGCTGCTGAACATGAAGAATAAACAAGAAAAAAACTTTTTTTGTGCATATGTCTATAATTTATATTTTTGAACCATTGATTGATGTATGTTTCTTTTGAAGATTAAAATTTCTAATTGAGTCTGAGATAAACAAGCACTCCCAGCTCATTTTTGCATTTCTCCTGCACAATAAGACCAATAGCTGTAGTCCTTGAGATCTATTCGGCTAAAGGGGTTAGTTCTGCTCTTTACGGGGCTGAACTTTGGGGCTCATCCATCACGGACGATTTACCAAGATCAGAGAAGAAATTTTGTAGAGCGATTATGTCACTCCCTCAGGGTACCCCCACGGTCCCGCTAATGTTGGACCTAGGATGTCGCCCAATTGATGATCTTGCAAGACTCCGTCCACTTTTGCTATGGGCACGACTGTGGCGTGTGGAGGAACTTGGCAAATACGCGCAAGGTTTAGCAGAAATCATGTCATTACCAGGGTGGCATAAAATTAAATGGCTGAGAGATATTAAGACATTGCTATTAAATCTGGGCTTAAATGAAGCGTGGGTCAACAGATCCTCACCCCCGAAGTCAACTCTTAAGAAAATTTATTGGGACTGGATTTTGCTACAAAGGAACACTAGCACTACTATGGGCAGACTTACGGAGGACTTCTTGAAGTTTAAGGACCAACCCAAACGGGAAGTGTACCTTGATATCATTGAAAAACCCTATGATAGGGCTCTGTACTTCAAATTTAGAGCAGGAACTCTTCCTTTGCACCATTTTACTTCACGTTGGAAATCCCCTGCACAGACTACAGAACTTTGCTCAGTATGCCTATGCAAACCAGAGACAGTGGCACATTTTATGTTTGAGTGCGGAGAGTATGCCCTTCCCAGGAGGGCTTGGCTCAAAAATCTATGCCGGCAGTTGGGCACTAGGAGCCACATGGCCGCAATTCGGATATTAATGTCTGACAGTCGTGCCACCTATGCTTGCGCCCTAGCTAAATTTCTATCATGGGCTTGGTCAATTCGAACCAAAAGGCTAAAATTAACTGTTTCATTCTTTTTTTAAACCAATTGCTAAATGAACTTCTTTGAAAATTTGTAAACTTTTAACTAACTTTTTCTATTGGGCCAAACTCTTCCTGTATGTTCATGTTTGCTTTTAGCTTTTAAACTGGATGTATTTGATTTATGTGCAGCTTTTATGATAACTTTTTATCGAAATAAAGCCTTTTTGACTTTGACTTTGACTCATCCTACTCGACCTCTCCGCCGCCTTCGACACAGTCTGTCATAACACCCTCATACAACGCCTCAGCAACATCGGCATACAAGGAAAAGCCTTGGACTGGATCATCTCGTTCCTCGCCGGGAGAACCCAGAGAGTCCGACTCCCCCTATTCAAATCAGAGACCACCGAAGTCATCTGCGGAGTTCCACAAGGATCATCACTCAGTCCCACCCTCTTCAACGTTTACATGAGTCCCCTCGCATCCATCGCGCGACAACACAACCGTTACATCATCTCTTACGCTGACGACACCCAGCTGATCCTTTCCCTCACCAAAGACCCTAACACCGCCAAAACCAATCTCCACGAAGGCATGAAAAAAGTTGCTGAATGGATGAAAAACAGCCGCCTAAAACTTAATTCAGACAAAACGGAAGTCCTCATCCTAGGATCATCCCCCTCTGCCTGGGACGACTCATGGTGGCCATCGGCCCTGGGCACGGCACCCATACCCACAGACCACGCACGTAACCTAGGCTTCATCCTAGACTCCTCCCTCTCGATGACCAGACAAGTCAACGCTGTCTCTTCCTCTTGCTTCAACGTACTTCGTATGCTCAAAAAAATCTTTCGCTGGATCCCCACCGAAACAAGAAAGACTGTCACCCACGCACTGGTCACTAGCCGACTGGACTATGGAAACACCCTCTACGCCGGAACCACAGCCAAACTACAGAAAAAACTCCAACGCATCCAAAACGCCTCAGCCAGACTCATATTAGACATCCCACGCCAAGCCCACATCACCGGTCACCTAAAAGACCTCCACTGGCTTCCCGTCAACAAGAGAATAACGTTCCGTCTCCTCACCCACGCACACAAAGCCCTCTACAAAATAGGACCCGAATGTCTCAACACACGACTGTCCTTCTACACACCCACCCGCCAACTTAGATCCTCCAATCAAGCCCTCGCCGCAGTTCCACGCATCCACAGATCCACCATGGGAGGAAGATCCTTCTCTTACTTGGCGGCCAAAACCTGGAATTCTCTCCCCACTCACCTCCGCCTTACACAGAACCACATTTCCTTCAGAAAGGAACTTAAAACCTGGCTATTCGATAAATAATGCACCCCCTCCCCAAGCGCCTTGAGACCCTCTCTGGGTGTGTAGTGCGCTATACAAATTCCTGAACTTGAACACAGTGGCAGTACCTGAAACAGGAGAGGGCACAACTGACACAGTCCCACTATCTGACCCATGAGAGTGAACTGCAGCTGACCCACTAGGACCACTGAAATGATGACCCACAGGGCTGTATGGTCCAGGAGGCAGGGTGGCTCTGGGAGCTGGGGACAGCTGTACTGGAGCGACATAGGGGTGGTCAGGTGTCACTGGTGTGCATTTCCATTTCTTTGGGATATGTAAGGGCACCCTGGACACGATTGGACTGGGAAGTGGTGCGGGCTCATCAGAAACATCACCCATCAAAGGTGGATCATGTGCTGGTGGTGGTCTGCTCTCTGGGGACGTGCTGGACCCTGCTTGACGTTTGCTGTGGCCCTGCCTTCTACCCTCTGCATCATGTGTAATGGGGGATGCAACAACAGTGTACTCCTTCCTCTGCTTCACCGGGGTGTGGATGGGAGTAGAGGTATGGGGGGACTCCACCGTTGACACATGTGGTTTACGTTCCTTAACCAACACCAGCTTCAGGGGACGCAGGGGTGATGTATGCCTGTCCTTGGTGGATGTCGTGCCCATGGGAGAACCCTTGGACCTGGGAGGTGCCTGCTCCCTGGGAGGTGCCTTGGCCGTGGGAGACTCCTTGGACGCAGGAGGTGTCCTGTCTTTGTAATGTGCCTTATCCGTGGGCGGTGCTCTGTCCCTGGGAGTTGGCTTGTCCTTTGTAGTGTCCCTGTCCTTTGTATTGTCCCTCTCCTTGGGAGTGTACCTGTCCCTGGGAGGTGCCCTGTCCTTGGGAGGTGCCCTGTCCTTGGGAGGTGCCCTATCCTTGTGAGTGTCCCTGTCCTTGGGAGTGTCCCTGTCCTTGGGAGGTGCCCTGTCCTTGGGAGGTGCCCTATCCTTGGGAGGTGCCCTATCCTTGGGAGGTGCCCTGTCCTTGGGAGGTGCCCTGTCCTTGGGAGGTGCCCTGTCCTTGGGAGGTGCCCTGTCCTTGGGAGGTGTCCTGTCCTTGGGAGGTGCCCTTTCCTTGGAAGGTGGCCTTGCCTTGGGAGTACTTTTTGAGTGGGATGCCTGTGTGCCATGTGAATCCCTGTCCCGCAACACCCCTTGAGGATCCTGTGTGTCAACTCCAGGATAGCTGGTGTAGTGTTCTGTGAAATATTTCCCTGTCCCGGGGGATGGTGTCTGTGGCCTCCGTGCCCTGCCTTGCTGCCTGTGCCTGCTTCTAGTGCAATACCCAGAAAATGAGGCCTGTTCTGAATTGTCACTCTCCCCTGGTGTGGATGGGGAACTGAAGTAGAACCTTGTCTATGCGACTGTTGAATGGCTGCAGACACTGTGCTGGATAATGACTGTACTGTTCTGTGGAGACCTGCAACATCGCCATGCATCCCCTCCATTTATGCCACCACCTGACCCAACTTCCTATCGTGGTCCAGGAATGCATTAATCATGTTTGTCTGCCTTCCCAACAGCTGTGGCAGCAGATCAATCGCCACAGCACTAAGGGCAGTATGTGTCACAGGGGCAGGAGCAGTGGTGCCTGCACCGAAGGCCACTCTGCTCCCCATACTCTGGCGAGCACCAGCAGTACTTGTTACAGTTGGTGGCAGTGTGGGCCCAGTGTGCTCTGTACCTACTGAAGGTGTAGATGGTACACTCCCTGTCTCCACCAACAGTGCAGACTCACCACCACTATCTGAAGATGAGGACGATGGGCTCTCCACATGTGAGTCCTCAGGGACAGTTCTGTCGCCCTCTCTGGGGCTGCTCTCTTCAGTCTCTGTCTGCGTGTGTGTGATCTCTGATCCGGATGCATTGCCACCACTAAGCTCCGTCGTTTGTGGGTCAGTGCCCTCGTCCAAAGCTGAAAAAGAGAGAAAAGAGGTATACCCAAGTGCCACACTCACGTACTGCAAATTCAAAAATCAAAACTTCCTTGACTGCTGACCAACATGTAGCACCCATCCTGCACACGAACCACCCCTTCCAGACATCCTCATGTCAAAGAACCGGGGGTGTCTCTGAAACATGTACATCAAACAAACAGAGCAAGTGCATGCAGACCACCACACATGTGATGCCATGGGACCCCAGACCTCCATGGCATGTCCATGGACCCTGCACTACAATGCAACTGGTATGTCCACCTGGCTGACATGGATTCCAGCGCTCACTCCGCTAATGCCACCAACATGCAATTGCAGCACAACAGATGCACCACGGATGTCACTACTGTGTCCGAGCAGCAATACATGCATGCACTCACAAGTCACAAACCCATTCAGCGTGCTTACCGCTAGTTTGCTGCTGCTCCCCTCTCAACCGGGCGGACAGGTCAGGATGTGTCACAGCTATGATACGGAGCATTAGAGGGGTCATGGTATGTCGTGCAAGCCGGCATGATCTTGGAACCAGCCCCAGTGTCATCTCCGCCACATTCTTGCTGAGCCTGGAGATGTCGTCCCACCGCTTGTGGCAGTGTATGGGTCGCCTATTGCACATCCCCACTGCCCGTACATCACGTGCTATGGTCCTCCACACGTCCTTGTGAAGGTGCAGCTTGACCTACCATGATGGGAGACAAGAGGGAGCAAGTCAGTGGACAGTTGGCCAATCACACAGCTAGGAGCTACACGTATCTTTCTGCAGCCATGCACAGTCCAACATATGTGAAGGTCCCACAGCACACCGCCAAGATTGCAGGGGCCAGGAGTCAGTGACCATCTCATGCACACCAACATGTCCCCCACTGCACTTACCACCTGTCCGGGGGCACCGTAGAGCCGTTCATAGTGGCGGAGCACACCGTCCACAAGGACCTCCAGCTCCACTGCGGTGAAGGGACGAGACCGGATCCCTCCAACTCTCGGCATGGCAAGGTCCAGGACTGTGGCACAACCGCAGCAGTTGATGGAGTGCTCAGTAGCAGCAGGTAGAGGTGATGTGTGCAGGCAGCGGTGGCTGGAAGCAGTGGATGTGTGCTGCTCAAATTCACACATTTATAGGGCCCTGAGCTGATATCAGTGGCACACGTCTGCAGCAATTGGTGTTCCCGGGCTGCCTCCTTCAAAATGAACCAATGACTGGCCCTGCTGTGGCGGTGCAGCTCTTCCGCTATTTTTGAAATCGCTTACGCGTCCCGCGTTACCTGTTTCCATTGGCTACATGTGCAAGGACCATCACGGTCACACACCGCCAACCGCATGTGCGCGCTACCGCGATGGTGCATCATTTGAAATTCATCACACACTGGCGTCGCAATGGCGGAGCACGCATTTTGCGGGGGCGGGGCAGGCTAATACATACATTTGAATGTGTAAGTGGAAATGGCAGTTGATACCCCCCCCTTTCAGTCAGGCTAATACATACATTTGAATGTGTAAGTGGAAATGGCAGTTGATACCCCCCCTTTCAGTCACATTGCAGCACCCACTACAGGCCGCCGGATGCGGTCGGTCACCCACCGCCGGGTGCGGGCGGTGGGTGACCGCCCTGTGTAATGATGTTACCCTGGCATGGATGGCCAACATGTGTGCACGTAGCATTGGACAAGTTTGCACACAGGATGTTGTTTGTGGGTGAACAGTGTGTATGTAGTTATCTGTAGTGCCTTATATTTCTGTCACGTCACACATACAATCAGTGTCTGCAACATGTATTATTTGTATTGTGTTGGTCAAGATGTGATAGTGTGGCACAGCTGTGCGGTGTTGGACAATTGACATCTGCTACCATCTACTCCCACACAGGAGGGCTCCAAATGTGCATCGACCATACACTGTGCTGGAGGACATGGTTGAAGAGGAGGTGATCCACAAATTCCGGCTTGATCGACGGACATTGCAGGACCTTGTAGCACAATTGACACCTCATCTGCAGCCATGCAGGCCATATCCTGGAGCAATTACACCCACAGCAAAGGTGATGGCGGCACTTCACTTCTTTGCGACAGGCACATTCCAGTACACAGTTGGTCATGCCGGGGGGATGTCCCAATCCATGTTCAGCATGGCACTGCGGGATGTGCTGGAAGCCATGATGCGTTACAAGGATGATTACATCCATTTCCCACGTCCGGCAGAGTTGGCTGCATTGAAATGGGACTTCTATGCCCTGGGCCAGATTCCACACGTAGTGGGTTCTATCGATGGTACACATATTGGTCTGGTTCCACCCCAGGCACGTGAACCCATCTATCGCAATCGGAAGCACTACCATTCAATCAATGTGCAAGTGGTGTGCCTGGCTGACAACATCATCTCACATGTGTGTGCCAGATTTCCCGGGTCCTCACATGACTCACACATCCTGTGGAGCAGCATTGTTCCCAACTGATGGCCAATCTGCGTCAAGAACGTGCGTGGCTTGTAGGTGAGTGTGCTGTGATGACTACTGTGTTGTATGTGTGCCATGCTGTTCACACCAGTCCTGGTAATGATGTATGTATCTGTCATCCCCCCACCTAGGTGACTCTGCGTACCCAAACCGCTTGTGGCTGCTAAGCCCCCTACGGAATCCTACTACCCCAGGTGAAATGCGCTATAATGAGGCCCATGGGAAGACCCATAGGGTGGTGGAACATACTTTTGGACTGCTGAAGTCTAGGTTTCGCTGCCTGGATAAAACCGGAGGGTCCCTGCCATCCTCACCCGGCAAAGTATGCAAAATCATGGTTACCTGCTGCATGCTCCACAACCTGGCCTTGCGCAAGGATATTGAACTGATCATGGACCCTGGATAACCACTCCCTCCAAAGAGTTGTTTGCTGCCCCATGAGGTCCACCATTTGGCCCATACGGTTGTCCATGGACTGCAACAGCTGGCAGGTGTCAAGGGAGTCTTGGCGCGCCCGATCCGCCTGTGCCTGCCACCGCTCGTACGACGCTTGCACTCATGCAATGGCATCCAGGGTCTCGGTCCCAGGATTGTGTGGGTCTTGTCCCCGACCTCGCCTTGCACCTGCCCTCATGTTCGTGAGCTGTGGCCTCACCTGTGTCCTCCCCCGTCCACTCTCCCTGCTAGCCTGTGATGTTGATGGTCCATCATCGTCCGATGGGTCAGGCAGGATGACACTGGCAGGAGTGGTGGTGGTGGTAGCTGCACAGGTCACAGTGGCAGTAGTTGCTGTTGGTCCAGTGTTCAAGGTGGTGGAGGTAGGGATGTCCTGGGAGCCTGATGGCCCTGGGAGTGTAGTTGGACCGGCATCGTCCTCCGCACCAGAGGTGTCCAGGGGATCATCACCTGAAAGTCCAGGCTGTGAGGGGGGCGGCTGGTGCTGGCGGTTGCTGGTTTCTCCTATCAAGTCTCGGCCACCTGAGGGATAAGAATTTAAGAATCAATGCTGTGGACATGACAGGTTTGTTGTTGTTACATTTCAATTTTCTAGGGAATCAGGACATGGTTGTTGGTGTCATCAAATTGGTGTGGTACACAGTACTGGGCATTATGTTGGTGTGGAGGTGGGGAGACAATACTTGGATATGTGTGGTCCTGTCCTGCTATTGGATGGTGCCCCTGTGAAGATGGCTACCTACATGTATGTTTGAAGAGGGAGATGCAGTGGTCAGCACATGGTAGGCGGACTCCATTTTGCTCTGGGATGGGACATGGGAGCCTGTTGGGAGTTGTAGTGCTGGACCCACCCCCACCCTCCCTGTAGACGTGGGGGCCTGTTGGGAGCTGTAGTGCTGGACCCATCCCCACAACCACCCTCCCCGTAGACATGGGGGCCTGTTGGGAGTTGTAGTGCTGGACCCACCCCCCACCCTCACCCTCCCTGTAGACATGGGGTCTTTTTGGGAGTTGTAGCGCTGGACCCACCCCCACCCCCACCCTCACAATCCCTGTAGACATGTTAGCCTGTTGGGAGTTGTAGTGCTGGACCCACCCCCACCCTCACCCTCCCTGTAGACATGTTAGCCTGTTGGGAGTTGTAGTGCTGGACCCACCCCCACCCTCACCCTCCCTGTAGACATGGGGGCCTGTTGGGAGTTGGAGTGCTGGACTCACCCCCACCCTCACCCTGCCTGTAGACATGGGGGCCTGTTCGGAGTTGTAGTGTTGGATCCACCCCCACCCTCACCATCCCTGTAGACATGGGGGCCTGTTGGGAGATGTAGTGCTGGACCCACCCACCCCTCCCCCTCCCTGTAGACATGGGGGCCTATTGGGAGTTGTAGTGCTGGACCCACTCCCACCCTCACCCTCCCTGTAGACATGGGGGACTGTTGGGAGTTGTAGTGCTGGACCCACACCCACACCCACCCTCACCCTCCCTGTAGACATGGGGGCCTGTTGGGAGTTGTGGTGTTAGCTGCTTGACCACATGCAAGCCTGGGAACGTAGGAGGCTACATTTGTGATTGATCATGGTGGGTGCATTTGAGCCCTGGCCTTCACATTTGGGTGACTGTGTGGTCCACATTCATGGATTGGAGCCTGGGAGATGTGTCTTAGCAGTTGTGCAAAGCAGAACATGACAGTGTGATAGTTTTCATTGGTTTGTACTTACCAGCCTCAACTCCCTCTTCTATTCCTTCCAGACTCTCAGGGTGCAGTATGCCTAGCACCTTCTCCTCCCATTCGGCGTATGGTATTTGCTCCGCGGGACCGCCACCGCCAGTGTCGTGTGCCCGCAGGTGGTTCTTGGACCTGATACCTTCCACCCTTGCCTTGAGGTCGTGCCACCGCCTCTGGATGTCTTGTTTGGTGCGTGGCACGGTCCCTGAAGCATTGACTCTGGTCACTATCCTGTCCCACATAGTGGTTTTAGTTGCCAAGGTGGTCTGATGCAAACAAATGTGGTTCGACACGGATGATTTCATCCACCATGGTGTGTGATGTGCAAGGTGTTGGTGGTGTGGGGTGTGCAGGTGTGTGGTATGTAGGGATGGTGTTGTGGGGGATGTGTGGTGGGTGTGTTGGTGTGCAGGTTGTATGTGTGTTTGTGTGTGTCTGTTGTGTGTGATGTTCTGCCTCTTTCTTCCAGCTGTGCTGTGATGCAAAGGATTGTGGTAATGGGAGGGATTCCTTTTATACTCTGTGTGGTGCTTGTGTCCCAATGGTTTTTAGCAGTCAGGTGTTCTGTGGGTGGGTGTGGTGACTTGGGTGCTCTTGTTTGTGCTGGTGGGGGATGTCATTGGGGCGTGTATTTGTTGGGGGTGGGTGTTCCAGGTGGGTGTGTGTCCTGTTTTTTGGGTTTTCTATTTACATCCATCCGCCATTTTTGAATCAGTTTGCCGGCAGGGGTGATGTTCATTTGGTCCTTCCGCTGTCATGCTCCGTTTGTCGATGCTTTTTTTACGCGGTGGTCGAGGACGGTGGTGAGTTCCGTTGGGATGGCGGGGTTATCCTAATCGTGTGCCCGGACCCTCCACAGGTCTGGCGGCAGTTGGGCCTGTTTCCGCGGTCATTGCGTCCGCGGCGGATGGTGTTTCTGTGGTTCCATTCACGTGCGGCGGTCTTTGATGTGATCCGTTCGCCGCGGTCGGTGTGTGATGATAGAAATATCCTAATCGCACCCGCGGTTTATCCGCGGTGCGCTCGGGAGTATATTTGCCGCGACCATGGTGGTCGGACCAGTTTCCGTTCGCCATCGTAATCGACATCAGTGTTTGGCAATGATGTGATCAATTTCATACATTCAAATTCATGATTCATAATGGGTGGCAAATCACTGTGCTACCATAAAATAAAATTGGCAGTAGTTCTCACCATGAGGCACGTTAAATCAAAGGCGTATACTGTACATGAAATCGTATTCAGTCATAACCATCATGGTTGCGGTAATCAGAAAGATATATATGTGGGTAATCTGACCAGAAAAACTCCGATCTAATCGTCAGAAATATGTCAGAGAGCCTGCTCACCTTATTATAAAACCCAAGTGGGTTGGCCCATGTAATTGTATGTACCCCAGTGAATAACAAAAACCAGAATAGTCTTTGAATAGGTCATTATATATACTCCCCAAGTGGGTATTCATGGAACAACCTAGTTCAAAATGACCTAACTGCTAATTAAACAGGTATCAAGAAATTTCCTGTGTCCATCCTGTTACGCCACCTATAAAAAAGGAAAAAACAAAAACCATGGTATCAAGATCCGACAGTTATTAACCATAAAAAGCTTAAGTGAAAGTCAATTACAAACATGTACAATTTATACACATATAAACACCAGGCAGAAGGCTACTAGGCAACTAAACAAAACAAAAAAGCATTATTAAAAAAAGAGAATTAAACAAAATGTGTACGTCCGGTCGATGAGTCAACACAGGACAGTATAGAGAATAAAGTGAGAGAACGCATCATATCATCATAGAGTTCAAATTACCAAAGGAAAGCTAAAAATTACAAGAAATACTGATTACACTAGAAAAATGCAGGTTAATCACCCAAAAACCAGGACATTTCTTCTTCAGAATTTAGGCCCCCAGGGATTTTAGTATCTAATTCCAAAATGAATTGCGATTCTAATTTCCGAAGTTTACGAATTCCATCTCCTCCCCTGCTACTGGTGGGTATGCGGTCAATTACAAAGAATTTCAACAGATTACGATTACTCTTATGGCGCTCTTCAAAGTGTCTAGCTATTGGTAACAACTTATCTCTATTCTGAATCGTTCGAGAATACGTTTCTTCGCAGGAAACATTGTACTGCCCACCTACTTTTTGGCACATGGACAGACTAGAACATAGACGCAATGGTCAGATAGACATGTCAGGTGTTTATCAATAGGTTTCTCCGAATCAGGAATGGGATAATATACACTTTTTACATTAGTGCTAAATTTACACGCTTTGCATGACATGCAGGTGTAGAAGCCCCGAATATCAGAATTGGAGCTCTTAGTTTGTGTCACCTCATTGCTGCAGAGTTTGTCTTTTAAGAAATCAGCCTTCCGATAAGTGATACTAGGATAATTACTTACTACATCTTCTAAAGATGTTTCTGTTTTTAATGCCTTCCGATGTCTGTTAAGACATTTGCGTACAGATATGGAACTCAAGTTGAAAGTTAAGATGTACCTGATGGTCTTTTCATCTTGCTCAATAGTGTGCTTAATGGGAGCTAACAATTCACTTTGTTGGAAATTAGTCGCTCTCAAGCTTGCTGAGTTAATGGAATTCAGATTATAGCCCCTATCCAAAAATCTTTCGGTCATATACACGCATTCCTTCATGAAGTCCTCAATACTACAATTGCTCCGAGCCCGGAGAAATTCCCCATAAGGAATACTGCGAATCAAGGTCCTTGAATGCCCACTCTATGCATGCAAAAGGGTTTTACCAGCAGTTTCTTTCCGATAAAGGCTGGATGTCAATTTGTTATCTACCACTTTGATATGCAAGTCTAAAAACTCAATACTGGTGTCACTCATTCTCCCTTCAAATTTCAGATTGACATCATTCTCATTTAAGATGGAGATAAACTCGTTTGCTTGTTGTTGACTTCCACCCCAGACAATTAACAACTCATCACTATACCGCAGCCATACTTTCACATGGCTACGGTACTGATAATAAACCATGGGCACCTGCCATCCCACCACCCCACGAAGAGGTTGGAATAACTGGGAGCAAATCAGGTACCCATGGCTGTGCCCTGCCTCTGTCAGTAGAAAACCTCTTTAAAGATAAAGAAATTATTGTGGAGGCAAAATCTGATCATTTGCAAGATCATTTTGTTATGTTTAAGAAAGGAGATGGATCGAGCTTTAAGATATTGTTTGCAGGCCTGAATCCCATCATCATGTTTAATGGCAGTATAAAGGCTGCACACATCCAAAGTGATCAACAGAAAGCCTTCCTACCAAGTCACATCTTTGATCTTGTTCAGAAAGTCTCTGCTGTCTTGCAGATACGATGGTAAGGGACGTAAGAAGAAATCAATGTACGAACATATATAATTTTTAATATGTTTCTAACATTTTATAATTTATTAAAATAATTATTTATTAATATTATTAAGTAAATCTATATATTATATTTTGTTTTATTATATGTATGTTTAATTTATTTGTACATTATATTTATTACTTATATATTTTTTTACAAATCTAATAATTCTAACTAACTTTTTTTAATGATATGTATTAAACGATAGTTTTAACAATGATATTTTTAACAGCAATTTTTTTTCTCAATATATTTGTACTTACCATTGTGAAGATAGGACTTCGATATTTTTGACAGCTATACTTTTGTCACGATATTTTGTAGGTCGACATTTCTGTTGGTGATATTCTGTCAGTTATCCAAGAGAAGGGTAGAAGAAATGAAGAAAGAGTCATGCAGATGAAAAGGAGAGTGAAAATCAGGTGCAGCTAAAAAATGTAAAGGCGAAATGAATAACTTCCATAAAAAAAATAAAAGCATTTACTATGTTTGAATGTAAACTTTGAGCCAATACACAACTAGCGTTTTACTTAGAAAAAATAGTCTTACACATAAAATAAACAAAATATGGATATGTAAAGAGTCAGGATTCACAAAATAAAATTGAAGTGAAATGTAAGTGTAGAAAAAGAACAAATTGTAAACAAAATTGAAATGGAAACAAAAATGTTGGGTAAGAATGTTACAAGTGGCATAATAGTTTCACTCTCCATCTATCATCCATCAGATCTCTTTGTACAGTAAGGCTAATGTTAACTAATTTTATCTAAAACATAGAGCTCCAAAACAGCCAGTGAGTTTCTGATGAAAGAACTAAGGCCCAACTTAGGGGTCTATTGTAATGGCTTGCGGACCCGCCCGCCACCGTAACGGTAAACGGACCAACCGTCAGAGGTGCGGTGGTCCCACTATGCCAATTAGGATGCGCCCGCCACCCTGGGGGTCGCATCCTGCATATTATGCATTGCGGCGTACGGTGCTGTCAGCAGCACCCGCTTCAATGCAAAATATGCATGTTGTGCATTGGCATGCTCAACGTGACAGGCACCGCGCTGTGCCAACAAGTGCAACCCCTAGCCCCCCAACAACCTGGGGGCCCGCAACGGGTCCCCAATGCCAAAGACCTCCTGCCAAATGCCTTTTTCCGTATCTATCCTAATATGGATGGCGGTGCCTGCAAGGCACCGCCAACATATTATATGCCTTTTCCGCCCAGCTGGCAATCTGACCGGAGGAAAAGGGGCGGACGGTCTTTCCTTCCGCTGCGTTGCCCCTCGTCATACTAATATGGCAGGGGGTTTCACAGTGACATGTGGCGGGTGGATCGCACCCGCCGGGCCAATGGGGGCGATCCGCCCGTTATCATAATAGGCCCCTTAGAGATTGGCCTGCTGGATAGTCCACCACAAATTTGGTCCCTGTCCGCCAAACCAATGTTCCATCTTTTCTATATTGCATGAGGCGACCTAAATCAAGCCCAAGTTGGCTAAGCCCATAGAAGAGCTGTAGAGAGAATCTAATTTTGAGACACTGTTGAACACAATGGCAAACAATCTCTTTTTTTATAAGCAAATTGTATTGATTTTATACATACATAATGAGAAAACATGCTAGAATCGCATCAGTTTTTCACTTTCCATGACATAAGCCAAGGATCCCACGCCATGTAGGAGTTAATCGTCTACTGACCATGATGCCCACCATCTGCCCCAGATCTTATGATGTTCCTCAGTCTGCCCAATGGCTCAATTGCCAGGGCATAGAGAAGGGGG